>NC_067482.1:79277443-79577443 GCF_947179515.1 Apodemus sylvaticus
GTGTAGGTGCCTTTGTGCCTGGCCATGGAGCACGCTTGGCATCAGAAAACAGCTTTTGATTCTCTCCTTCCATTGAGGATCAAACGTAGGACATCAGGCTTGCATAGCAAGTGCTTTTACCCTATGAACCATCTCATTGGGTCTAAATCTGTTTGGTTTTGTTTTGTTTTTTGTTTGAGGCAGGATTTTCTTTGTGTAATAGCTCTGGCTGTGCTGGATTAGTTTTGTAGTCTAGGCTGGCCTCAAGCTCAGAGAACCACCTGACTCTGCCTTCTGAGTCCTGGGATTAAAAGTGTGCCTTAAATCTTGATTTCTTCCCCCCCCATCCCCCCCTCTCTGTTTCTTTCAAGACAATGTCTCACTGTGACTGACTCTTGAACTCCCTATGTAAACTAATCTGGCCTCAAATGCAGAGCTCCTTTTGTCTGTGGGTTCAAAGGCATGGGTCCCCACACCCAGTCTATGTTGTTACCTGCTGTGTGACACTGTCTGCATTTAGGTGTCTGTACATTGCCACTTGTCTGCTACAGGTCCTGAGAAGCAAGCTCTTAACAGTTGCCTCCTGTTACCTAATTTAGTCCTTACAGAATTTTTAAAGTGTCAGTTTCCAACTTTCACAAGCAGAAATAGATGATTTCATGGGCTCTAGTTCTTCCTTAGTGGTAGAGGACTTACCAACGCATGCATAAGGCGTTGGGTTCAGCACTGTTCTCGAGAAAAAAGACCAAAGGGGATGAAGTGTGAAATCATTCGTGATTGCTGTGGTCTCAAGCTTGTACGCAGTGCTGCTGAGATTCAAGTCTTTGCTATCTTTATCCTATGGGGTCACTTACGTGAGGAAACGTTCAGCATGGATCTGCTAACATTGAAGCCACATGCAGCATCTTCCCACAGGGCCCTGATAATGTATAAGGCAGCCACTGTTCTCAGTTGTCCGGGCTGGGGTCACACACAAGCTGTAGGGCTGGGACTGGAGAGCTGGCACTTTTTTTTATTCCCAGTCCTAGGCTGCACTGCTGCAGTCAGGAATCAACACAGCAAGCCAGGCATGGTGATGCACATCTTTAGTCCTTGCACTTTGTTGTTGTTGTTACTTGTTTGCTTGTTTGATTGTCAAGACTGGGTCTCCTCATATAGTGTGGTTTGATTTGAAACTCATGATGTAGACCAGGCTGGCCTTGAACTCACAGAGATCTGTCTGCCCGCCTTTACCTCCTAAATGCTGAAATCCCAGCACTCGTAAGGAGGGAGGATCACTGAGTTCAAGACTAGTCTATGCTGCATGGTAAGTTCTAGGACAGCCTTGCCTACAGACTGAAACTGTCTTTAAAAAAAGAATCTGATACAGTAAGCTAATATTTAAAATTAATCAGAAAGCTGGATTTAGTAGCTAATACTTCTAATCCAAGGTCTATGAAGATTGAGGCATGAGGATTACTAGGAGTTCGAGGCCAGCCTGAGCTCTTTGAGAGACTTTCTGTTTTAACAATACAATGTTTGATACATTACAAAGGCTACTCACCTGGTGTAGGTTTACCAATGGCACATTTTTCTTGTTTTTCTTTTCAGTGGAATGGTCTACATCTATTGTTAATATTTAGAAGCAGTGTTAGAGATCTAAGTTGACAGGACTCGTAAGGACTCGCTCTGAAGAATAAAGTTAGAAGTATTTTAAAATGTGTTTTTAGGGGGCTGGAAAGATGACTCAGTGGTTAAGAGCACTGACTGCTTTTCCAGAGGTCCTGAGTTCAAATCCCAGCATCCATGGTGGCTCACAACCATCTGTAATGAGATCTGGTACCTTCTTAGAAAATGACCAAATCTAGAATCTAGTAGCAGTAGCACAATGACAGAAACTTAAAGCCACAGGATTCTTAAAAGTATACAGTCTAGGGGTTGTGGATTTATAAATGTTTTATCCATTTTTATTTTTTGTGTATGAGTGGTTCTGCACCACTTGTGTGTGGGGCCATGGAAGTGAAAGGTGACTATCAGACCCCTGGGACTATAGTTACAGATGTTTGTGAGCCGCCATGTATGTGCTGAGAATCAACACAATCCTCAGAAGAACAGGTGCTGCTTCGGCTGCTGCTCTCCAGCATCAGATCTGAGTATGGCCTGGGCTCAGGTTGAACTGCTGCCATAGTTGGAAGTTCTCAGCTCTCTACTTTGTTACTCTTTTGTTTCTTCCTCTAACTTCAGATATTGTCATTGACTCATAACTTGAAGGCACTGGAGAAAACTGTTCTACAGGATAGATTCTAGGGGTAGGGATCCAAAGGGGGACAAGGGAAAATTGTGCTGCTTTGGGAGTGGAAGTAGATATTGCTGGGAGGAGTGGAATGGCTGTTGGAGTGGAGGCAGCCAGTGTTCCATTCCTCGGGAAATGCACGATAGATGTCATTGGTAGTTCTGGTAGTGAGAAGACAAGCATCTGTCTTGATGGACATTCTTAGTGGTAGGAGAATACAGAAGAGGAGTCTGTTGGATGGAGATAGATACTCCAGGTAAAGGGTATGGAAATCCAGGGAAGAAAGGAAGAGGTAGCTGTATTCCTGACAGGATAGCAGAGGAGGACTTCATTTTCAGTATGATAAGCGTGCATCAGTGTCACTTAGGCAACTATAACAGCATGTTCTAGAAACCCTGCCTATGGCTTGAGTGCTTTCCTGGGAGTCCTGAAATGGCTTTCCCTAAAGGTGCTTTCTTATATAGCATCAACATTTGGAGAAGGAAAAGCACATTCTAGTTGTTAAGTAACTTGCTCAAAACCCCACAGGTGGAGCTGGGAGCTATCTCTTGTGTCCTTTGATGATCTCGGCAAAGCTGTCTCTTTGTCTTACACTGTGTGTGATATATTGACAGTTGCTCTAATTCTCTTTTAGATCTTGATTCCACCCAAAGGTTTATTTGCAAAACTCAAGAAAGAGGCTGAAAATCCCCGAGAAGTTTTGGACCAGGTAAACACAGGATTTCCTATTACCAGGAACCAATGCAGTGGGTTCTCTTTGTGTGGATTTTGTTTTTGTTTGGAAACCATCTTTGAAGCAGTTCAAGTTGACTTTCCCTAATCTGAAAATTTTAACACTCCAGAATCTGAAGCTTTGTGAGCACCTACATGACATCAGAAATTCAAAATTCCACATCTGACCTCATGTGATGGGTCACTTCCAAAATGCAGGTACACCAATGTCATATAAAATTAACCTTCAGGCCATGTGCATGAGATCAAGTACAATATGTACGTAATGTATGTAATGGCATTCAGGGTTAGACATGGGTTCTTCCCCGGGGTCTCTAATTTATCACCTCTGTGCAGATACTCCAGATTTAGAAACCCCTCTGAAACACACCAAAGCATCTCGGGTGAGATGGTCAGCCTGAGCCTAGGCCTGGGGTGCCAAGAAGAAAAGCCTCTCGGGGTCAAGTTCTCTTCAGAAGCTTTAGCTAGTTTCTCTCTCCCCTACTCTAGGCAGAAAACTATCTCCCCTAGCAGATCCCTGGGTGTGGGAAGTTAGCAGGTTTTCACAGTTGAGCAGGCGTATTGGTGCTGCTTGATTTTAACTGAGACAGCTGTTTCTCAAGACTTTTAGATTGGGGCTGCTTTTGAAGATGCCAGGTTTTCTTTTTAAATTTTTAAAATGTTTGCCAGGTGTAGTGTCTCACTTCTAATCCAACCACAAGTTCAAAAGTTCAAGGCCACTCAGGGCTACATACAGAAGAAGCTCCTGTCTCAAAAAACAAAGCCCAGCCAGGCGGTGGTGGCACACACCTGTAATCCCAGCACTCTGGGGGGCAGAGGCAGGCAGATTTCTGAGTTTGAGACCAGCCTGGTCTACCCAGTGAGTTCCAGGACAGCCCAGGCTATACAGAGAAACCCTGTCTCGAAAAAACCAAATCAAAAAAAAAAAAAAAAAAAAAACCCAAAGCCCACCCCACGAAAAAAGTCTTTTTCAGTTTCATACATGTAAATACTGGTTTTTACATGTGTTTGCCCCTCCCCTTTATTTTCTTTCATTTTTCCCTGCATCTTACACTCCCCCCTTCCTACTTTTATGCCATCTTTGGGGGAGATGTATATACAAACATTTGGGGGAATGAGTTTAGTGGAGTTGTTTACACATACATGGGATAAGACATTATTTACTGGAGTGTGGCCCACTTATCAGGGAGTACAGCCCTGAAGAAAATGACACCCTTAACCTAAGCCAGCCTTATTGGCCAGCAGTCCCTGAAGGAGGGCTGTCCCTCCTCTGTTTTTTTGGTGACCCGCTGGAGGGTCCAGCATTGTGCAGTAACCATAGCTGCAATGAGTTTGAGTGCAATGGCTGTGCTGTGTCCAGAAGCTGACTTCTGCATAGCGCCCATCTTCTGGTTCTTGTACGCTCTGTACTCTCTCTTCTACAGATGTTCACTGCACTAGGGAGGGGCAATGACTGTCCTCTTGCACTGAGCACACCATCTCCGGCATGAGTCTCTGCATTGATGCCGCAGGGTGTAATGAAAACTAATCATGATACAAACTTTGAACACTGTAACAACATGATCACCTCACAAAAAAATAAAGGTCAGGGGCTGGGGGTATGTGAGTGGTTCCCCTAGGGCCTAAGCCATGCAGCCACTTGCAGCAGCCACTAACTTGTGACCAGGTTTACAGTACCAGTTACTAGGTTTTCATGTATAGAAACTGCAAGAAAGTTTGCTGCTGTGAGCACAGAATCCTTTTCTAATTGGTGGAAGTTCCCCTTGTGGACATAGTTCCATCTCCGTCTGAAAGATACCATTAAGCCTTATCGTAGGTGCTATTTCCTGTCTCCTTAGGTTTGTTACCGAGTAGAATGGGCCAAATTTCAGGAACGTGAGAGGAAGAAGGAAGAAGAGGAGAAAGAGAAGGAGCGAGTAGCCTATGCTCAGATTGACTGGCATGATTTTGTGGTGGTGGAGACAGTGGATTTCCAACCCAATGAGCAAGGTTGGTCTGGCCTGAGAGTGCCTCCAGGTGGGAGCCAGGAACCCTAACAGTCCCAGGGAGCAGCAGAATCTGGCACAGGACTTTATTAGTATTTGTTTCCCTCTGTTTCAGAGGCTTCATTTGCCCAAGTTAAATGCAATTCAACAGCTGATTACTGTGCTAGACTCTGATATCCTCTGTAGATGATGAAATCAGACGGTTCTGCAGCCTCTGGAGAACTCAGACAGAATAAAGATGACCTTTTTTCTTCTCTTTGTTTTGAGACAGCTCACGTTAGTGTTTCCTAGAGGAACAGAACTCAGAATGAATTTGTGTATATAAAAAGAGGATTAGAGGGACTTACGGGCTGTGTATGATCTAGAGGCAGAAATTCCAGGAGGCTGGATGTCTCAGCTGGTCTTCATTGGAAACTTAACTAGGGAAAGAACACTTCAGCAACAGGATATGCAAACTTTCCAAGAGTGTGGGCAAGCTGTGCTGTGGCGGCGCAGGCCTGTAATGCCAGCGCTTGGGAGGCAGAAGCAGACAGATTTCTGAGTTCAAGGCCAGCCTGGTCTACAGAGTGAGTTCCAGGACAGCCAGGGCTACAGAGAGAAACCCTGTCTCTGGGTAAAAAAAAAAGAAAGAAACAAACAAAACAAGAGTGGGCAAGCTGGTGAAAAGCAAAAGCTTCCTTCCATTTCCTTTCACATAGGCTGCCACTAGGAGATACGGCCCAGATTACGATGGATCCTTCCTCCTGAAATACCTCACAGCTTCAGCTGCTTGGGTTTTAGATAATTCCAGATGTAGTCAAGTTGACAACCAAGAATAGCCATCACACAGGGTCTCTATGTTGCCCTGGCTTAGAACTCGCTGTGTAAACCAGGCTGGCTACAAACTCACAGAAAGTCCACTTGTCTTAGCCGTCCAAGTGTTGGTTTGATAGCTGGTTGTAGCACACCCAGCTCTGAATGGTTTCACCCTGGCTTTCCCCTTTTAGGAAACTTTCCACCCCCAACAACACCAGAGGAACTGGGAGCTCGGATCCTCATTCAGGAGCGCTACGAGAAATTTGGGGAAAGCGAGGAAGTGGAGATGGAGGTTGAGTCAGATGAAGAAGATCAGGAAAAGGCTGAGGAGACTCCTTCCCAGCTGGACCAGGACACTCAAGTACAGGACATGGATGAGGTACATTCCTAGGGAGTTTTAGCTTGACCTTTTTCCTGGAGCCAAGCTCAAAGGGTCATGAGCTCCGGAGAAGCTTTACAACTGTGTGTGCCTAGGCAGCACATCACTTCTTCCCAGCTCCAGAAAGGAAGACTGAGTCCTGAGAAACATCTGAAAGCTGTGCCAGCCTCGTATAGTTTATGGTTTTCCCTTTGGCTCAGCATCTCTGTCCTAAGCCACCTTCCACCAGCCCTGCTAGGGAATCATATCACCCTGTGCTTTAATGCCGTTCTAGGACTTAGGCCTAAAGTTCCCAAGCTTGTCTAAATGTAGCCTCCACATCCTTTGAGACATTTCTAACCCCTTCCAGTGTGGCCCTCCAATAGGCACAGAGTCCTCAGCCAAGCTGCTCTGCCCGCTCTGGAAGAGTCTGTGCAGCTTGAGAAGAAAGGGCCCAGTGTCTGTGGGAACTGACTGTTTCTCCTTCTCCCAGCATTGCTCTGGGAGCAGCTACCATTAGCACTGACTTGGCTCCTGTATTCCTCCCCTGGATATGAAGTACGCTTGGCCTCTTGGGACTGCCTGGTGCCAGCTGCTGGAAATGCCTGGGAGGAGTGTTAGCACCATGGTCTGATGTTCCATTCATGTGTGAGGAAGCGGCTTGGCCTGCTGCCGTCAGACCTTAGCTGCCCCAAGAGGCTTGGCACTTGGATTGGCTGGCAGGGACTAAGGCTCCTTGCCACCCTGAGAGCTGCCATGGTTTTGAGCTTTGGGGAAGTGGCCTTTCATCTCCTGAATTTTGACATTGCTTTGATTTTTAGGGTTCAGACGATGAAGAAGAAGGACAGAAAGTGCCTCCACCCCCAGAGACACCCATGCCTCCACCTCTGCCCCCAACACCAGACCAAGTCATTGTGCGAAAGGACTATGACCCTAAAGGTACGCTGCACAATCCTGCCTCCCAGTCCTAGTGATAGTGAAGAAAGTCCTGCATGGTCTTGTGTGCTTTGCAGATGGGCTGTTTCTAGGGGAGCTTGAGGTGACCTGTATATTACAGGTCCCATGGTGGGAAAGAGAGTAGTCATCTCCAGTTTCAGGTTCCTGGTGTAAGAGTGGCAATGAGTGGATGTTTTCCATGAACAATGTCTGAATACACCTCTTCTTAACCCAGCTACCAGTATTCTCACTTAGACATCTGTTTCCTCTAGCTTCCAAGCCCCTTCCTCCAGCTCCTGCTCCTGATGAGTATCTTGTATCCCCCATCACTGGGGAGAAGATTCCTGCCAGCAAAATGCAAGAACACATGCGCATTGGGCTTCTTGACCCCCGCTGGCTGGAGCAGCGGGATCGCTCCATCCGAGAGAAGCAGAGTGATGATGAGGTTTATGCACCAGGTGAGGTGGAGATTCTCAGTCATAGCTTGCTTTATGCAGACACAAAGTGGTTAAAGTTGATGAGAATTTGGGAGGTAGGTGTAGCCTATGATATTGCAAAAGATATGTGTATTTCCAGGACATACAGGAATTCCTCATACATAGAGGAATCCACCAAAATCGGGCACTGGCAGGAATGTCACTTGTCTGCTGGTATCCAATAACAAGATCTAACTGTAGGAATACTTAGTCCTTTGTTCTTTTGAACTCATGGTTAAATTCTTTTTCCTTGAGTGACACTAATTAGTCTTCCTACGAAGTATAAAGCAGCAGAATGAGGTGGTGTACACCTTTAAGCCCAGCACTCTAGTGCCAGAGGCAGGTGGATCTCTGTAAGTTCAAGGCTAGCCTGGTCTGCTTAGAATTCCAGGACTGCTAGGACTACATAGAGACACCTTGCCTTTGTGGGGTGGGAGGTGGGTGTGCTGCCTAAGGCTAGGTAGGGACTTGGTCTTTGGTCCTGTTGATAGGGGTTGGACAAGCACTTGTGTCTAGGCTTCCCTACTATGGCAGCCCTCCCCAGACCTAGAGATGAGGGGCACGAGGCCTACAGCCTGTGCTGTGGCTCTAGCCTCTACATCCCCAGTAGGCTGCTGGCCTGTCAGAAGAGTACCATGCTTATCCCTTTCTTTCTAACTTGTTGTGTACAGGTCTGGATATTGAGAGCAGCTTAAAGCAGTTGGCTGAGCGACGTACTGACATCTTTGGGGTAGAAGAGACGGCCATTGGTAAGAAGATTGGTGAAGAGGAGATCCAGAAGCCAGAGGAAAAGGTGCATTTCCAGTGAATTCTAGTGCCTTCCTGCCTTCTGTCTCCCTCCCACACGTGGGTGCATGACAAGCTGTGTCTTTGCTTTCCCGTGCAGGTGACTTGGGATGGCCATTCAGGCAGCATGGCCCGGACCCAGCAGGCTGCACAGGCCAACATCACCCTCCAGGAGCAGATTGAGGCCATCCACAAGGCCAAGGGCCTAGTGCCAGAAGATGACACTAAGGAGAAGATTGGCCCTAGCAAGCCCAATGAAATCCCTCAGCAGCCACCGCCTCCATCTTCAGCCACCAATATCCCCAGCTCAGCACCCCCCATCACATCAGTGCCCCGGCCACCTGCGGTGAGTCAGAGGCCGCCCTGTGACCAAGTGTTTTAAACCTTGGTCCTTAGGGTGGGATGATGCTCTGGGTGGGAAGGGCAACTGGTTTACTGTAGGGCCGGATGCTATAGTGGGCGGAGTTGAAAGAGGAAGAATCAAGTTGAAAGTGGAAACTTCTAGCCTGAGCTTGTACTGCAGAGGAGACTTAGATTAGGAAGTGAGCTGAGTGGCAAATGGAGGAAGCAAATTTGGGGCAGAGGACTGTGGACTTAATAGGTCTTTGAGAACCGATTGTCTGTTTATTCAGTGAGGTCAAGGTCAGCCTCTTTGATGATACTGTCTGACATGAATTGCTGCTTGAATCTGAACCACTAAGTCCCAAGTAGAAAGAGTATTAACCTGGGACTCTCAGCATCAAGTTTCTGTCACTGGCCTGAGGTGAAACTTCAGTCTCAGTGATAATCAGAGTCCAAGTTGTCCAACCCCCATCTGAGTGGCCAGCTGGTGTGTCCCTGAAGCTGACCCTTGGCTTCCTGTGACTTATGTGTCTCCTCCCACCCTCAGATGCCACCTCCAGTCCGCACCACTGTTGTATCTGCAGTACCTGTCA
The DNA here is from genome assembly GCF_947179515.1 of Apodemus sylvaticus. Taxonomy (NCBI): domain Eukaryota; kingdom Metazoa; phylum Chordata; class Mammalia; order Rodentia; family Muridae; genus Apodemus; species Apodemus sylvaticus. The sequence continues at coordinate 79,286,698 of NC_067482.1, forward strand.
TGCCTCGGCCACCCATGGCATCTGTGGTCCGGCTGCCCCCAGGTTCAGTGATCGCCCCTATGCCACCCATCATCCACGCACCCAGGATCAACGTGGTACCTATGCCTCCTGCAGCACCTCCTATTATGGCACCCCGCCCACCTCCCATGATTGTGCCAACAGGTTAGTCCACAAAGCCTTAATGATGGCTATTCCCACTGAGTGTCCATCCAGAGGAAATCTCAACTGGGAACTTGGAGCCATATTTCTTGTGAGAGACAAAAGACCGAGATGGCATAGCTAGTGTGTCTACATTTGGTGGCCAGGTCCATGGCAAGTCCAGAAGCCTGACATAACTCTTGTGTGGCTGACCTTGCCCTGCCTCTCATTTCCTGCTGCCTAATCCAGGCAGCCTCCCAAGGCTCCCTGCCAGGGAATGTGCTGAGTGACAGACTTACCAAGGCATGGCACTTCACACCTCTAAGGAGCAAAGCCTTGAAATTACCCAGCAAAATCTCCCCAGTCCTGCCTCTTGGGCCTCTTCACCTCTTCCGTACTCATTGGGCAACTGTACTGTGTCTTTGCAGCCTTTGTGCCTGCCCCACCTGTGGCTCCAGTCCCAGCCCCAGCTCCAATGCCTCCTGTACACCCCCCACCGCCTATGGAAGATGAACCTCCATCCAAGAAACTGAAGACCGAGGACAGCCTCATGCCTGAGGAAGAGTTCCTGCGCAGGAACAAGGTCTGTGACCCACAATACTGCCTGTGCCCTGTAGTATCTGGCTGTAGCATGGGTTAATTTGATCTCCCCCAGCCCTGGGAAGGACTCGTTAGGGTAGGATCCTGCTGGCATTCTGGAACAAGGATTCTACATTGGCACTGGTGGTCTCCAACAGAGCTGTTAGGCTTCTTTGAGAAGGCAGTGACAGTCCCAGCTCCCAAGAGATTTGGCCCATAAATTTGACAAAATTATATTTTTCTAAAACTAATGTCTGTCTTTTCCTTGAGCACCTAACCAAGATTCAGACTATTCTCTTTCGTGTTCCCACCAGTCTGTTTTGACACAGGCAAGTAGCATTGAGCTCAGGCATCTTGTCCACTGAGTTTAAACCTAGTACTTCACAGACCATATCTACCTTACTGACCCTTGAGATTGCAGAATTCACTGGAAAGTATGATGGGTCTATTTAAGGAACAGGAATGAAACAGTGTGATAATATACACTTACAGTCTCACAACTCAAGAGGCAGGAGGTTTGAGGCCAGGCTAAGCTAGCCCTGACCCCTACCTTTAAGCCTGTCTAGAAAAATAAGAAAGAAGAAATGAAGCCTTGTGTGTGTTACACCTGACATCAGCAGTCAGTGGGTGAGGGGGCAGGAGTCGTTGTTGGGATGCGCCACTGAGAGCAGAGGATATAGTTCCTGATTGGCTTAGCGCTGTCCAGGCATAATGAACACTGCATTTTGCAGGGTCCAGTATCCATCAAAGTGCAGGTACCCAACATGCAGGATAAGACGGAATGGAAGCTGAATGGTCAGGGGCTGGTCTTCACTCTCCCACTCACAGACCAGGTATGTTTTGCCACCCCCAATTGATACAGGTGCTTTGGGGTCAGTGAGTTGGACCCCAGCTTTTTCCAGATGGTCTTAACAAGGGGATGAATGGACTTTCTTTGATCCACAGGTCTCTGTCATCAAAGTGAAGATTCATGAAGCCACAGGCATGCCTGCAGGGAAACAGAAACTACAGTATGAAGTAAGCAAGGGTAACCCGGTTCTGCCCCTTAGGTTCCAACTCCTCTACCATCCCTGAAACAATCTGTACAAAGTATAATGGAGAGAGAGACCTGTATGTGGCCATCCTAGAAGAGATCCAGCTGGAATGCTGGGCAGATGAACCTGATGGAGCTGGATTCTGACAGCATAGTCCAATTCAGGGTCTAAAATCCTTTGTGTGTGGCGTTGGATGGGGATAGCCTGGTTGTTTATGTAGATGCAAAGGGATCTTAAGGTTTTCTGGGGCCTCCTCTTCCTCTAAAATAGGGTGTTGAATAAGGTAATCACTAAAGGCCTTTGGTCCCGAGAAGTCAGCTGTGCCTTGTTGGTCAGTTGGTCATGGCTAGCATTTGGGAAAGTTGAAAACTACACCAAATGTTGACACATCTGTTGGAAAGAAGGAAGGAAGGGAAAAGAGGTGTTCTAGAAGAAGCCAAAGTTCCATACTTCACTGACCTCTGACCTTCCCTTAAGCTTCCATATTGGTGAAGTCTAGAATGTTCATGGCAAGCTCAGTTGTGTGAGGCTGCGTGTGATCAAAAAAAGGTGGCTTACAGTAAGACATTGTCTGTCTTCCAGGGCATCTTCATCAAGGATTCCAACTCCCTGGCTTACTACAACATGGCCAGTGGTGCTGTCATCCACTTGGCCCTCAAGGAGAGAGGCGGCAGGAAGAAGTAGCAAGAGATACTGCAGTTGGACTCCTGCCACTGTACCTCTTTCCACCACCAATTCCAGGAGTTTCCCTGGGACCTCAGGCACAGCCTGGGCGTTTGTTTCTCTGTAAGCCAGTCTATGGAATTCTGGATTGGAGGTCCTTGGAAAGTCCATTAGGAATTGAAAACCCAGGGTTGTCCCACAGGACAGTTTCATAGTATCAAGTGATGCTTGGCTGATAGAATATGGTTACTACCATTCATCATTTTGTATCATGCTTTGGTATCTAATAAACCTCTTAAAGCCAGGCATGGTACATGCATGCCTGTAAACCTGGGACTTGGGAGGTGCAGGCAGAAGAATTAAATGTTCAAAGTTCACTTCAGCTGTATAGCTTGAGGCCAGACTGGGCTGTGTGAGATACTGTGTTTAAAAAAAAAAATTTTTTTTTTTTAAATTAAAAATTAAACACCTCTTGGACCCTCTTGGAAGCAGTTTGTTCCTGCCATCAACAGACTGCCTTAGAAAGCTCTGCCGTTCTTACCTATGCCAGGGATAGATAGTGCACAGCAACTCTCCTAGGGACCAAGGTAAATTTCCAAATCAATTAAGAGGGAAACAAATGGGTCTGTCCCTTGACACAACTGTGCCCACTGCTTTGTCCCCAAAGCTGTTGAGCTTTGGAGTCTCTGCAGTCTTGGTGTTCATATATACACTTTTGCTGCCGTCATGTCTCTGAAGTATTTCTTCTAAAAAGCACTTTGGTTGGGGAGGTGTCTTGTTGAGTAAAGTGCCTATGGTGCAAGAATTGATGCAAAAGCCAGAGAACAAGCCACTGCTACCCCTGTGCTCGAGGAGACGAGACTGAGCCAGAGTCATTTTAAGCAGGCCAGTGAACAAGACGGACCTTCTGTAAGGCCAGGTGGAAGGCAAGGGCCACCAGTCTCCATGTGTTTGTCACAGCATAGCTTTAGATACACACATTTTATATTGTAAAGCTTTGGGCCCCTCCACCATGCAGTAGCCATGCCTCCAATCACCCATCATACCACACCATAGGCATGGCGGTTTTAGTGGTTTGGATGGGTGAGCAAAGGCTGTTCTGTACAGTGTGTGTAAATTGTGCCAAGTCCACACACTGACCTAAGGGCCTCGTATCTAGTTTACTATTGCTGTGTTGTATTTGGTATTTTTGTTTTTCTTTGGTTTTGAAATAGCTCCTCTGGAACTTACTATCTAGACTAGACTGGTTTGGAACACAGAGGCCAGCCTGCTTCTGCCTCCCAAGTGCTGGAATGAAAGGCATGGGCTGTCGGGCTTGACACTGCTTCCTGTTCATCAGTGTAGTCCTTGTGTGATTATTCTTGTTTGAGGTACTGAGGGCACGTCACATGCCCACCATCCCATGCCTCAGAGATGAAGAGTAAGTCCAAAATGTGTGCCTTGCTCTTGGTCACTAATGAGGCCCTGATGTGGGCTCTTTTTTGGAATTGTGCTCTTGCGGAGGCATAGGTGCGGCTTTGTATTAAGGGAGAGGGAGAGCTTGTTGATTAGCTGTAAACAGAGCTGGTTTCTTTTTTGAGGATTACATATGCTGAAAACTTTTGAGAGTTCCCAGTACCTCTTGTGGTCTCTGGGAAAGAACACTGAGGATCGCAGAAGCAAGATTCTAATCCCCAGCACACTCCATTCCCTCCCCCGCCTCCGCTTAGGCGGTTCCTCTACAGCCCCAGTCACCTGGCTGTTACACATTGCTAGGCCCTCACTTCCAACACTGGTGATAGCACGCTACGCTGTACCCTGTGTGACATTTGCCTCTCACCGGGTTGCTAGAAGTTTGCTTAGGGACTAGTGAAAAATTTGGGTTTTTGGTGTGCTTTTCTGGTTTACGAGCCTGAAACAAGCTCACTGCTAGACACTAATTGGGTAGCACCAGAAATCCCTGGGAGGGATATTCAGGAGGAGGGGCTGGGGTGCTGTTGTGTAGGCAGGACATCGGGAAGCCTGAGAGAATTCTATGCCCAAGAGCTCCTTTTTGGTATTAGGGACGTGGCATTGTGTCAGGGCATTTGCCTCTGCAGACTGGCAGTCCACAGGGCTCTAGCTGAGGCTCTGACATGCAACCAGGAATGTGGCTGGGGAGAGTGCAAGTGAATGGGCCCTTTGATCCACACTCTGGCTAACAGTTCCCAGAATTCCTGAATGAATGCCTGTCCTGGCTCACATTCACTCAGAGGCTCATTGACCACAGAGCCTTGTGACCTTTATTGGCCACAGACCAAGATTGTTTCCTAGCACTGCATGTCCTACAACCTAAGTTTAAAATGTGTTTATCCAAATTTAAGTTTTAAAGTTTTATAAAAATAAGTTGTTTTATTAAAAATAAGTACATATTTTTATATGTATTATATATAAATTACTTTGGTCATATGCCCTCCATTATCATTTTCTTTTCCTCTTCCTAGCAAACACTTCTTTCCAACAAATTTCCTCATGTTCTAAAAAGCACTTTGGTTGGGGAGGTGGCTTGTTGAGTAAAGTACCTATGGTGCAAGAATTGATGTAAAAGCCAGAGAACAAGCCACTGCTACCCCTGTGCTCGAGGAGACGAGACTGAGCCAGAGTTATCCTAAGCACACACTTGGGAGGTGTGTGTGGCCCGCTGCATCTAATTAGGGTTGCTTATATGATCAAGGGCAACTAACTAGTGGCTACATCACTAAAGAATGTACCTTCCTCTACCTAGCAACTGTTAATCTGTCTATAGGTCCTCAGGGAGGGTGGGGCCTTATGACTGCTTCACCGTCATCTGCAGTCCATGATGGTCAGTCCAGTTTCCTGTAGGCCTGGTGCTATGAATTCATGGCTACAATAGCCATATCATGATGAGCTCCACTGACTACAAACTGCTGATAGATTGCTGTTTTAGAGGACCCTAGTTCAGTTCTCAGCATCCATGTCAGGTGGGTCTTAACTGCCTGTAACTAACTAGCTGACTGGAACGCACTTGTCCAACACCTGATATACACAGACATACATAGAAAGAAGAAAAAACTTTGGAAATACCCTGGAGTTTAAAGACATTAACATCGGAAGTAGAGAGATGCTTTAGTTGTGAGAATGCTTACCAAATAAGCATGAGAATTTTGAGTTAGGGTCCCTACACCATACAAAACTTAAGAGTCACACCATATTGACCTCAGCACTGGGAGGCAGAGACACAAGGGTACCAGGACCTAACGGCTGAGTTCATTGAGACTATTTCGGAAAATAAGGTGGAGTGTAATTGAGGGAGACATTTGTCATTAACGTGGCTTTTCACATGTACCCATATGCACCTGTGTACACACATGCACCCTGACATACGCCAAGTGTGCCTTTCTTGTTCTCAAGGCTTAAGAAGCAAACTGACATCCCTATTCTTTTAATAACTGCACAAGAACACAGTAATTTAGCACAGCCATGAAACAACTCGTGTGCCGTGGTTTAAGCTGTTTACTGCTACACCTGTAGGCTATGGTGGGAACAAGACAATCAGGAGTTTGAAAATTATGAATACTACTATTTGTGCCCACTGTTTACTGGGAATTACCTTCTATCAAATGCTTAAGGACTTGTCACACTAAAATCTCTACGGTTTTGTTTTTTTCTAGTATTCCATTTTACTGGTGAGGAAATAGTCTAACAGAAGCCAAGCATGCTAGTTCCAACTACTTAAATGTGATTAAGCAGGGCAATTGTGTGAGCTCTGGAGTTGGAGAGCAGCCCAAGTAACAGGCCCTGGCTCAGGGGGAAAAAAAAGGCCTCAGGCCTTGGAATTGATTTGCTTCATGGTCATCAACTTCAGTCTCTTCTGTTTCTGAAATTTGGGTATGCTACCCTGAGATTTCTGGGTTTCTGTGTGGTGTTTAGTTTACACTGTCAGATGGACTAGATTTGGAGTTACTTAGGAGACAAGCTTCTGAGCATGTCTGTGAGGTTTCCAGCAAGGTTGAACTGGAGAGGAAGATCCACATGGGTAACAGGTTGAGGACCCATTCCGTGGGCTGGGGTGCAGGGAAAAAGTTGCTGGTAGCACATGCCTTATATCTCAGGGATTACATAGTAGAGATTTCTCTCAAGACAGGAAGAGAGCAAGTAGAGCTTCCCCTTCTCAGTGACTGACTGGACCCTCACATTATGAGCCAAAATAAATGAGCCTCGCTCCCTAACTGCTTTTGTCAGTTATTTTGCCACAACAACAAAAAAAAGGACAATCTGTAATATTTGCCCTTAGAAGGCTGAGTAATAAGGTGTTTGGGAGATAGAACCTTAGGACCAAGATACCGAGGTCAAACGTGGCTACTACACTATCCACTGGTTCTATCTGGTTCCTCTCTCCATCCCTGGGATAGGTACGGTGCCTCCTGGGATTATGTTCAGCTATAGGAAGGAGGAATGTCCTCCCAGAGCATTAAGATCAAAATGGCCTGCGCCTGCTCCTATGCCTGCTGTTGCCCTTTGTATGGAAAACCAGAAGCAATTGCAATGTGAATTGTAGTCTTCTAGACTGTCAGGCTATCACGGAAATGGCTGGCGAGTCGTGCTGGGCTAAGTCCCTCTCATGGAGCTTGTTTCAGACTCTGTAGCCTGTCTCTCCCTCCAGCTTAGTCATCTAGGGGGAGTCAAACAACACTGGTGAACTATACAGACTAGATGAGTGAGGAACCACTCTAAGAACTGACCAACTTTAGGACTGAAAGTTATATGCTGGGGTCAAGTGCATAAGGAGTGTATTTGGCCCAATTCTAATACAAGCATCTTGTGAGAACTGAGGTCCTAGGATTGCCATAAACTAACCTGGGATCTTAGATAACTGACTTGACTTTATAGAACCTTGATTTACCTACTTGTAAAATAGGGCATGTATAAAAGTAGTAAAAGTTTACAAAAGATGGCACAACCAGTTTGGAAAGCAATTTGCCTGTTGCTCAAAGGTTAAATGGTCCATCATGATGGCTCTGCAGGTAAAGGCCCTGGCTGCCAAGCATGCTGACCTGAGTTTGATACCCAGAATCCATATCCATTTCCATATAAAAAATGACTCCTGAAAAATGTCTCTTATTTCTGCACACACAATTTTTTAAAGGTTAACCAGAGTTCTTAAAACACAGAAATTATTCTCCTAGGAAATTCTACCTAGGATAAATGAAAATAATGTTACCTGCTCAAAGAGAGAAAAAAAATATTCAAATGACTTTCACCAATGAATAGTATATAAATGTGGTATGTCCATACAATGGAATATAATTCAGCCACGAAAAGAAGAAAGCACAAATAGGTTTGCGATGTAGATGTATCTCGAAAGCAAAAAGAAAGCGTAAAACCAGCCTATGTCACAAGCAAGACAAGACCTTGTCTTTTTTGTTTGTTTGTTTTTTTGGTTTTTTGAGACAGGGTTTCTCTGTGTAGCCCTAGCTGTCCTGGAACTCACTCTGTAGACCAGGCTGGCCTCGAACTCAGAAATCTGCCTTTGCCTTCCAAGTGCTGGGATTCGCCTGGCTCGACAAGACCCTGTCTTAAACAAACAAAAACTGGACACACAAAGTCATTGATAATCATAGATATTGAAATATCTAGAAGAAGCAAATTTATAAAAAGATAAAAAGAATAATGTTTACCAGAGAGGGAGGGAGGACTGGAAACGACCTTTACTGAATAGGAGTTTCTTTGAGTGATAAAAATGTTCTAAAAAAGCCGGGCGGTGGTGGCGCACACCTGTAATCCCAGCACTTGGGAGGCAGAGGCAGGCGGATTTCTGAGTTCAAGGCCAGCCTGGTCTACAGAGTGAGCTCCAGGACAGCCAGGGCTATACAGAGAAACCCTGTCTCAAAAAAAAAAAAAAATGTTCTAAAATTGGATTCAATGTTTGTACAACTCTGTAAGGATGCTAAAGAACCATGGTATTATACATTTTTATTTTTGAGATAGGGTTTTTATTTGTAGTCCAGTCAGTCCAGAACTGGTTAACTGTTTTAGCCTAATGTGTGCAGGCACCCATTATCATGCCTAGTTTATTTTTAATTTTTATTTATTTGTGCATGTGTAGGTGTGTCAGTGGGATTCAAACTTAGGAAGTATATACCTTAAATAGATGGAATTTGTGGTATGCTAATCAGATCTCAATAAAACCATTGGGGAGTCAGGCATGGTAACCCACATCTGTAACCCAGCACTTGGGAGACGGGGAGGGCCCTGAGCTACAGAGTAAAATCGAAGCCTTTGGAGACCCTGTCTCAAAGAAAAACAACATAAATCAACACTCACCAGAAAAGGTGTTGGGAAGAAAAAAGCGCATAAGTCTGTACTATTCTTATAGGGTCTCCCACGAGCTAATTTACATCCCCATAAGCAGAGCAGCCAGGTGGTTCAGATCCCTAAACCCACTGGCGTCTCATCACTATTCTTGAAGACGAACTGACGAAGCAGCGCTACCCACGACCCTGTTTCCCGTGGAGGCAGAGACCTTCTGCCAGAGAGCGGCTGCAGGTGACACACCAGCTCGGGGCCAACCCGGAAAAGCCAGACGAGCTAGTCCAGGTGAGTTTTTGTGATTGGCAGCTAGGAAAGGCGGGTCTCTGATGACGGTTGTCCCGCCCCCTCACGTCGGTCCACTTGGCGCCAGCCTGGAGGAGGGGCGGGGCCCGGGACTTTCGGCACCCATTGGGCGCGTGGTGGGAGCTCTCTGGGTATCCGCCCCCAGCTTTGTGGCAGCCAATGGGCGCTGTGCGTGGGCGGGGCGTCGGCAGCGTCGGCGGAGGCCGGGAGTCTCAGGCGGCTGAGGTGGCCGCTGGCGCTCTGGTGGCGGGCGCGGCCGATATGGCGAAAAGCAGCAAAGAGAATGGGCCGCGCGCGCCCGCAGCGGGCGGGAGCCTGTCTGGGACCCGGGAGAGCCTGGCTCAGGGCCCCGACGCCGCCACCGCCGATGAGCTGAGCTCGCTCGGCTCGGACTCGGAGGCCAACGGCTTCGCCGAGCGCCGCATCGACAAGTTTGGCTTCATCGTGGGTTCGCAGGGCGCTGAGGGCGCGTGAGTAGCTCTGGGGTCTGGGCCGGGCGCGGGACCAGCACAGGCGTGGGCCTGATCCACCAACGTGTCTCCACTGTCCTATCCCCACAGTCCCCCCGCAAGCGACAGTCTACTTCCTACCTGTGGACAGAAAGGCCACCCCCTTCTTCCCGGTCTCCCTAAACCGACTGATCTGTACCCTCCAAGAAGGACCCAGTGCCCTCCCGATGAGGGTCCCATCTCCAGCTCATAGTCTCACCAGGTCACTCTGGCCTTAAAGCTTTGCCACCCCCTGACATGCGCACAGATGGCTGTCCCATACTTTGCCCACAGCTATTCTCCATCTCCCCCTACTTCACAAAATCCTGGTCTCACCACCTCAATATCCCCACCCCTGCAAATCTTAGGCTTCAGGACTCCGAGCTGGCCCCACCCCATCCCAGGTCGCACTAACCCTTACATCCAGACACATAGATCTCAGAAGGATTGACAACTGGCCAGCTGCCTCCCAGAGAGTCCCATCTTGTCACCCACAGTTTCTTTACACCATGGAAAGGTCAGAGAGTGTCTCTCCTCACACACACCCTCTTCCAAAAGGCAACTTTGTCCATTGTCACAGGCAACAGGTGGGCAGACACTCCTTCTTCCTGGTAGTTATGGGGTGACAGCGCTTCAACTCTAGGACTCACTGTCAGCCTCATCACACAGGAGCCAGCCAGCAGACTCCTAGGCTGCTGTATATATGCACTTCCTTCCCAAATCCAGATCTAGGACTGGAATAGGCGGGAGACAGCAGGGGCCTCACTCATGGAGCACTCCACCCTCGAGCACCCAGGTACCCTGCTCACCATTAGAGAAAGCTGAGACAGGGGAGTAGCACCTCCCTCCGAGCTGAGCATGTTGGGCTGCAGATTTCTGCATGGCAGAACCCCTAGAAGCCTGTCCTCCCAGAGACTGTGGGTGCAGTCTGGTGGTCCCCTCAGGAAGATGGCCTCTAGGTCCTGATTACATTCCAGTTGTCTTGTGACAGGAGGCTAGGGCCATACCCAGAACTGACAAGCCTCTCTTTTGTAGTGCACTTCCCAGTTATAGAGACAGCCTCACAGTCACCAGGGGAGCCCTACTCCAACTGATTGTGACTACCCAAGGTGTCCCCAGCTGTTCGTGTGACTTACAAAAGTGCTTGACTATCTTAAGAACCCACTCCATAAAGCTGTCCCATATAAATGTCACTTCCATATCACCCTCCCTCCCCAAGAGTCTCTTATTCACCAGGCCTCCTCCTCCTTAGAAGGAGAAAATTTCAAATCCAGGCCTCTGACCTAGATGGAGTTTCCTCCCGCCCACTGGATCTGTCTCTTCCAACCTTTCCTTACTTGCTCACATTAAACTAAGCCTAGTCCAGTTCAGAACTAGGAGAAGCCCTCACTCTTATCCTTCACCCTGTATGAGCTTGTAGAAACCTAGAGAGAGTTAGGCTGTGTTTCATTTGGGGCACGGTCATCAGGGATCAGGGGCCCGGGAAGGGTGAGGTCTTGAGGGGGTGGGAAAGGAATTCTCCGTTTTGTTTGTGGGGTCTTGGAAGTAACAGCTTAGAACTGCTGGTAAATTCTAAAGCATGAGAAATCTTCCATGGTTTTTGGATATTTACCCAGATTTCAGGGTACAGGGCGATATTATAGAGTGAGGAAGGGCCAGATTTAGGGATCTTACTTGCTGGCGTGACCTTGGGTCCCTAGCCTGTTTAGTCAAGGGGAAAAGTAGTGTGTATATCCATTGCTGCTGAGGAAAATGAAAATTGGATATATGAAAGCATCCTGCACCATGCCTGGCACAGGTAATAATAGCCCAAGAAATAGTTTTCTTTCTCCTTCTAAGGGTCTGAGAAATGAAGAGAAAAATTAGGGCGTACCTCTGGTATTTGTGGGAAGGAGACACCCAATGGCACCTCCCTTTGGCTCTCATCCCCAGATCTCAGCCAGATATTCATCATCTCCACCTTCCAACTGCACACTTGGGGTATGGCCCTGCAGATGTCCCCTCCATTTCTGATGACTGTTAGGCCAAGTCTGAAGTGAGATCCCAGATCTACTTCTGTCTCCCTGCCTCATTTCCTTCAGCTTGTCTGTTAGCAAAATCTCTGGTATCAGAGAGCTTGGGTCTTCCTTGTTTAGTTTATACTGTGGTTCTAAAAAAGCCAAATGTAAGTCCCTGCCCAAGGCCACACAAGGGGAAGTTGTGGGAAGGTTCAGGGTGACCGCCCTGAACCTAGTCTCGTGGTTGAGGACTAGGAGTGCATGTGCTATCCCAGAGAAGTGAAACATTAGCACAAATGGCCTGTAGAATCCAGAGACTGTCTCCAGATTAAAGGTCCATTTCAGACACCCTGGGTCAAAGGTTGTTTCAGCACAGGTCAGTTTTGGTGGTTGTCAAGGTCTGTGGGAATAGGAAAAAAAACAGACTTCCTCACTCTGGTGTCTGTCGCATACTAGCCTAAAGTATATCATAAAATTGTGGGCTAAGGTGGAACAGATCTTAAGAGATTGCCTAGTATAGCCTTTATATAGAAGATAAAACAGAGGCCAGAGAAGCAAAACGTGCTTAAGATCACATAGCATATTACATACATGAGATCACACAGCATAGAGCTGGGGTGCAGGATGTCAGAATCCCAAGGCAGGGCCAGCTTCACCACCATCCTTGGGGCCCTTTGCCCCCAGTAGGAAATCGGTTGGCAGACAGGTAGCATGAAGCTGACTAGCAGCAGTCTGTCCACCATCCCCTTCCCTTGCTTCCTCAGCACTTCATACACCCTCAGCAGTGCAGGAGGCTAACAGGAATGGCCAGAAGGGTCAGAGCATGTTGTCATTAGTGTGATGAGTTTAGGGCTGGCCCAGCCAGGCTCAATCCAAGTCAGAGAACTGAAAGTGGACTTAGAGATGGCCCTGTCATGCAGACCAGTGTGACATGAGCCTTTCTTTTTCAGTCTGTTAGAAGAAAAGCTGGGGTTGAGCGCACAGCTCCCCATGCTCTTTCATCTTGCCACTCCGCCTACGGTCGGGAACCTTTAGTGGGACTCAAGTGTTCCCTGGCTGCTCTTGAGCACTAGCCAAAGGCAAGAAAGCAGCTAGCCCATGAATGGCCCTGTGGGTGGCACAGGCACAAACAGAGGCCCTGGCAGCATTAGTTCCGGGCAGTGAAACCCCAAGAAGACCAGGTGTTCTGAGCAGGGAAGGATAGGAAGGAAGAGCAATTTATCTGATGGTCTTTCTGCAGCTGAAAGTTGGTCAGGAGCGGAAACAGACCTGAGCTAAACCCTGCTGGCTGGAGAGGTAAATCCCTAATAACCTTCCTCTCCTTTTTCCATGTGATTATCAGCACTAGCCTGAGGCTGGAGCTTCCTTCCCACCCAGCCTCAGTCTGCTCAGTATGTAGGCCAGATGAGTCAGAAGTTATGCTCTTTGGGATCCTGTGGGCATTGGCTTCCTGTTAGGGGAGCAAATGATTTGAGCTGAGCTCAGGGAGAAACATCTGGAACAGCATGTTGTCCTCTTTAACCCCCCAGTTCCCTCTACTTCTTACCAATTATGTCAGACAGTGACTTTGAAAGTCATAGAACTGGCTTAATTGGCATCCTTACAGATTGGTCTATGCCAGTTTTTGTTGAGGTGGGGCCAGGGCCCTCCTGGCAAGCCAGAGCCTGCCTGTTTGCTGCTGTGCCACCACCGCCTTTTTTACTTTGTAAGCTCAGACTACCCACTTCTCTTGGGCTCTGACAGGTCCCAGGAGAGCGTGGAGCTGGCAGTGAGGATCCCTGGAAGAATATAGCTGTATATGTGGGGCCCAGGTCTTTGACTCTAGACCAGGGGCCCTCCCATGTGCTTCTTTCCTTTTTCTTCTCTTGGCCTCTAAGGAAAATCCAGTTGATGGCCCTGTTCTCAGACAAGATCTGACTTGGTAAAGGAGGAGCCAGCTCCCAGCTGCTGTCCTGGGAAGGTGCCTGTGTGTCCACATGCTAGAAACCCTAGGCTGTGGGAAAGAGATAAGCGGTGGAGTCTGCTTGATGTTTTGTCTTCCCAGCATCTGGCCTGAAACATGACCTGGGGATGGGGGACAGCAATACCTGACTGAGGCGCAGTCACCCAGTCTGTTTCCATCGGGTGGCAGCTCCTCTCCTGCTACTACCCCTGGAGCCTGCCTGTCTGGATGACCTTCATCATACTGCCTTGTTTCTGAACCCCAGTGTCTCACCCATGAAAAGGTTATACTAATACTGACCTTTGGGGCTTGCTATGAGGTTTAAATGAACTGATGTGTGAAAAGAGCCTGGGACAAAGTAGGTATTCAGTGAATCTTCTTTCCCTTAAATAGACTGGAGTAGTTAGAGATGTGATCTAATTCCCATCCCAGGTTACAGTGAGGCCCTGCCCTGTGGGCCAGAGAGAGGCATAATTCAGGTGAACCTCACTCTCCCCGAAGGGGCGCCAGTCTCCATTCTGAACCCAAGCACCTAAAGACCCCAGAAAAGTGCCCCAAATTTATCACCTGATAAATTCTGAAGCAGCCAGGCCAGGTAGGTTTTTCCTCCCAGGTAGGTTCTGTGGGAGAATCCTAGAAGGGAGAAAATTGGCCTGGCTACCCCACTGGCAAACTGACACTCCTGGTTAGAAGGTCCCTTACCCAGGGTTTTAGAGCAGCTGTTAAAACTTGGGTCTCTCTTTCATCTTTACCCTACCCTACCCACTGTGTTCCCTGTCTGGCTATTCAGAGGCCGGCACACATTAGCTCTTTGCTTCTGCTTAGGTGGCGAGGTAGTCAGCCGACACAGCAGCCTGGGGAGCGAGCCAAAGGTTTTGCTTTGCTAGTTTAGACACTTATGCAGTGAGCTTATTTCCCAGACCCCACTCTTGCCAGATTGGGACGAGCTGAACAAGACCTCTCTGTCTTGTTGCCCTCAAGGAGTTCATACTGCTTGGAAGACAGAACCACAAACAACTCTTTGCAGTGCTGAGTGATAAAGGCTGTACTTGAGGTGTGCAGCTGCTCTTAGAGCCAACAGGAGGAAGCAGCAGCTTTGCCTACAGGAGCCTATGAAGAAGTGCCATTTGATCCCAGCACTCAGAAGCGACAAGCAAGGTCTCTTCATTGAACAGAGAAGGACTTCTGTGCAGTCTTCCACTGAAAAGCCAGCTGTTAGAAAGTCTAATGTGCTGAGAGCAGAGGTGGCAGGCAGGGAGGAAGCAAGGGTAGGCTGGGAAGAGAGGCTAGACAGTCAGCCTTGAGTGCCAGCCTGAGACCTGTGCTTTAGAGGAGTTAGTTGTTGAAAATGGCAGAGAGGAGTTAGATCTCAGGTGAGGAGAGTGCCATGAGAATCCAGGGGAGGCCAAAAGGGCTCTGGTGGGACTCAGAGAAATCTATAGCCAATGGGAGCCAATCTATAGCCTCAGTTCAATTAGCGCTTGACTTGAGGCTAACCCTGTGAGTGAGAGGTGGAAAAGCCTCTCACAGGGCCTGTCCTAGAGTCCTTGCAGTGGGCTGCTGCTGACTTAGCTATGCCATATCCCCAAGGTGCCTAGCTTGGCTGCAATGCCCAGGGCACATGAAGGGGCTCTTTGTGTCTCTCAAGCAGGAGAAAGCTGGCTGACCTGACTGGGGGAGGCAGGATGGTGAGTAACACTGAGCTTCGTGGTTGCCTCCTGGTAAACAAATTAGATGGTAAGAAAAGCTGCAAGGAGAGCCAGGCTCCTCTCCCAAGAGGCTGGGAGTGAGCCTGAGGACAGAGGAGTCCTACCTTAGGGTGCTACGGCAGCTGGGACAGGGGATTTGGGGCTTTCAGCGTAGTGTGAACTGATCAAGGGGAAGCAGATGGCAACCAAGACCAGTTTGATTTCATGGATTTCTTCTACATGGCTTCTTGGCTCGGACCGGTGAGTCCTGTACCTATGAGAAGCAAGCTATGGGGCACACCAGGTTTTAGAGATTAGAGATTCTGGCCGGAAACATGGCTTTAGGCTCCGATATGGAGAAAGTACTGTTAACTAAGCACAGGGGTGTGAGGGTGCTGGCACCAGGTTCCCAATTGACTCCTGTGGTTCATGGCTTAAGCAAGTCCCCTCAGTCAGTCACAGGGCTACTTCCTGGCACTGACACTTACTTATTCAAAGTGTAGCCCTGTGTCAGCTTCTGTATAGAAACCAGTCTTTCTTTCAAATGACTTACAGTCTAACAGGGAAGTCATACATTAGACAAGTAGTTACAGGTGCAGCTGTGTACAAAGGATTGTGAGGCTCAAACAAGATAACTGGATTAAGAACACCGTGCAAACAAAGGCTTCTGAGCAGGGATCAATACCCAAGTCCTGGGCCTCCCTGAGCTCCTAAGTAGCTGTATGACCTTGAGAAGGCTGCCTGGTCTTTCTAAGCCTCAGTTACCCTGCAGAGAAACTAGGGCTCATCCATCTCCAACATTCTGAGGAATGACCTTGGGAAATGTCTTGGTAGATAGCCCAATACGAGGGGTTATCGTGGCACACTCTGAAGAAGCCAGTGCTTCTAGCAAACTCTGTCCCTCTTGTATAAGATGTCCCTTTGTGCACAGGACCAGTGGTCTTCATAGATGTGGAAATGTGATCAGACTGAAGGATGTTTTATCTTTTTTTTTTATCTTTATAAAAAAGATTTATCTTTTAAATATATTTATTTTTAAAAGCTTTCAGTTTTTGAGACTATAATAGAATTGCATTATTTTCTCTTTTCTCCCTTCAAACCATCACACATACCCCAACCCTTGTTCAAATTTTTGTCATTTGTGTGTATGTGTATGTGTGTGTGTTTATTCTTAAATATATAAATAACCTGCAGTCAGTAATACTGTTACTTATATGTATGTTTTTTGGGTTTACCATTTGGTACTGGATCACTGATAGGTGAGCTCTTGTCTGGGAAAGACTATTCCACACTTCGCCATTTCTTAGTTGTTTGTGGTTCTTTGTCTAGGGATGGGCCCTGTGTGCTTTCCTTCTTCCTCATTAGCATGTCGGGGTCAGTGCCCTCCTTGTTCAGGTCAGGTTTAAACAGCATGTTGGCGGTACTTCCTGGGTATTTACTTATTTTTGAGACAGTTTCCAAGTCTCACTATGTTTCCAAGGCTGTCCTGGAACCCCAGTGTAGACCAGGGTGGCTTTGAGTTCAGGGAGTTCTGCCTGATTGTGTCTCCTGAGTACTGGGATCAAAGGCTGTATCACTACAGTGGCCTTTATCATTTTAGTCTCTGCTAGCAGTTACAGGAGTGATGGGAAATTGATGGACTAAGTAAGAGTTACTTGACTTTGTGTACAGACAGGGAAACTGACTGAGCAAGGGATGAAACTAAGCCTGCTATCTGGGGTTCCAATTTTCCACCCTACTAAAGCTGGTCACCTTGTGGCCTCTCTTCCTGTCAGTCTTAAGACTTCAGCCCCGCCTCTTTTTTTTTTGATTTTGGTTTTTTGTCGAGACAAGGTTTCTCTGTATAGCCCTGGCTGTCTTGGAACTCACTCTGTAGACCAGGCTGGCCTCGAACTCAGAAATCCACCTACCTCTGCCTCCCAGAGTGCTGGGATTACAGGCGTGCGCCACCACTGCCCGGCTTGTTTACTTTTCCTAATAGGTCTTGTGTGTTTTTTTGGTAGCTGAGTTGTTACAAGGAAGAGTGGAGCTCTTGTCTTATGTCTGTGCGCGTGTGCACGCACACACACACACTTTCTCTCTCTCTCTCTCTCTCTCACACACACACACACACACACACACACACACACATGTATCCTGAGATGAAACAAGTACAGCTGAGTGAGTATGAGGGATCCAGAGAAGGAATCTAGGCGTGCCTCTGGGCCCGGGGCCCTGTGTGCACAGAGCCGTCTTCCTACTCTGCCTTCTGGAAGATGCTGTTTTCTTTTCTTTTTCCTCCCTGTCTTGACTTACAGAGAAGGGTAACCTGGATGTGGGTCTGGGAGAGCCCAAGTTTAAGACATCAGCAAACTTAGTTTCCAGTTCTCCTCCAGACACTCTACAGACATGTGGCTATTCTGAGTCCTTCAATAGGGCATTGGTGACATTGGAGAGGGAGGTGTTAGGAGGAGGACATCTGAAAAGCATCCAATACACTTTCTGTCACAGTGGAAGGGCTCTGTGTCCTTTGTACACCATGGATGACTTTCATACTTTCACACATTTTTTAAAATTACTTTTGGTTTTTCAAGACAGGGTTTTTCTGTGTAAAGCTAACTCTCCTGGAACTTATCCTGTAGACTAGAGTAGCCTTGGAACTCAGAGATTCATCTGCCTCTGCTTCCTAAGTACTAGGATTAAAGGCATGTGTTACTACCACCACAAGAGCCAGGCAGATCTCTGTGCATTTGAAGCCAGCCTAGTCTGCGTAGAAAGGCTGTCTTTTCTTGAGGCACACATATACATAAAATAGACTCAGCTCTCTCCCACTCTCATTTGGGCTTTTAGTGCAATTATAAAGACGTAAGGCAGTATAGGCACAAAGATTCCGCTTCACGCACGAAGATTCTGCTTCCCTCATGTGTCTGCTCACTCACCCCATGGTCTTGGGGCTAAGGTAGGAGGCCACTTCCACTCTGAGGTCAGGAGCTCCCTGACCTACCAGAGCAGGTTGGGAATTCCCCGTTAGTTCCTTACTGAGTCTTTTGCAGCAAGGCCCTCTGACAGCTCACTGGGACTGGTCTTCTCTGTGGCCTGTGAAGAAAAAGCAGAAGTGAGAGCGGAAGTTTCCTGAGAATTTCAGTGCCAGTGTATGGCCATAGGGCTGCCTGGTCTTGTACCCTCCTAGGTAGTAGTAGTCACCTGAGGAAGAGTCCCAGTTTGCCTCTAATTACCATCAGCACTCTCCCTCTCTCTGTGCCTTGTGATCCTTTGTCCTGGCTTCCTGGTCCTTCCTAGGTGACCCTTCCATTCCCTCACCTTTGCTGTCATAATGCTATTTAACAGAGGAGCTCGCATATAGCCCAGGCTGTCCCTTGCCTCTTCTCACTTATCTCTGTGAGATGTGCTTGTTAGTATCACCCCTGCTTTATGTCACCAGAAGCCAAATCCCTAAAGTCACATTGCTAAAGTGACGTGCAAAGTGTCACACTGCTCCTGTGGGTTGGAGTCGGTCCATTGAGCTCTCTAGTCTCCTGGGATCAAACCTGTGTGCATCCAGCTGAGTTGGGTGACATAGTCAGAGAAGAGCGGAGGAGGGTCTAGCCTCATCTGCCAGGGCCTGCTTGCCATAAACCCTAGGCAGCGATCATGAAGCTCAGATTGCTGAAAATCTGAGTTTTCTCATCTGCCAAATGGGGTTTGTAATTGGAGAATGACTCTCCTGGGCTTTGTTACCAGGGTTAAATGAAATGATATCAATTGGAGCTGAGCAGTGGCTGGCGCTTAGCAAGTGCCTGGGAAGCATTATCGAAGACAGTCAGTTATGCTAATTGAATGGAGAGCTGTACTGTAAAAGGCCACTTAAAGTGGATCTGAGCTCAGCCCTCACTACCTAGAGCTGCTGTTAGGCTGCAGAGGGAGCGAGCGCTCCTACTGTGTTTATCTGTCTGGTCTCAAGGCAGAGATCAATATTCCCAGCTTGTTGCTGAGAACTCAGGCCTGAGGTCACAACGCAAATCAGTCACCGTGTGTTGATCATGTGCCAGCCAGGTACTAGGAAATGTTCTTAGCCTGAGACACACTGCAAAGAATGGCCAGATGGGGCTCTGGAGGAGCAAACCTCCAGAGGAATGCTGCCTCAGCAGAGCACAGGTCAGGTGGGAGGCCCGGCCTGCTCTGCTGGACTGTTCACATTCCCACACGAGCCAGGCCCTTCCTATTAGCTTGCACTTGCACATACTGGGCCTTTTGCCTGGTATGTTCCTTCCACCTCTCTCAGCCTAGCCACTTCCTGTCAGCTTTCAAACCCCAGTTTAAAAGTCAGCTCCTCACATATCTCCATCCTCACCCTGGGGACTTCTTGCAGACCCCTCGCACCTTTCACAGCTCTGTGATAGCTAGCACTTTGTGTGCATGCAAGCTAGTTATCCACCCTGCTGCCTCTCTGAAACGTTGGCTTCCTCGAGGGCAGGGGCTGTATTTTATTAATCTTTATAGCAAGGCTATGGAGATCTGTGTAGAATGCACTGGGCTGATTGTGCTGTCCCTGGAGCAGTTAGAGGCTATGTAGAGATGAGAGGCAGTTTTACATGAGGTCTTCAGTGGCAGCTGGGGACCAGTTAGAAATGGAGGGAGGCTGAGGGGAGTGGCTCAGGGAGGGGACACCTAGAGGTGAACCCAGGAGTGAAAGAGACAGGAGGATTAGAGAGCCAGAGCCTCTAGCCAGAGCTAGATTTCTGTTGGAGAGGGGGGACAATAGGGAGCCGTGAAGAAGTTCCAGCAAGGAGGGACTGTGGACACAATGAGTCAGGACAGTTAGGTGAGATCTATCAGTAAGGGTTAACAGTTTGGTAAGGATGACTTGGAGAGTTTCATATAGATCAGGGTGGACTCTGGGCATCTACAAAGGAGATTGTGACCCCGAGACCCAGCCAGTCACAGGCAGAAAATTCCAAGCACCACTCTGTCTGGCTAGGGTTAGGTTTTAGGGAAATGATATCTTCTGCTAAGAAAAGTCTTCACAACTTCTTATAGTTGTCCAGAAGGGCTGCCCTGGGGGATTCTGCTGCCTGTGCCCTTTCCCAGTTAACTGGACCAGAAGAAGAGGGATTCCTTAATTTTTGGAGTCTGCAAGACAACAGGGTGGAGCTGAGTGGAGTGGAGTGCTGGGCAGAGGCCCAGGATGCCAAGGCCAGTGAAGGGTGGAGAGAACCTGTTTACCATTGTGCACTGACCCAGAACCGGAAGGAGCAGAGCCAGTAAATGCCTCATGGGAAAGAGAGGCAGGCCCAGAACTTGCCTCCACTGAGAGCTGGGGAGAGTGAAGCAAGCTGGACTCTCTCACCCAGGAGCCACTGACAATCAGCTCCAGGGCAGAATGGCCAGCACTAGACTACTCCAGACATCACCTTTTCCCTACCACTCACAGCATGTCCTTGGGCAAGACACTTACCCTCTGGGCACCAGACCTATCCTCCTGTCTGCAGAGGTTTCTTGTTTGTTTGTTTGTTTGTTTGTTTTTAGAGATAGGGTTTCTCTGTGTATAGCCTTGGCTGTCTTAGAACTCACTCTGTAGACTAGGATGGCCTTGAACTCACATAGTTACCTGCCTCTGTCTCCTGAGTGATGGGATTAAAGTTTACCACTTGGTTGGAAAGAGTATACTTAACTGTTTGGTCTGTTCTGCCTGACTAGTAGCTGTTTGCATTACCCTAACCTACCTTCTCCCTTATTCTAGTTTCCTTCCTAAGAAACTAACTGTGAAAGTATGTGTACTTTCAGGCATTACTGTCTTTTACAGTAATGAACTCTAGAAGTTTTCACCCGATGTATAGTGCAGACTAGCATCTTTATCTTCATTTATCTTCCCAACTCCCCTTTCTTCACTGTCTCTGGACTCATGATTAACCATACTTTCTCTGCATATTTTCCACACTTTGTTTGGACCTCCGTGGGTGACCTTGTCTTTATCCTGGAGCCCTAACTGTGAAAAGCTGGGTCATATACTTCTGTCTTTCTCAACTTAAAGGGGTAGAGAAGAGTAGGGGAAAGACAGAGATTGTGTTATGTATGAGGCACTATATCTATTAGACAGGTCAGTGTCTTGAGTGGCAGCCTCTACTTCCAGGATATCTAATATGGGCAGATTCCTTAACCGTGCTGAGTAGAGGTTATAAGAACCACTTCCCTAGGGAAATGTATGACCTGTAATGGCTCCAACAAGTTACTTGAAACATGTTATCTTTATAGTTGCTCCCTGGGCAGGTGACATAGCCACCATGTTACAGCTGAGAAACTGGAAGCTTAAGAGAGTGAAGAAGCCTGTCTCTGTTTCACACAGCTGTGAAAAGAAGGGATAGAAGCTAGGAATTATACTTTATGTGTCATAAAGTAAGGGGCATCATCTCTTGGACCTCTGTGACTTCCCAGGTAAAATGAGGGTGATCTTGTTCTGCCTACCTCCAGGAACTGCATTTGGGGACAAGTCAGATGAGGAAATGCGGGTGAACATTATCTGCAAATATAAGTTGTGAACTAGCTGTCGTTTTCTGACTGTCCACAGTATGTGTTTATTCCTCATTGTAGTCCTGTGTAATACAAGATGCGTATTGTGGTTCCAGTAAAGATGACCTAGAGCTGGGGATGCACCTTGGTGGTGAGTGCTTTCTTACGTCATATACAAGGCCCAGGGTTTAAACCCAGAAGTCAGCAGGTTGGAGGAAAGCACCAGCTCTGGTTTCCAGGTAGTAGATGGAAGAGCTAAAGTGCATTCATTCCTAGTCAGTCGATCTCAGGGGTCCTCACTCTTTATTTTCCTCCATGTCCCGTTTAGTATCCCTGGCAAGGGAGGTGAAAGGCATCGTTCCTGTGGTGTGGTTTTAGGGAGAACACCTGCTTCAGGTTCACTGAGCGAAGCCTGGAGGAGGACAAAAGATGTAAGGGCCCTGGGCTTGTGCAGTGTCCTTACTGAGTTTGCCAGGTCAAGGTGCAGAGAGCAGAAGTATAAAAAGACAGGGAAGAAAGACTTCCAGGAACCGTAGGAACTGGGCTTGTCCCTCTGAGCTTTTGGAAGCTTCTAGCATCTGAATTTTAGGAGAGCTTGTAGACAGACAGTGGGATACATGAAGTGTCCCTGCCACCTTGAACCACAGAATGGCTCAGCACAGCTAGGTCTGGTAGTGTAAGAGCCTGTCAGGTGTGTAGTCTTCTGAGCTCCCTCCTCAGGAGGCAGAGTCAGTGGCAAACAGCACATTGCTCAGGCATACCTTCTCCTACTGCAGTTGGCATGCCTGCAGTGCCTATCCATCCCAGCGGCCTTGCTGAGAAGTGAGGCAGACTATTCACTATAGCTGTGAAAACAGAGTAGAAGTTAGAGCCCAGGTAAAGGCATACGACAACATCTGGAAAAGGGCCTAGTGTCCCCATCCTGCAGGGAATCAGAGACGATGCCCGAGTTCTGTGGCAGAGAGAAGCTCTGGCTCAGCCACTTAGTGTCTGCTTTGTGACTGCCTGAGCCTCTCTGATCTAGTCCACCCTCTATTGAGCAAATGGACTTTAGAGTTAATTTATGAGGGCACCTTTTGGGCATTAGAAAGACAGAGAAAATTACTGTAGCTAGAAGTGTCTTGTATGCCTGAATATAATTCACGTGAAAATAATGGAATCCTAGAGAAAGCCTTGAATAGAGTTGGTCCAGAAGCTGAACACCTGATCAGTCAGGAGGGATCGTACCTTGCAATCTGAGCAGCCCATCTGGAGTCACCATCCATTTCAGATTTGTGTCTTCATCCATTCATGCTTTGATACTGCAATCAATCAGTTGCAAAGAATTATATATAACTTTAAATTTTCTTTTTTTTTATACTTATTTAGTCTGTGTGTGCATGCGCACAGAGGTCAAAGGCACACTTAGAGGAGTCTGACATGTAGATCTCAGAGATTGAACTCTGGTTGTCAAGTTTAGAGGCAAGGACCTTCACCCATTAAGCCATGTCCCTGTCCTATAGTTAGCATTTTTGTTTGCTTGAGTCTCAGTGGGTAGTCCAGGTTAGCCTCAAATTCATTGCATTACTCCTGTTCAGCCTCTCAGGTGCTGGAACATACGCCACTATGCCCAGCTTGCTAATTCAAAAACACTGTATGAAATTGATTTGAAAAATCAGAGTACATATTTATACATGTAAGGACAACTCATTTTTTAAAATATTTATTTATTTATTGTATGTGAGTACACTGTTGCTGTCTTCTGTTGCCCAGAAGACAGCAACAATCGGATTGTTCTGTAATCGGATCCCATTACAGATGGTTGTGAGCTACAATGTGATTGCTGGGATTTGAACTCACCTCTGGAAGAGCAGTCAGTGCTCTTAACCAGTGAGCCATCGCCAGCCCCAGGACAACTCATTTCATAAAACATTTGAGTTATATGTATGCACATAAAGTATAAATTGTGGATCTTACTATAGGTCTCAGTTCAATGTATGAAAATCAGTGTTCTAGGTCAGGGTGAAGGTCTATAAGTTGGAAGACAGTAAATGGTATCCGTACACAGATGGGCAGGCTGTGAGGATTCCATGGGTTTAGCTTCTCGTGGGGTAGGACAGTAGTGTAAGAATATGGCCATGGAGTTAGACGGCCCTGGGTGGAGTCTTGGCTTGCTTCTTACAGCTATGCTCTTCTGCAAGGTTCTTAACTTTACGAAGTCTGGGATTCTACTCTTTTTTTTTTTTTTTTTTTTTCCGAGACAGGGTTTCTCTGTGTAGCCCTGGCTGTCCTAGAACTCACTCTGTAGACCAGGCTGGCCTCAAACTCAGAAATCCCCCTGCCTCTGCCTCCCAAGTGCTGGGATTAAAGGCGTGTGCCACCACTGCCAGGCTTGGGATTCTACCCTTACTGGGAACAATGCTATCGTCCTGGGGGTTATTAAGGAAATGTACATGTGGTACACACATGTAAGAGAAAGAAATTAGCTAAGTAGTAAATAGTGTATAAATGCTGACTACTATTGTTGATGTTGCTATTATTGGGGTTTTGGTAGTACATAAGACCCTGAAAGAGTGCTGTGGCTGAGAGCAAAGAGAAAAAAGAACATTCCAGACTAGGGTGGATGGGCGACAGGAGGTGAGCATGTGTGTGTCTGGCGTAAGAGAGCCTAAGCGTTGTGTAGCACCAGAGGCAGTGTTGAAATTACAGGGAGAAGATAACAGAAAATTTTTGTCTAAGCATGGGAAAGAATGTTTAGCAGTAGAAGCTGTTGAGTGCCAGCTGCCCCTGAGGTAAAGCACTAGTCCTGGTACTGTTCCAAAAGGACTGGCCCCAGAGATTCTTAGTAGGCTCTTTGGATAAAGAGAAGGCCCACTCCAGCCACCTCAGGAAAGAGGGATTTATGGAAAGTGAGTGTGCTCCTGGCTGAAGTGTCCCCTACAGAACTCCCACCCAGCTTCTCAGCAGGAACAGTGGCTCACACATCCTGTACCACCAGGGGAAGCCAACTTAGGGCTTCACGCTGACCCACAGCTCCCACTGGCATCCCTTCAGAGTCAGTTCACAGACAGAGAAGGGAGGGTGGAGGCGGGAGGGGGGCTTGGGAGCTTTGGTATTGGTTTGCTTTGTTTTGTTTTGTTTTTAGATTTTATTTTTATTTACTGTGTATGGGTGTTTTGTTTAAATGTATATCTATGTACCAGTGTCTGTGGATGCTAGAAGAGGGCATTGGATCCTCTGGAACTGGAATTGTAAACAGCTGGTAGCTGTCATGTGGATGCTGGGAACCAAATGTAGGGTTTTTTTTGTTGTTGTTGTTTTGTTTTGTTTTGTTTTGTTCTGGAAGAGCAACCATTGCTCTGAACTGCTGAGCTGCCTCTGTTCCTCACAACACTTCTGTGTTGTAGAAAGAATTCCTTCATCCAGAACAGATATTTCAGGGATCCTGGCTGAGTAACTGAAGGGTCCTTTAACCTTCTGAGTTTTAAAAAAAAAATGGACATTCTGTGTGGGAAGAGATACTTACTTGTAGTTAAAGAATGTCCTGAGTGCCAGGGACTGTGTCTATTTCTGCCCCACCAACATCCAGATTAAGTTCTTCTGTTGGAAGAGAAGCCATTTAAATGAGTATATTTCCTCAAAAAATGTTCCCTGTTTAAGGTTTTAAATTTAAAACATATCTTCTGTTAATATACACATTGAGAGCAATATCAGTTGTTTGGTTTTCTGAGATCCTGCCTAATGGTTGGTAAAGCCTAGAATCAGCACTGTCTTAGAATCTAGGAAACATGACCTTTTGTTTTCTACCCTATTTGAATTCTGGCTTGATGCTTGACACTGGGGCTTTGAAACTGCCAAAGCTATCAGCTGGCCTCAGTCGAAAGAACTCAGCATGTTCCTCTCTGATTGCACTTGAAGGAATAGGAATCTCTGAGGCCTGCAGTCATATTTTACCAACAGAACCAGACCCCAGGATTGAGGTCTCACACAGGCCCGGATTTAATCACGTGTGGAGTCGTTGGCAACTAGCAGTTTCAGTTGTAAGGCTCATCTTCACTGAGCCTTAGTTTTGTTATCTGCACAGAGGGTTCAATGAGATGTTATCATCTTCATAACTGCTAAAACTTCCTGTTGAGTCGTGTGGGCACCCTGCCCTCTGTTTAGTTAACCAGAAAGGCTCATCCCTGACTTGTTGCGTAAGTGAATACTGGTTTTGGTATAAATGTCATCATGGTTGGGGGGCATAGGGTTCTTTGGTTTCTGCTTCTCAGGTATTCGGGGGTTGCCTGAACACATATATCCTTTTGTAAATTACGTGACCTCGAGGTTTGAACACTGCTTTTTTTTTATATCAAAGAGAGAAAGAGAGAGAGAGAGAGAGAGAGAGAGAGAGAGAGAGAGAGAGAGAGAGAGAGAGAGAGAGAGAAAGAAAGAAAGAAAGAAAGAAAGAAAGAAAGAAAGAAAGAAAGAAAGAAAGAAAGAAAGAAAGAAAGTGTCATTGTGCCTTGGTTCTCCCTGTCGATGGTGAGAGATAGCAGCTTGGAGCACAGCGACTTGCGTCCTTGTGTTGAGGGGCCCAGTTTATTATCCTGGGCAGGTTCCTTCTCAACTGTTCTATTCCAAGGCTGAGTTCAGGCTCAGTTCCCCAGATAAAGTGCACTCAACGAGAGGACTTGCCTTTGTATCCTGGAGGCCTCAGCTCTGCCAGGGCCCCTCCCTCTGTTCTTGCAACCAGTAAAAGTCACAGCAACTTGTTTCCTTCCGGTGGAGAGAATCAGAAACACCAGCCCTGGGCCAGGCCCAGCTCTACCGTGTCCTGTTACCGAGAGCTCCTGGAACTGCCTCAAGTGCCTCAGCCTGTGTCCCTTTCAGGAAAGGCATATTGGGCTGAATGTCATCTTTAGACTCTATAGGATCTGGCTTGGAATTGAGTACCAGGTTCCTTACTGATTTTCTCTTTGACTCTGAGCAGCATTTTCTCCCTGAGTATTTAACCTCTCTGAGCCTGTTTCTCTTAGTCTGTCGTCAATCCTTTCTTTCTTTTT
The DNA here is from genome assembly GCF_947179515.1 of Apodemus sylvaticus. Taxonomy (NCBI): domain Eukaryota; kingdom Metazoa; phylum Chordata; class Mammalia; order Rodentia; family Muridae; genus Apodemus; species Apodemus sylvaticus. The sequence goes on from NC_067482.1 coordinate 79,313,331, forward strand.
TAAAATTATTTTATTTTTTTACTTATTCACTTTACATCTCGCTCCATACCCCCTCACATCAGTCCTTTCTTAACACTGTCAAGTACTTTAAATTTTTGAAACGATTTACTAATTTTTATTTTATGTGCATTGGTGTTTTACCTACATGTATATCTGTATGAGGGAGGGTGTCTGATCCCCAGAACTGGAGCTACACACAGTTATGAGCTGCCATGTGTGTGCTGGGAATTGAACCCTGGTCCTCTGGAAGAGCAACTGGTGCTCTTAACCACTGAGCCATCTTTCCAGCCTATTTTTTAAATTTATTTATTTACTTACTTACTTTGGACGTCATCTTTCTCAGGCTAGCCTTAAACTCCTGCCTCTGCCTCCAGAGAGCTGACATTATATCCAGTTTATAAAACACTACTTTTCTTTCTCTTTTCTGGTGGTACTGAGAATTGAACACAGTGCCTGGCAAGTTAGGCAAGTCCTCTACCACTGAGTTACATCTCCCTAGACCAAGTACTTTCTTACTTGAAGAAACAAAACAAACAACTTCACAAAAGCACAACAAAGAAATAAACAAAATGTAAGGTTTTGATAATCTAATAGTTTAAAATGCATTTAAGGAAACTGTGTGTATGAGAGGCTGCACGCGTACATTTGTATTGTGTGGTTGTCTGCCTTGCCATCACTGTGTAGGCCAGATAAGAAAGTAAGGCAGAATGCCTGCTGCTTTAGAGAGTTGTGTGAACTTGGGGTTCCTCAGGGCTCACTCCTTGGACACCTCACAGAACAGTGAGGTGATTATGTTTTCTGCGTAAGACAGGGAGTCCTCCCCAGCTCACCTCTGCCCTCTTTGGTGCTGATCTGCCTGGGCTCAGTACCCATCAAATGTCAGTTCCACAAGGGGCCTGGGGACAAGAGTCTCCTTAGCCTGCTCAGAAGTGACACAGCTGCTCAGTCAGAAGGTGGCATTGGAAGGGACTTTGAAGTCTGTATGACTTTAGCACATGGAGACAACTCAGGGAGTATTCTAGCCAAGGGACTGGCATGAGTAGGGGTGAGTGATGGGAAAGAGACAGGGTGCGATTGGGTAAAGTGAGCGGCCAGCGTGACTCAGGTGAAGGGGCGAGTGTGTTGTTTCTGTATTTGTTTGACTAGTTTTTTTTTTTTTTAATCCATCTTTACTCCTAGCATGCTGGCCCCCTGAAGAGGCTTATTTAACTAAGGCAGGTCCAAGACAGGAATGCTTGAGTGTGCAGAGGCACACACTCAGCCTTTGTCCCAGAGAGGCATGGTGTCCCTGACCCCTTGACCTGTCGGAGAATAGGCACTTGCCCTGTTGTATCTGGCCTGTGACTTTCGTCAGGGCAGCAAGCACTCTGCTCATCTGCAGTAGGCGCCGTGAGTTGGCAGACCTGACGGAGATATACAGACACAGGGCTGCAGAGCTGGCCAGGTTGGTGGCGGGGACCAAAGCCAGGGTCTTTGCTTCTCTTGACACATCTGCTGTCCTGCCCTCTGATCTGCAGGCTGGAGGAAGTTCCCCTGGAGGTGCTGAGGCAGAGGGAGTCCAAGTGGCTGGACATGCTCAACAACTGGGACAAATGGATGGCCAAGAAGCACAAAAAGGTAAGGGGCCTGGCCTGGGGCCTGGGGCCTGGGGTTGGGAGTTTACAGTCTGGGAGGAAGGGGATGGACCTCCCTGCAGCAAACTGGGGGCTTCTCCGACTGTCAGGCTGCTGGCGGGCTTCTCCACTGGTCGAGGGATTAGCAGAAGCTTGCTCTGGGATGGGGCAAGGTTTGTACCTGGCACATGACTTCAGAGAAGAGCCACAGAGAAGTCTAGCCAACAGCCCTCACAGGTTGCTTTGCTTCACCCCTGTCAGAAGAAGGGCTGAAGAGCTTCCTAATATTAGTACAACTAACGTGTGAGAGATGGTTCATATCTCCACTACAGTAATCTGGCTAACAGCCCAATAAAGTTAATTCTAGTGATACTCTTGCTTTACCAGTGGCCTAAGATTTGAAGACAGGCAGTAAACTTTAGTGTCTACACTATTAACCACCACAGGAAGGGCCTCTTCATCACCTAGACAAGTTGGTGATTTTCTTCTTGTCTCCTGGGCAGAGTGGAAAGAAAAGTAATCCTACAATTTATAAGTCTTTTTATAAAAAACAAGAATACCCATTCCCTGTCTAGTTTAATGTCCTCGGGTACTGGCTTGCTCATCCTATGAGGACCCCACACTCACCCACCATTCTGAAGTTGTGTGTCAGAGTCCTTGGGGGCCCTTTGTGGCACTTACTTACTGCCTGGCCACTCATGGCCACAGTCTCTGCATATTAGCCCATTACCTTAGTCTAGTTCTGCTTGCCCAGGGCTGAAAGTCTGGCATGAATGTGAGCTCCGTCTCACACCCTGTCTTCATGTAACTTAGGATAAGATGTCTTCCCCTTTTCAGACACATTCAGAGTCATTAGTCTAGTGGGAGTAATAACCCTTTTTATGAGGATCCTGGTAAGATGGCAACAGGAAGTGCTTCACAGACTGCCAAGGGGGAGACACTTACCCAGGCCTCAGCTCTTTCTTGCAGTTCTGAGTAGGATTCCAGGTGGAGTTCAGTGATAGCATATGTGCTTAGCATGGGTAAGGGGAGAACCTCCCCTTTCCTTCTCTCCCCTCTCTTCTCTCCCTTCTCTCCTCCTCTCTTCATCCACAGAGTGCCTGCTTGCGTGTGTGCTTGTATATTTGTGTGTAAGTGTGTGAGTGAGAGTGTGTATGTGTGTGTGTGTTAGTGTTGCTCTGTAGATCAGGCTGGTCTTCTACATATTGTAGTTTGTCTATCTGCCTCCCTAGTGCTAGGAGTATAGGCATGTAGCACCACACCTGGAAAAATCAGTATTTTTAGGACACTTATTCTCTAGTTGTTCGCTGGTTAACTTTGGGGTCCTGCCTTATCTTTCCTCCATTTCTTACCCTGAGCCGTAGCTAGCCCTGCGTCTCTCTTGTGCCTGTGGGGAGTGCCTGCCGTAGAACACGCAGCCCTTCCTTCCCCTTTGGCTTCCCCTGCACTGTGGATAGAGGCCAAGGGCTGCCTTTGCCCAGCAGAGGCCTTCAAAGACACGCTTTAATTCTTTATACTCGGAGACCCAGACCAAGACTGCTGCCTCAGCTGTAACCACCCTGGCTCTCCCCTGGAAACTACTGCCTGGCTTTGGAAGCATGACTTCTTCCAGTACAGGAAGTCATGACACAGGAAAGGGTAATAACTGTTTGGGGAAGTAGGCTCAGACCCAACATTTCTCCTGGACTCATCCATAGTCCTGGTAGGAGGGCACCTTCTTCCACATCCCAGTTGTGCTCAGGACAGAAATGAAGGCCTGCAGGGAGTCAGGGGTCTGCCTTCCCAGCGTTCAGCAGGCAGGGTGTGGTTTCACTTAGCTGCCATCAGTGACCTCCTTTTTTTTTGTTTTTTGTTTTTTGTTTTTGTTTTTGTTGTTGTTTGTTTTTGGGATTTGGTTTTTTTGAGACAGGGTTTTTCTGTATAGCCCTGGCTGTCCCGGAACTCACTCTGTAGACCAGGCTGGCCTCGAACTCAGAAATCCGCCTGCCTCTGCCTCCCAGAGTGCTGGGATTACAGGCGTGTGCCACCACCGTCCTGCAGTGACCTCCTTTAAAGTTTGCTATAGAGACAGGGAATTTTTGGAGTGTTCTGACAGCACTTCCTCATGTGTTATCCTAACTCATTCTGCCCGTCCTCCGTAAGGCAGGTTGGTGACCATCTCCAGCACCTTTGTGCAAAAGACTAGGTGTCTGAGCAAGGCTAGCTGTCCTCTGACTCTCCATCGCCTGCCCGGGCTCTGGCATCCATGAGGGTATCACCGTGGGCAGAGTGTGCTCCAAGGCTGTCCTGTAGCACGCACAGGTGATGTGCTAGGAGAATGATGCCTGTGAGCCAGGACCTAAGGCTCTGGGCTGGCCTATGGCCCACTGCCAAAGCCTGCCCAAACTGGCTTCCTTAAGATGACCCTTGTCTCACAGCAACAGGAAATTGTCCTCAGCGTCTGGCTGTTCTCTTCTGCTCTCTTCTCTCTGTTTTCAAGCAGTCAGAAGCCCCAGCTTGGCTCTTGTGAGTAGCCAGCTGCTCTTCCTCACTGACTGCATTCTACAGCCTGTCACCTATCTCCTTCCTAGTCCTTAACCTGCTCCAAGCTCTGGAAAGTTCTCTCTTGCCTATGTTGGTCATCAGGAAGGTCCTTTGTGCCCCTCTTCAAGTGGGACTGTTTGAGGGGCTTTCCAGTTGAGGAGAAGTTAGGCAGCCACTGAAGCCCCTGGCTTTTCTTCGCCAAGTATCTTTCAGGAATGATGTGGAGAAAGCCCCACACTAAGCACGGCCCTCGCTCTCATGGAGCCTTCCCAAGCTTCATTCACATTCAAGAGGAATATGTAATGTCGGGCAGAGCTTAACACAGGTGAGAAGTGGCTGACCCAAGGTCAGTGCAGGATTCAAACCCACATTAGCTGTTCTCATGCCACAAGCGCTTGCCTCTGATCTCAGACGGGCTGCCTCGTGCAGAGGTGAGAGGTCACTGCCTCTCAGGCTGTCCTCTGCCTTTGCACTCACCCTCCTGGTAGGTCGGGCAGCTGCCCCGAGAACTTCCTTTAGGATCAGTACCAGGAGGGGCCTCCTCCTTCCCCATCAGGCCCTGGGGGACTATCGAGAGGAAGCACACAGCTGCATCTCCAGCCTGTGCGGCAGTGCGGAAGTGGTAGGGTTTCTGATTGTGTGATGGGTTTTCCCTATTCTGAGGAAAATGTTCTGCTCTTTATTTTGTATTTGTTTTCAAGTTTTCATAGAAGTAGTGTAGATTGTACATTGAGCATGTTCCCACCTGTACCCCTTCCCTCTCCTCTCCTCTCTCTGCCTTCTGTTCCATTCTTTCTTTTAAATATCATTTATTTAATGTATATGAGTACGCTGTGGCTGTCTTCAGACACACCAGAAGAAGGCATCAGATCTCATTACGGATGGTTTTGAGCCACCATGTGGTTGCTGGGATTTGAACTCAGGACCTTCAGAAGAGCTGTCAGTGCTCTTAACCGCTGAGCCATCTCTCCAGCCCCTATTTTTGGTTTTTCAAGACAGGGTTTCTCTGTATAGCCCTGGCTGTTCTGGAACTCACTCTGTAGACTAGGCTGGCCCCGAACTCAGAAATCTGCCTGCCTCTGCCTCCCAAGTGCTGGGATTAAAGGCGTGTGCCACCACGCCCGCCTCTTCTGTCCCTTTCAATAGTTTTGTGACTTCTTAAAAGATATGTTAGTACGCTGCCCATGACATCACATACCTTTACTCTGGATATCTGTGAGTTCAAGGCCAGCCTGTACTACATGGTCTAGCCTCTGTTTGCCTCCTGAGTGTTCAGATTCAAGGCATGTGAATAATAATGTGTGGCCACTCCAAGGTGTGGCTGAGGAGAAAGTTTTTATTGTAGACTTGAGGCCGAGTATTAGCCAGGGGTATCTGGAACAGTGCGGAGTGGGCAGAGGAATAAGGAGACTGAACACGGCCAGCAGACTGAACTGGGCAGCGAAGGAGGTGAGGGAGGGAAAAGAGGGAAGGAAAGAGAAGGGGGGGGGGCAAGAGGTGGACCAGGGAACCAGGGCAGAGGAGCAGCAGAACTTGTGGTGGAAAGGCATGTTATGTAGGAAGAGGAGCTGGAGGAAGGGACACAGCAGAGCCGTTGGGCTGGAGAGGTTTAAGGGAGCGAGTGTGGTCAGAAGAGCTGGGGAGCCCCAGGGCCTGAGTGGGCCTGAGCCCTGTACTTGCTTTGACAGGCTAATAGCAGGCAGCCATCTGTCCTGGTTTTGGGGTTTGCAAGGATCCCAGAACCCATCTCTCATGGATACTAAGGGTTGGCTATAGTCCTGGGGTCCAGGATTCTGTGGCCTGCCTCAGGAATGCCTGCATTTTCATTAGAGAATGTGCACTCTGCCATCACCTGGTAGCAGCATGTCTGATTGCAGTCCCTGTCCTCCCCAGGGCCTCCGTTCTTCCCTTCCTGCTCTTGCTGTAGGCTCGCTGCAGGCCCACCAGGTCTTAGCACAGGCGCTGCCAGGTGGGTGCATGGGCACAGCTATTCTTTTGACTTTCAGATTCGTCTTCGATGTCAGAAGGGCATCCCACCTTCTCTGCGGGGACGGGCTTGGCAGTACCTGTCAGGAGGCAAGGTGAAACTTCAGCAGAACCCTGGAAAATTTGATGTGAGTTTTCCTTTCTTTTTTTCGACAACCTGTTGTATGTCTGGATTGAGCATCTTCCTGGCAGTGGATCCCCCGGGTACTACCCTAGTCCTCAGTAAGATGGACAGTTGAAAGGCTCTCTACTCACAGGCCTGGCTGCTCGAGAACCACATTGTCCCAGTCTGTAGACTGTGGCTCACCTATGGCTCTACCCTTAGCAGGCCCCAGTAGAACAGACTTCATTACAGTTCTGCTGCCTTATTCTAGCCTTTCTCTCAAGGGTTAGTCAAGTGTGCTTTCAAGGTTGAGCACAGTGCATTTCTAAACAGCTTTTAGTCATCAGGAAGTGACCCTCGACCCTGGCTGATGCTTTGAATGTGTGCTGTAGCCTTTCGGGGGCTGTGTGTTAGGACCATAACAGGCTTCACGTTTCTGGGCCCCCATCTTATATTCTGTACCCTGTCTCTAAGCCTACCTAGACATGATCCACTAAGTGGTCTTCAGGGCTACTTGGGGGTCAGAAGCCAGTCAATCAATGGTCAGAGACCATGTCTTTCTTATCCTGATCCCTATCTACCCCCGCCCCCATGGCTGGCATGGTACATTATTTTTCAGTTCACTAAGCTGAACTGCTAAGCCTGTTCCCCTGAAGAATACCGTAAAAGCAGTTGGCTTCACTAGGGTTGCCCCAGCTTACCTGCCAGACTTGGCCCCAGGCATCAGTGCTTCCCCCAGGCTGTTGGGACTGATGATGGAGCTACCAGCCACCAGGACGTTGTTGATATCCTTCATACTTTAGTGAATAACTTCTCTTTGGCCAGCCTGTTCTCTATGAAGAGTGTGCAGGAGCAGGGTGTGGCAGTCTGGAGTTTATGCTATTGGCCTGGAGAGGGCTCAAGCTAGTGGTGGCAACACTTGGGCCTGTGGACAGAGAGCGTGGTTGGGTGGCAGCACTTGGCTAGAGATAGCTATAAATCAGGGGATTGGGTATTCGCACATAGCACCAAGGTCAGGTCCCACAAGAGCAACTCCTTGACTCTTCCTTCTAGTAGCTCTGTCTCCTGTGTTGTAATGGACTCCATCCTGGTCAGAATCGGAGGTTCAGGGCTAGGTGCTCCATCCAGAGTCCAGAGGGCTCAGACATGACAGCCAAGGCTGGGAGTGGCCGCCTGCTGGGGGCGCTGTGGAGGCATGTGTCCTCGGTGCAAGGAAGCACAGAACTTTGTGCTGGAGTGGAGGAGTAGTTGGTTTCTGTGTGTGTGTGTGTGTGTGTGTGTGTGTGTGTGTGTGTGTGTGTGTGTTGGGGGGTTGTTTGTTTTTTGTTATCTGAGACAAGGTTTCTCTGTGTAGACTTGGCTGTCTTAGAACTTACTCTGTAGCCCAGACTGGCCTTGAACTCAGAGATACACTGTTTTCTAAGTTCTGGGATTAAAGGCTTGTGCCATCACCGCCATGACAGAAGCACATGTGTGTTGAATATTGTCCAGCGAGGAACTGGCCACCCCTGAGAAGACTGGTAGGAGGCCTATAAGCCCTAGTACCTAGACAAGCACTTAACACCTGACAGATGTCACACCTCCTTCCTGGACAGTTGACACCTACAACACAGGATGCAGGCAGCAGAGCAGCTAGGTTTGGTGTCTCTGATTGACATCTGCTCTCAAGTCCCAGCTCCACTATTTTTCTAGTCAGGAGGCCTTGGGTAAAAGACTTTCATTTAACCCTTTAGTTCTCTTGTCTCTGAACAGAGTGTAATGGCAGGATCTGTTTTGGGGTAGGGAAGGGGCCAGCAAGTCCCGTATGTGTTGCATACCCAGTTCTGCATCTGCTCCAGGCAGCGGTAACACCTGTAGCTCTTGTTGGGAAGAAGCCCTCTGTCTGAAGGACAAGACATTATCCCTAGATAAACTGAGCCCTGCCTACTGGGATTCCGGCCGCAGCTGGGATTAATACTTGCTCATGTCTCTTCCAGGAGTTAGGATCCTGTTCAGGCTTCCCACGGTCCTGCCATCGTTGCCTCTGTGGTCTCCTTGCATGTCTTTGGGAAGCCTGCTTCTATGAGGAGATTGGGTGCCGATGGTGCCTAATCTTTTCCCTGAGACAGTTATCTCCTGCCAAGGGTGCTCCTCACTGCTTCCTGACATTATGCCCTTGCTTCCAGGAGCTGGACATGTCTCCAGGGGACCCCAAGTGGCTCGATGTGATTGAGCGTGACCTGCACCGGCAGTTCCCTTTCCATGAGATGTTCGTGTCCCGAGGAGGCCATGGGTAAGCATGTAGGCTGGAAGGCGGCTCTAAGCTGTCTCTTTGACTATCAGGAAAGGCATGGTGAGCTTGACTTCATGGGTGCAAAACTCTACGGTTGCCCTTTACCTTCTGTGGTCTGGCTGGGTACTGACCCACTTTTGACTCTTGCGGCTGCTTGCATGATTAATTCTCCAGATGGTTAGAACTTTCCTGCTCAGGCCTTCTTGATGTAGGGAAAAGGGGTAAGTGGGGTTGGTAGACAGAGACAGGAGCGGAGTGATGTACTGGGCAAGGACAGAAGTACCCAGCAGGGTGGCCCTCTCTAGCCCCTCCTCAGCCTGTCTGTCTGGCATGCAGCCCTGGTTCAATCCTTGCTTTCTGTTTGAATCCTGCCATTGGGTCACAGGTCGGAGACTGACCCACTGGTGACCACAAGCACATCCTTTTCCAGGAAAGGCAGGTTCTGAGGCAGGTCTGTAGACATTCATTAGAGTCCAGGGGAGGTGATGGGCAGTAGTCAACTCTGCCTTCCTGTCCTGCTTGTCCTCTTCATAGCCAGCAGGACCTGTTCCGCGTGCTGAAGGCCTACACGCTATACCGCCCTGAGGAGGGCTACTGCCAGGCGCAGGCGCCCATTGCTGCAGTGCTCCTCATGCACATGCCTGCTGAGGTACCTAGGGCCTGGGCGGGGTGGGGGATGGGGGTTGGGGGGGGTGGCATTGGGACCTGATCCCAGCCTCAGGGGCTCATGCCTCTCTACCCACAGCAAGCCTTCTGGTGTCTGGTACAAATCTGTGAGAAGTACCTGCCTGGCTACTACAGCGAGAAACTGGTGAGTACCCACACAGCCTGAGACGCTCCAGACTGGATGCTTTCCCTCTGTGGCTGCTCCAAGGCCTGAGAGAGGCCACTCATGTACCAGTTACACACTCACCTCCATCTGTGCCTCGGGCTCCTGGTCCATTCCTCCTTGACTTTGGCGTAGGCTTAAGAGCTTGTCTGAGGCTCCATTCTGTCCCACCAGAAAGCCTTTCCCTCAGCCTTCACCCTAGGTGGAGCTGACCTTGACCTTCCCTCAGCCCCACTGCCTCTCCCCCACTGTGTGTCAGTGGACTGGTTTCACTCTTCCTGAGGGACCGTCTGTGTCTGGTCTGTCCATCTGTCTTCCAGTGCTCTGTAGGTTCTAGCTCCCTGATGAAGTACTGAGTGTTGACCCAGTACTAGGAGCTCATAGGGGCTGTGCTCATGGCTCTGTGGCCTTGATGTCTCTTCAGGAGGCAATCCAGCTGGATGGCGAGATCCTCTTCTCACTGCTACAGAAGGTGTCCCCTGTGGCTCATAAGCACCTTAGCCGCCAGCAGATCGACCCCCTGCTGTACATGACAGAGTGGTTCATGTGTGCTTTTGCCCGCACACTTCCCTGGAGCTCGGTGCTGCGAGTTTGGGACATGTTCTTTTGTGAAGGTACCGGACTATGCTGGGTTGGGGGGGGGGCACAAAAGAAGCCCAACAGCCTCCTGGACTCATCCCCCGCCCCATTACAGGAGTCAAGATCATCTTCCGGGTGGGGCTGGTACTGCTGAAGCATGCCCTCGGCTCCCCAGAGAAGGTCAAGGCCTGCCAGGGCCAGTATGAAACCATCGAGCAGCTGCGGAGCCTCAGCCCCAAGATCACGCAGGAAGCCTTCCTGGTCCAGGAGGTGCGGGCCGCCGCTCCCACCTGCTGTGGGGGGAGGGGAGCTGGCAACTGGCTTGGAGGAAGCTCTGTATGGCCCTGACCCAAGGGTTGATTGGTCAGGCCAGGTCAGGCGCAGGGACAGCATCCTTGTGCTAGGCGCGGAGGGCAGGGCAGAGGCCGTTTGCAGTCTTCCTTAGCTAGTCCACGCCACTTTGAGAACAGAGAAGAGCTGTGACCCAGAGCCCCTCGTTCTACTTTTTGGATACAAATTAAGAGATACATACGTGGCCAGCTTATGTGGGGGACCAGGCTCATGCAGGTGCACGTTGCAGGGGCAAACATACAAGGTCTCTGTAGCCACTCCAGCACTGTCCCCATTTTACACTTGGGGAAGTAGAGGTTCATAGAGGCAAAATTTCAAAGTGACTTCCCTTTGTCACCAGTTAAAAAGTGATAGGGCTGGAATTGGAGCCAGGCTGCCTTGGTCAGTAGGTGACACAGTGGGGCTGGCTGAGAGTGGGGTTGCCCAGGTCAGCCCTGCCCTTCCTCCTGACCTATGCGTAAGGAGGGAGGGGGTGTGGGCTGTAGGTAGCTGTGTCTTCTGAGACCGTGCCTCTCGTGTTTGGCACTCAGACCACAATTATATCCTCCCTGGAGTCAGCCTTTAGCAGACAGTTAAGAGATGCTGGTGGGCATGAGAGCAGAAGGGAAAGGTCACTCTGGTGCTCACGTGTTCCCCATTGCCCTGAAGGTGATCGAGTTGCCTGTGACGGAGCGCCAGATTGAGCGGGAGCACCTCATCCAGCTGAGGCGCTGGCAAGAGACCCGTGGCGAGCTGGAGTGCCGCTCTCCGCCCAGGCTGCATGGTGCCAAGGCCATCCTGGATGCAGAGCCTGGTTCCCGAGCTGCCCTGCAACCCTCACCGTCCATCCGCCTACCTCCAGATGCAGTCCTCCTCAGCTCCAAGGCTAAGCCACACAAGCAGGCCCAGAAGGAACAGAAGCGGACAAAGACCAGTGGGCAGCTGGACAAGTCCCCAGGCCTCAATCAAGCCACAGTGGTGACTGCTTCAGGAGATGCATGTCCTCCTCAGGACGTGCCCCCAAAGGACCCAGTCTCCCAGGACCCGGTCCCCCAGGACTCTGCTCCTCAGAACTTAGCCTCCCACCATTCCCAGGAGAGCCTGACCTCCCAGGAGAGTGAGGACACCTACTTGTAACCCCAGGGGTCAGGCCTCCGGGTGGGGTCTTCTCATGTCTTACACGGTTCAAAGACTGACAACACTCCAGGTCTTCTGCACCTGAGGAGCCAACTGCTTGGCCATTGGGCTGGGACAGAATCTGCCTGGCCCAGTACAGATTCTGCCTGAGTCTCCTTATTTATTTTCTCTTGAGTTGAGCTGGTCTAGCCAGCACAGGCAGCAGCTATGGCCGAAGGGGTTGTGTCTCAGCCCCATCCTTCTGGGGGATGTTCCGCAGGGATTGGGTGCTGACGTGCGGGGAAGCGGTGGGGTACTCTTTGTGTAAAATAGAAATATGGTTTTGTACGGAAATAAACAGGCTTGTGTATAGAGCTGGTGTGTAGCTAGGAACCCAAAGGGATATCGCCCCTATCCTGGGGGCCTCTGCAACACGCAGGGGACAGAGTCCAGGGCCAGCTGCTCCTCTTGACTCTTCTCTCTCCGCCCAGCTTTCTTCCATGTCCACCTTCTGACACAGACAAGTCGGTCCAGGCTGCAGCCCACCACCAGGGCAGAGCAGGAAACAGTCTGTGCTTCTTCATGGGGGTTGGGGGTATGTAGCCTAAAGCTGTTCCTCCTCCAGGGCCAGACCTAGATGCTGACCACAGCGGGGTAGGGAGGAACAGGCTTGGTGGGAGCTTCTAGGCACTGCCCGGGCCCAGACGGCAGTGTCCTGGTACAGCTGGGATGCTGAGGCTGGAGAGGCAAATGGTTCCCTGAGGTTCAGGGCAGCTTCACCCTCTGCCTCCTGCTTCTCAGCCCTGCGGCTGGCCGCTCTGTCCACACTTGCTCATCTAGAGATGAGCTCACTTCAGATGCCAGTTAGCTTCTGAACACTCACACAGTATCAGGGGCTGCCACCAGGACCAGAGACTATAGACCCCTGACACAGGCCTCCACCAGAGAAAGACAGGTGAGGGAGAGGTCAGCCTCCTTGATGAAGTGCTACTTTCCACAGCCCATATGCAAGGCTGGGCTTGTGCCTGACACAAGAGGAGTTCTATGTCCTCCTCCAAGAGCCACATTTGTGCCCCCAAGCCCCTCACCCAAGTGAGCAGACGCTGCAGAGGAGCAGGCAGGTGCTCAGACACAACCTGATAACTGGCAATGACCAGAACAGGGTGTCCCTGGGAGAGGGCCCCCCTTCTGCTGAGGAAGCAGCTTTTCTAGTCAAACAATAGTGGTTGTTCCTGGCCTGAGACCAAGTTGGGCCAGACCATAGCAGGGAGCAGGGAGGGAAAGACACTCACAGGGCGCTCTCAGGCACTGCCCGGGCCTAGAACGCGTTGTCCCTGGACAGGCGAGGGTACTGAGGCTAGAAAGGCAGGGACTCTGGGCAGCTCGCCCACTCTCTGCCTCCTGCCTCTCACCCCTGTGGTTTCCCACTACGTCCACACTTGCCGTGGTGAAATGGGCTCAGCCTTTGAAAAGCACCCCCACCCCCTCAGTTCTCCAGGGGACAGGCCAGGATGTGGCGGCTGCACACTGTTCCATGACAATCATCTGGAGCTAGCAAAGCCAGGAACAGGACTGGGCCCAGCTTCCGTCTGCCTGTGATGCAGGGTCCTGAGCATGAAGCCCTGCATGGGCCTGCTGGGTCATGACCACACCCAGGGCCTACTTTAAACTACCTTGTTCAAAGCCTCCAGCCTGAAGCTGAGTGCCTGGGCCCAACAAGGGCCCTTGGAGCATGCCCCATCCTGCCAGGAAATCAACCTGTGCTGGCTCATTCCTGCTCAGCCTTGGGGTTTTTCTTAAACCTTTAGACACTTGATCATACCTGGGGTGTCTGCCAGTGCTCGGGGGCCTTCTTGCATCTCTAGCTAATTTAGATGTGCTCAGGCCAGTTGAGTTCTGCTAATGATGAGAAGCTTTAAGAAAACTTTTAACAGGGCTCAAGCCTCTGGCTCGAATACCCAGAGTACCTCAAAGACCAGATGGCCTGCCCCCTCAGCGTCTGAGCCCTGGGCTCAGGTACTTCTGGGTTGTCCCTGAAACAAGATTCAGAGTCCACAGTATGTTGCTCCGAGAGGTGAGGAGGACCCTTTTTCGGTTCCTCCCCTTAGTGGAGAGCATTCTACTTCAGAAGTTGGTTGAATAACAGGCCACACAGGCTAGGTTTCAACTGGTCGAAACAGCAAGGTAGGGCCACAGTATTATCAAACCAACCTTGGGCAACCCATTCTTAGGGAATCTTTAGTCCTTACCAGCCCTGTCTGCTCTGCAGTCCCTGCCCCCCTCCCCAGGCAATAAAAGGAAGCTAAGGCTCCACCCAGCTGTTCCGCAGGTCTCCAGCCTAACCTCCCCACCCCGGAGATTTGGGCACTGCTCCGGCTCCAACAGAGATCCAGCCGGGCTTCGAGCTCTCCTGCACCTTTTTTTGTGGGGTGGGGACGGGTGTCGGACAGGGTTTTTCTGTGTAGTTTTGACTGTCCTGGAACTCGCTCTGCAGACTAGTCTGGCCTGGAACTCGCAGAGATCCGCCTGTCTCTGCCTCCCTAGTGCGGGGATCAAAGATGCGCACTACCGGGAGCTTCCTGCACGTTTCCAGTCACAACACAGCAGGCGTCCAGCGGAAAGGGCGTGTCTGGGCGTGTCCTGCAGGGGGTGAGGGCCAACCGTGATCCTCAGGCTTAGGATGAGTGGAGCTGGCTTTGGCGGAGTTCGAAAGCAGCCCGCAGCGCCGGGTAGGCAGGGCTCAGGAGGAGGCGTGGCCACTTCACAGTGGCTTTGGGGCGTGGCCGCCGAAGAGTGGATCCCTGACTGGGCGGGCCGGTAGCGGGCGGTGCTTCTTTAAGCCGGGCGCCACCGCATCGCCTCCTGCCTAGATCTAGTTGGCGGCGAGGCCGGGGCTGCGGGAATCTGCGATGGAACTTCACATCCTAGAGCACCGGGTGCGAGTCCTGAGCCTTGCCCGGCCGGGCCTCTGGCTCTACACCCACCCGCTCATCAAGCTGCTCTTCCTGCCCTGTCGCAGCCGGTGCGCACCCGGGTTCACGAGCGCAGGTCGGGCGGGTGGAGGCTCCTCTCTCCCTCTGGGCCAGGGGCGGACGACTAGAGTCGCCGCGAAGCAGCGGGTACCGGGTGGGGACGCTGGCCACTCTGGCCACCATCCGGCCTGGGCCTACCCTCTCTGGGACGCCGCCTATCCGGCCCGGAGGGTCCCCCTCCCTGGGCTTGTCAAGGTGCAAACTGCCTGGAGTGGGCAGTGTAGTTGGGGCATGTGCTCCTTGCCGGGCGGAAGCCCCTTCCCAGATGCCTCACGTTAAGTTTGAGAATTGTCCAGGGGGGGCCAAAGCCTGACACCTCTAGGTGTGGAATGGAGGGGAGATCCCAAATATGGGACCTAGACTCATTGATCCAGGGAAGAAACTGAGGCCTGAGTGCGGGTCCGGAAGGCTCCTGGTGGGGGTCCTTTAGGGCTGCTGGGACAAAGTTCACTTGCTGTCTTCATCCCATCCACTCCAGGCTGAAAGTCTTCCCACCCCTTCCCTCCCTACTAGGTGCAAGTTCTTCAGCCTGACTGAGACTCCGGAAGATTACACACTCATGGTGGATGAGGAGGGCTTTAAAGGTGGGAACTGGCTCCTTGCTCGTCTCTAAGCCGCAGTCTTACTAAGCTTAGGGACCCAGCTTCCCGGAGAGCTTAGACCTCAAAGGAATATGGGTCTGGGTTCAAATCTTCAACCACTCACTTAAGTACTGTTTTCTCTTGTGTAGGATGTATGTAGTCGTGACAATTTAACAGTATTTGCGAGAACTTTATATACTTAAAACCCACAAGGAGCTGGATGTGAGTCCCGGGCCAGCAGGGGTGTGGTGGTGCCTCACAGTTTTAAGGGAGAGAGAATAAGGGGCTTCCTGCAGCTGGTTTACCCCGGACGTTAGTTATTTCTGTCATTTCTTCTTGGACTTGTCTCCCCAGTGAAAGCCGGCTCCTCCCTCACTGGCCTGGGAAGTCCAGGAGTCTGAGGGTTAGGGAAGGAATGCAGGAGCAGGCAGCAAGCCCAGAACAGGGCCTCCTGGCTGAGTCTGGGCGAACAACAGCTACCCTGGCCCTTGTCCCTGTTCAGGACTGGGACCGGGGATCTGACTTCTGGCTCCCATTTCTGCCTGCTTGGCCCATCCTCGAAGGCCTGGATTCTCAGGCTAGCCACCTAGAGTTTGGCTGAGCCTGCCTCCCAAAGGACTAAGATCCCCTGTTCTGTGGGGAAATCTGGCTGCAAGGGCGCTTGCTTCCCCATCAGTTGATCACCGGGCGCCCTCTGGTGGTGCTTTGAAGCCCATTAAACCAAAAAGTCCATTTTGCCGATAGGAAACTGAGCCTAAACAGTGTAATCACAGCACGTAGGGCTGTAAGACTCGGTCTCAAAGCAAACAAACAATCAAGACACCCCAAAACACACTTGTCCCAAGTCACACAGCAAAATGGTAAACGAACATAAAAAAAAAAAGGCTAGGCCTTGAATCTAGTTCTGAGTTTGGACATGCTCACCCTGAATGTCTGCATGGCGCACACTGAGGCGGAAATGATAGGGAACAGCCCCGAGCGCCAGTCAGTCAGGAAACAGATCTGAGGGACAAGGTTTACACAGAGAAACTGAGGCAGAGAGAAGCTGACTAACCAGGCTTGTACCTCCTGCCCACAGAGCTGCCCCCATCCGAGTTCCTGCAGGTGGCCGAGGCCGTGTGGCTGGTGATGAACGTATCTCACAGTGGCTCGGTGGCGCAGGCCGCCGGAGTAACGAAGATTGCCCGGTCTGTCATTGCCCCACTGGCCGAACACCACGTATCTGTTCTGATGCTGTCCACATACCAGACCGACTTCATCCTGGTGGGTTTGTGCAGGCGCTGACGCGGAGCATAAACAGAGGTGCCTGGCATTGCATAACGTGTGTCCTTTGCCTTGGCCCAGGTACGGGAGCAGGACCTGTCTGTGGTGATCCACACACTGGCCCAGGAATTCCAAATCTACCGTGAAGTAGGCGGAGAGCCTGTACCTGTTACCGCGGACGATTCCAGCAACGGCTTTCCCCACACCCAGCACGGTGAGGTCTGCCCGCCAACACCCACATTTAAGTGGGACCTCGTACCACACACAGTAGGGCTTGTCTTTTAAAAGGGTGCAAAACAATCTCAGTGTATAAGATGGGGTGGCCCTTCCCTGACCCACCACCAGGGGTCGCCCCAGTCCAAGATAACCTTTTCACTTTGCTGGGCCCCTGTATCCTGAGCAGGGCCCAGTCCCACAGTGCATCCCATTGAGAGCCCGCAGAACCGCTTTTGCGTCCTCACCCTGGACCCTGAGACATTGCCAGCTGTCGCCACCATCCTCATCGATGTCCTCTTCTACTCCCACAGGTGGGCCATGCGTGCAGGTGATCCCACTAGTGTTTCCCACCCTTTGACCTTTGTCTCATCCCTTCTGTCACGCTGTGCCTTAGGGTTCCTGACACCAGAGGTGTTGGCAGAACCGCTTCCCAGCCACATGCACCCCATCCAGGCCCTCTGCCCAAGCAGAGCCCTGTCTGGCTGTTAGGGTTCACCCCTCAGGAAATCAGGGTCTCTCACAATGAAGTAGAGATTCAAGGGCCTTCCCAGAGCTGTCCATTCCAGCTCCTCCTCTGTGGGCTGCGCGTCAGGAAATGGAGAGGGCCGTGTGCCTGGTGGAGCCCTTGACCCTGTCCTCCCTCTTCAGTGTCCCCAAGGAGGCAGCCTCGGATGGTCCTGAGTCAACTTCCATTCCGTTCTTTGCTTTCTCCCTCATTGAGGGCTACATCTCCATCGTCATGGATGCAGAGACCCAGAAAAAGTATGTAACTCCGTCCTTAATTCTGCGTAGACCAGCCTCAGGGAAGGGGGAGGAGGGGTGGTGGGTTCTGAGGTCAGCGGGACACGCCCTAGGGATCGGGCCAGATGGCGGTGGGTGGGGAGCCTCTCCCATCACCCACCTGCTTCCCCAGGTTCCCCAGTGACCTCCTGCTGACCAGTTCTTCTGGGGAGCTCTGGAGGATGGTGCGCATCGGGGGACAGCCCCTGGGCTTCGGTGAGGACCACTCCCTGTATGGGGGAGGGGCGGGAGAAGGGCAAGCCCGTGGTTCTTCACAGCATCTGGGGTAAGCCACCTGTGTCTCCAACCCTCAGATGAATGTGGGATTGTGGCCCAGATCGCGGGTCCCCTGGCGGCTGTGGACATCTCTGCTTATTACATCAGCACGTTCAACTTTGACCATGCGCTGGTGAGTTCCTGGCTGGGATGCAGGTTCCCGCATGCACGCTGAGGTCCTGGTGGGGGGAGAGGGACATCGCAGCTGGTTTAGGGAGTTGGGCATCCCTGGCCAGAGTCAGCCTGGCGGCTCATGCTGTGCACTCGTTCCAGGTTCCTGAGGATGAGATCAGCTGTGTCATCGACATTCTCCAGCGAAGGCAAGAAGGCCTGGCTCCCAAGGATCCGTAGGGGACACCCAGCATTCCCTTAACACCCTGGGCCTTCAGAGACTGTTCTGTCTGAGCTGTATCCTGAAGCTTCAGAATGAGCCCCTGATCCTGCCGAGGGACCCTGGTTCTGCTGTCTCTATATAAACTGTCTGGAGCTGGACCTCGTGGGCGTGTCTGCCCACAGAAGACACCTTGGTGCTTGGGGCTTAGACCCCGGACCCAACACTTTCCATGTGACCTCAGCAATGCACAGTGCCTGTCTGCCTGCCTGAGGCTGGAGCCGCCTCTCCCCTGGCTGTGGCTCACGTCCCAGAGCCAGGCTCTGACCTCCAGCTAGTCTGGGTTGCCTTCTTAACCAGATGAGTTCCCACAGTGCGCTCCCCTCTCGGGGCTCCGAAGGAAGAATTACATCTCATTTTCCTTTTCATGACTGTTGAAATAAATAAAAGACTCGCAGAGCTGTGCCCGCTGGTTCTGAGTGACAGCCAGTGTCAGGTCTTTCCCAGACTTGTCCCCCCCTCCTTGGCTTTTCAAGCAGTATACGTATGTGGCAAATGAGGAACTGAAGCCTCCGGCACATTTGTGACTGAGTCATGTGGTTCCCAACCAAGGCTGTTCATCTCCAAAGTGGAGTGTCTTTCGTTCCTAGTTACTTGCAGACCTAAGAGTCCACAGGCTGGATACTGGGGGGCCTATCCAGGTCTCAACATGCCTTTCTCCAAGGCTACTGTCTGCATCCCTATGGGCCTTGTCTGAATTCTTATGGCCCTCTTGTGGAGAAGTCACACAGTCTATGACACTTGGAATGGTGGCCAGGCCTTTGGCTGCTGAGGTGCAGGGCTATGCAGACTGACAGGGACCCTGAGCCTGCTTGGAGCCCTTGTCCTACTGCTGTATGCCTGGGCACATCTGGGCCTGGATGTTTCTGTCATGGGGCCTCCTGCTCAGTAAGACCAGCACTCCATTGCAGCGCCCAGGGCCCCACACTTGCCCTGGGAGGTTATCAGGTACCTTCAGTTCAGACCCGCCCATGATCAGGACGGGGAAGAAGGGTGTGACTTCTGTGTACCCAGGTCATAGTGACTCCCTAGAAAAGCCACCACACAGGCAGGCTTCTGGCAGTGTGCCCGCCTGGCTCAGGGGACTCCCAAGGCGAGAGCCTCAGGTTGCATGCAGGTCAGATGAGCCTAGAGCACAACCCCGCACGGTGAGTGAGGGGCCTTGGCTCTGCCTTTTCTTCAGCCTCAGTTTCCCCATGTGCCGGAATCAGTTCCTTCTGGGACCCTGGGAGGAAGCGTTTCTTTGGAGTTTATCTGTGGTTGGGAGCGGGATGGAGAAGTCCTGTCTCCTGTAATGAGGGACTGGTGTACGCCCAGGCTTGGGGGCGGGCGGCCTGCACTGGAGGGGCCCAGGCTATGGGCGCTGCTGGGGCAGGAGGCAGGAGCAGGAGGTAGGCTTGCCTGCCGCTAGCACTGCACAACCCAGGGGAAGCCGCTTCTCTCGCTGACCCCAGTGCCTGCCTCTATGGGGAAGGGCTGTTAAGGGGGGGGGGTGCTATTGATTCACAGGAGAGCCGGTCTTGTCCTCACTTTGCATACGTGGAAACGAAGCCCAGAGTGTCTTATTTAAGGTTACCCCCACAGGGATAACAAAGTAGAAAACAAAGTAGAATTCTAAAAGGGTCCAGGCCGGGTGGGGTGGGGCTGAGACTGACTTTAGGCTGAGCCCTGAAGGATGGGAAAGATTTTTCAAGACCCCTTGTAATCCCTGCTGTCTGTGTTGGTGGCCGGGCGTCGGCTGCTGGTGACCGTAGTTGTGTGGGCAGGCACGCGCGGTCTGGCCCTGTCTCCTCCCTGACCCTGAGCTAGATAGAGTGGATATTGAGCAATGGCCCCCGTCTGTGTCACTTTCCCAAGAGGATCCTGGTGTTGTTCTGAGCCACGAATGCCAGTTCTAGGGGTGCCCAGAACTTCTTTTTAGGGGGTTAGTTGTGGCATCGTGTGGATGTGGGTACTGTGTGTGTATATGTGTGTATGTATGTGCAAGTGTGTGTGAGTATGTGTGTGAGTGCCTGTGTGTGTATGTATATGAGTATATGTGTGTGTGTATGTGTGTGTGAGTGCATGTGTGTGTGCGAATGTGTATGTGAGTGCATGTGTATGTGTGTGTGTATATATAAGTGTGTGTGAGTACATGTATGTGTGCGTGCGGATGTGTATGTGAGTGTGTGTATAAGTGTGTGTGTGAGTGCATGTGTGTATGAATGTGTATGTGAGTGTATGCGAGAGTGTGTGTGTGTGAGTGTGTGTGTGTGTGTGTGTGTGT
This sequence comes from Apodemus sylvaticus, assembly GCF_947179515.1. Lineage (NCBI taxonomy): Eukaryota > Metazoa > Chordata > Mammalia > Rodentia > Muridae > Apodemus > Apodemus sylvaticus. The sequence goes on from NC_067482.1 coordinate 79,333,487, forward strand.
GTGTGTGTGTGTACTGGGGAGCTCTTTGATGCTTACATGGTCACATGTGCCCTCTGCCCTACCCTGTACTCCCAAGGAAGAGCTGGCCTCTTGCTCTCCTGCCCACCCCAGCTCTCCTTGTTGCCCCCATCTCCCCCACTGTCTCCTTGCCTGCTGCCCCAAAGCGAGCGAGCCTGTGTGGCTTTCTGCCTAGAATCCAAAATGTCACCCTCTCTCCAGCCCCTGCCCCTCCCCCATCACATCACTGCCCCTTCTGAGTGTTCTTCTTTCTGGTCTCCTGGGACTAGTGCCAGAGTTTCCCTGTCCTATCACTGCACCTGCGAGTTGTCCCCAGCATGTCCCCTGTGGAACATGGCCCCACAGCTGAGTTCCTTCTCCTTAGGAAGACTGGGTCTCCCACTCACGTGTGCAACCTTGGAGACCTCTTGACTTTCCTGAGGTGGCTGAGTGTCTCCCTCCTTCCCTCCCTCCCTCCCTCCCTCCCTCCCTCTTTCCTTCCTCTCTTCCATATTGAAGACAAACCCAGGGCCTCTCACATGCTGAGTTACACCCCACCCTCTTGCTGTGCTTTTAAGCTGGTCCTTAGTTTCTCTCTTGGTGTGTGTGTGTGTGTGTGTGTGTGTGGTGCATGCTTGCATGTGCATGTGTGTACGTGGGTGCAGGGTTGCACGTCTCTGTGGGGGACAGAGGTCAAGGTCAGAGGTCTTCCTTTGTGGCTTGCCACCACATTTTTGAGGTGGGGTCTTTCACTGAATCTAGAGCTCCCTGTCCCTGCTGAGCTGGCTGACCAGTGAGCCCAGGGGACACGCCCCAGGCCTCGGGCTTCAGATGGCCACCATCGTGCTCAGCTTTGATGTGCTGGGGATCGACCTTAGGACGTCATGCTGGTACTGCAAACACTACCCACGGCCAACTCCATGGTCCCTAACTTTAAAAAAAAAGTTGTTTATTCTATTTTTATAAGTATGCATACATGCATGCATGTACGTATGTATGTGCACTACTTATGTGCAGTGCCTACAGATGTCAGAAGAGGCCTTCACATCCCCCAGGGACTGGCATTAGAATTCACTGACTGAGAATCTCTGTGTGGATGCTGGCAACTGAATTTGGGTCCCAAGTTCTCTTAACTGCTGAGCCATCTCTCCAGTCTCTTCCCCAATTTTTAAATAGAGATAACATTTGCATAATTTAACCTTTTTTTGTCTTTCTTGAGACAGGTTCTTGTTTGGAGGTCCTGCAATATCAGCAGCCAGGCCACTCCCTTTCTTCTCTGCCCCGCCCACAACCGGTCTGTAGTCTCTCTCTGCATTGCCCTCTGTGCTTTGTATTGATGGAACCATACAACCAAAGTGTGGCTTGTATCCTTGCTTCCACTTAGCTAAGTGTTCTTTTTCTAATGTACATTGTTGTTTTTGCCTGATGTATCTCAGTGTGAACGTGTCAGGTTTTGGAGTTACAGACAGTTGTGACCTGCTATGTGGGTGCTGGGAATTGAACCTGGGTCTTCTGGAAGAACAGTCAGTGCTCTAACCACTGAGCCATCTCTCCAGTCCCCACTTACTGTTCCTGAGTGTCCTCCGCATTGGGGCATGTCAGTATGCCGTCCTCATGGGTGTCAATCTCCATTGTACAGCATGCCACATTTTGTTTGTTCATTATCTTTTAAATAAAGTTGGGAGTTGTCCACTCTGGTCTCTTACACTCATAGTCTGAGTAAGGTGGTTCATTCTAGATTTTAAGTTCATTCTAGAACAAAGTGACCAGGAACTCCCTCAACACCCTCGGTCCATTGAATGGTGGCCACCAGGAGGCACTTGGAAACAGTGGGCTTTGATGGCCTCTCCTTGGAGTGCAGGGTGAGCTTCTTTTCTGGGTCAGTGTAATCATGTGGGGTTTCTTTGGGGACTCCACCGCTTTTCACAGCCCTCTCCCAAGACATTTTCTCAGTGGACTTGCTGATCGGCCTAGGAGACCCTCCCCTTCCCACATCTTCCTCGCGTGTGTGCGTGCGTGCGTGTGTGTGTGCGTGCGTGTGTGTGTGTGTGTGTGTGTGTGTGTGTGTGTGTTTAAGACAGTGTTTCTCTGTGTAGCCCTGGCTGTTCTAGAACTCACTCAGTAGACCTGGCTGGCCTCGAATACAGAGCTCCATCTGCCTCTGCCTCCTGAGTGCTGGGAGTAAAGGCGCGTGTCACCACACCCAGCCGTGACTCTTCTTTCTTGTTTGTCTGTCTCTGACACTCAACTCCTAAATGTAAAGAGGCAGTAATGAGCCTGCTCTACATGCATGAGGATCTGAATTCAAAACTCAGGCAAAAGTTGGGGACTGGGGGGCAGGTCTGTAGCCTAGTGTTGAAGGCGGAGACAGACAGATTCCCCAGAGCTTGCTGGACAGTCAGTCCAGTCAAACTGGTGACCCGAGTTCAAAGAGAGACTGTGTCAATATATGCATGCATGCATACATACATACATACATACATACATATATACATACATACATACATAGAGTGGAGAGTGACTTAAGACACTGGACATGTCTAGCCTCCACATGCATGTGCACACGCTCCTGTTGTGAGGCAAGCAGGTCCCGCTTTTGTGGAACGAGTGCCCAAGTGAACTTTACTAGGGAGGGGACGTGTGGCACGTTTTTTTTTTTTCCCTTTCAGTTACTTTTCCTGGAAAGTGTTGCAATCTAGAGTAGTCAAAAAAGCAAATTTTTGAACATGCTATATAAAAAAAAAAAAAGAAGAAGAAGAAAAGGAAAAAGAAAAGTCAAGGAAAAGTCAGCATGTTTTCAAAGCTGCCCAGAAGCCAGATCATGTGTTCCGGCGTGACAAGGGTGACAGAAACCTGATTCCTTGGGAAAGGGACCTAAGAGCCAGCTGGCCTGCCTGAGATCAGCTGCTCTGACTGGCAGCCCGGACACTGTCCTTCTGGAGGCCTGGCCACAGACCTGGTACATGTGTGCCAGGAGAGAATGCCTGGGTTCTGCGGGCTGGGAGCCATGAGTCCCCTGTGCTGCAGCTTCTACGGATGGCCACATCTGGATGGCTGTGCAGATGTTCCTTGATGTTTCTCCAGCACCTGCTGCACCCACTGCACCCCCTCCCCCCGTCTGCAATGGGAGCACCCCGCACCCTGTTTTCTCAACACCCCATCAGACACTCAGGACCCACCTGGTTCTGGGCCATGCAGCCCAGCTCAGCACGATACCCATTCCTCCCCCGGGGAGACGCTGTCATTTTGCTTTCCCTGAGCCACTTGGCAACATCCGTTCTGGACAATCCATTGACCGTGTTGGTGGGTCTCTTGGCTTAGGAAGGCTGTCTGGATTCCAGCCTGCATTTCCTCCTTCTAGGAGTTTGCCTTCTATGCCCCAGTTTCTCCATCTGCAAAATAGAACTGGCTCCTAAAGTCTTTATGAGGATCCAGTGGTGTGCCGTTCGTGAACGTGTAATGCAAAGCCTGGCACATGAAAAATCTAAAAACCTACCCAGTTTATTGGGGCCGGGGAACCCAAACATTTTAGGAAAGAATCTGATATTTCAAAATAGGTAGATCGACTGGTAGGAGTGCTTACCAAGCATGCAGGAAGGCCTGGATTCCAATCCCCACACTTTAGGCCTTTGCGTGTAGTAGTGGAGGCAGGGGGATGAGACAACTACATAGTAGCTCAAGGCCAGTCTGGGATACATAAGACCCTGTCTCAAAAACAGGCTGCGTATTCTGTTGTCATTACAAGAAGAGTGGGGACACAGCTGAACTCCTACCATGTTGCTGTACGACATGGTGTTTCCCTTGAAGTGGCATAGCTCTGGGGTCAGGGCTCTGCCTCTCACCTCACAGGTACAACCTGGGCCCATCGTGGGTGCTGGGGTGACTGGGGGCAAGCAGTCAGGAGACTGCTGGCAGCCTCTGCTCTGTTGCCAGCCTGTCAGTCTGCCTATTGTCATTGTCCCCAGGACTTCCCTCAGTCTGGGTTTCCCTGAGGCAGGTCTAGTCATAGGCTCTGGGGCGGGTGGCTCACCAGTCTGGGTGGCGGGGACAGAGAGTCACAGATCTGAGAGAATCTCCAGTCCCCTCTCCTCTGAGTCAGGCCTCAGAGCCCTGGAGGGGGTCAGTGACTCAACACAGAACACAGCTCTTGGCAGGCCAGGTCCCAGGAAGACCCCTTGGCAACTAGACAACAAGTGCTCTCTGGGCCCCACGACCTCTCTGACCCGGCATGTCCTTGCTCACTGGGCTTACGTAACCCTGCCTTTCCCAACCACCCTAAAGCCACGCAGTGACATAAACAAATGTGTGCCTTTGTCTACCCCAGGAACTGCAAGGTACGAGTTTACCGAGTGCCCACTAAGGGTCAGGCTGGGCCCTTGAGTGACACTAGGTATCTCAGGAGGTGCCTGGACCACTCGCTACACTTAAAGAAAAATCAGATACAGCCGATAAAAAAAATTATATCATCCGATGTACAGAGCTCTGCGCCTTCCCCTCCATCGGGGCTATGAAGCCATCTCTACTACCCGCTCTAGCATCGTCCTGTCATCCCTCCGCTGACAGTCACTCCCGTCCTGGGTCCTAGACCTGGTACCACTCTGCCATCTATCCTGACTTCCTGTGTGAGCATCACCACACAGTGTTAACAGGCTTTGTCTTGTTTGTCTGATGGGGTGGTGCACACCTAGAATCAATCCTAGTGTTTGGAAGGCTAAGGCAGAACGATTGCCGTGAGTTTGAGGCCAACCTTGATTATATAGTGAACTGCAGATTAGTCTATGGCACAGAGTGAGGACTAGTCTATGGTACAGAGGAAGGGCTAGCCTATGGTACAGAGGAAGGACTAGCCTATGGTACAGAGGAAGGGCTTATCTCAGAAAAACAACTAAAGGGTGTCTTTGGGTGTGTCTGGGGCCAGAGTTTAGGAGTGAACAGGACAGGTGTACTCTCTGTGTTTCTCAAACTGCTTCCCGGGCAGTGCCTTGCACTCCTGCCTGCTCTACAGAGGCTTCTAGTGTCTCTGTGTCCTCAGCTCACCTGTTACTGTCTGTCTCTGACTCCGCCCTGAACAGAGTAGTGTGGCTCTGTGCCTCCACGGTACCTCATGGTATTGAGCAATCTTCCCTACACTTCTTTCTCTCTATTTTTTTGACACAGGGTTTTTCTACATAGCTTTGGCTATTGTGGAACTCACTCTATAGAGCAGGCTAGCCTCGAGCTCACAGAGATCTGCCTGCATCTGTCTCTGAGTGCTGGGAATAAAGGTGTGTGCTTCCGACACCTACTTCCTGCATTTTTTCTTCAGGAGGAAATGTCTGATCAAACCCTTTGTCCAGGGTGTGTGCACGTGTTTATGAGTGTGTCTGTGTCTGTGCGCATATGTATGTCTATGCATGTGCGTGTGGAGGCTGGAGACAGCCTTGGGCGGCATCCTTAGGAAGGCAATCAACCTTCTTTGAGGCAGAGTCTCTCAATAGCCCAGAGCTCACCAGTTAGGTTGGCTCCTAACACTAACCTTGACTCTGACTCTAACCCTAACTCTAACCCTAATGGTAACCCTAACCCTAACCAGGTAGGCTGGCTCCTAACCCTAATCCTGACCCTGACCCTAATCCTGACCCTGACCCTGACCCTAGCCCTGAGTTTTCTACCTCCCGGTGCTTGGATTCCAAGCCTCTGGCACCACGCCTGACATAGTGTAGGGTCTGAAGGTGGCGCTGAGGCCTGTGCTGTGCAACCAGCTCTTCCCCAGGGCACTGCCCAGGTCACCGCCCTGCCTGGCTCCCAGGGCCTCTTGTTTCTTCTTCAGGAGCTCCTGTACCACACATCACCTTGATCCCACTGTGAGCTGAGGTTGATCAACCTCAACTCCTGATCCTTCTGTTTCTGCCTCCCAAAAGCCGGGACCACAGGCCTGTGCTATCACGTCCACGCCGGCCTAATTGGATTGTTGGTGCTCCTCATTTAATTGTGCCATTGAGGTTTACAGAGAAGAGAAATTGAGGCCCTGGGAGATGCTGTGACTGGGTGGAAAACATCAGGCTCACAGGCAGCAGAGGCTGAACCTTGAATCAGTGCCCACCTCTGCCACAGTGGGGACGACTCAAGCCGTGGCAGATCCAGTCCGTGCTATTAAAGGGGCAGGGCCCTCTCAGCGGAGGGTGGGCCGGAAAGGCTGGGAGATAGCAGTTCTGAGGAAACAAACCCACCCTCTCTTCCTCTCCACATCACGCGGACCTGGTTGACGTGGCCCAGGAAGAGGGGACAGCCCGGGCCCTGTGGTTGAGATCCTATTTATACTGACTGTTGCAAGCCCTTCCTGCTGGCGACAAGGACGTCACTGGGCACTGACCTCACCAGAATCGCTGACGCATCTTCCCTCACGCTTTGCCTGGGTGGTAGCGAGGCAGGCCCTCATCCTCTGGGCCACTCCCACTGCCCCTGCGTATAACACCCTCCATTCCTGTCCCCACGGGCAACCCTGCCTGCTCTTGCAATCTGTTATGGGCTGGAGCCCGTTCCCCAAGTCAGAATGTACAATCCCAGCTCACGGCCTCTCAGTTGCGACTGCAGGGGCAAGCCAAAGATGCCGGGTGAGCTCTGAGTCACTGCGACCAGATCAGGACAGAAATGAGCATGCAGGAAGAAAGTGGCTCTATCAGGAAAGGGTTTGCTGTGCAAGACTGAGGACCTAAGTTCAAATCCTCAGAACCCGTGAGAAAAGTCAGGTGTGGTCATGAAGGCCTGCAAGCCCAGCACCGAGTAAGGACTGGAGCAGGAAGGACCTAGGGCTCTCAACTGCTAGCCTAGCTCCAGAGCAGTGACAGATCCCATCTCAAGGGATGAGACAGAATGACAGAGCAGGCTGCGTGGTGTTCTCTGGTTACACACACATACACATGCATCCACCTCCACCACACATACCATGTGAAAACACCCCCCCACACACACACTATACGCACATCCACATCTACCACGCACATCAAACACACAACCATATACACACATCCACATCCATCACACACACCATATACACACACATTATACACACATACTCCCCACACTCCATGTATATACACATACCGTAATACATGCACCATATGCACCATATATAGATACCATATATACACACACATCCACACACCACCCCATCCCACACATGCCATATGAACACATACACACATTATACACACATACTCCCCACACTCCATGTATATACACATACCGTAATACATGCACCATATGCACCATATATAGATACCATATATACATACACATCCACACACCACCCCCATCACACACATGCCATATGAACACATACACACACACCATATACACACATCCACAATATACACACACATTATGCACACATACCCCCCACCCCATATACATACCATAATACATGTACCATATGGACCATTATGTACCATAATACACACCACCTCTATCACAAACATGCCATATAAACACACACACACCATATATACACATCCACATCCACCACACATCCATATACATATACACACACATACGTATACATACCCCCATAGCCTATGTATACACACATGCCATGTGTACCATATTTAGATGCATATACACATATATTCACACACAACACACATACATGCACACTCTTTATGCAAACGTAGAGTAATAGAGGAAGACACTTTACTCTGTTTAATTCTGACCTCTGACCTCTGCATGTACAGACAGGAGTGCATGCACACACACACACACACACACACACACACGCATGCACGCACGTATCACATACAAAGAGTTCAGGATAACTGGGTGGTGGTGGTTGTGGTGGATGCCTTTAATCCCAGCACATGGGAGGCAGAAGCAGGCAGATCTCTGAGTTCGAGGCCAGCCTGGTCTACAGAGTGAGCTCCAGGACAGCCAGGGCTACACAGAGAAACTCTGTCTCTGAAAGAAGAAAAAAGAAAGAAAGAAAACGCAGAAGCGGTGGATGGCTGTGTAAAGACACAGTGGAAATTTGTCCACCTACAAGCCAAGAAGCAGCCATGTGGGTAAGCACATTCCAGCGAGCCCAGCGTGAGCTGGAGGTCGGCCTGGGATACACAGGCGAGAACTGGCCTGAGTAAATGAGCAGCTAAGGGAGGATCTACCTCAGCAGCTAAGGACAGGGGCCTGGGAGGAGCCAGTCCCAGAGACAGCTTACCCAAATGTCTAGCCTGCACAACGGGAGGAGGTACACTGTGTGTCCTTGTTGCCGAGGCTGCACAGCTTGTGACACAGTAGGTCCCCACATCAGAGGGCTCATTAAGTGTGTGCGGAAATAGAAGCCGGGCAGAGATGGGTTCCTCTGTAAGCGGCATGTGCACGTGTTCTATCATTAATGCACAGACCTGTCATCTAGGGAAGGTTTCTGTCCCCAGGAGGCCCTGGGAAGGTTCCATGCATACGCTACATTAATTTTAGAAGGGTCTGAGGCTTCCTTAGAGTCTGGTGTCTTTGGGAAGAGGACCCTGCAATCGGTCCTCGTGGGCCTGCTGCCTCTCATCCTGACAGTTCCAGGAAGTGAATGTGCACTCAAGCCTTGCTCTTGATGACCTTAGTCCCAGTGGTCTGTACAGCACACTCTCTGGCCCCCGAGCTAAGACACGCCTTTAGACCCCAGGTAAATAGATGAAATAGATGCGTGTTCTTCCTTCCGCCCTCTCCTTTTCTCCAGCAGTAGGAAACCCTCAGGGTGTTACGCGCCAAGGCTGGGCGCTGGCCTAGGTTGTCCCACTGGCCCCTTTGACTTTTATTTGTTTTTTTGTTTGTTTGTTTGTTTGTTTGAGATAGAGTCTCCCTGCTGGCTTCGAACTTGTAGCAGGTGAGCTTCCACCTCCCATGTGCTAGGACTGTATGCCCAGCTCCTGGTTTTGTTTTCAGATCTGTCTCCTCATCTATCCCAGGCTGGCCTCTGATGTACAACCCTGTCTCAGCTGCTAGAGAAATAGAGATTACAAATGTGTACCACCCATCCAGCTCTGGACACCTCTCAACCGTGCAGGTGCCCTCCAGCAGGGCAACTCATCCCTCGCACCTTTGTTCTAAACCGAGGAGGGAGTGTATGGTCCGTGGGAGCGGGGAAGGAGACACCCGAGGTGAAGGAGGGTCTCTTGCCAACATGAGGGTCCCACTTTGGGAGCACTCTCCACCCAGGTCTGGGGCTGCTCGCTCGGAGCTTCCCTCTGTCTCCTTGTCACAGTGAGCGCTTGACTGTAGGGGTATAGGGACTGCCCCAGGATGACATCACGGATATGAAATGCAGAAGGATCCCTGGCCAGGGCCCTAGGGAACAGCACCCTGGGGTGGGCAGAGGTGAGAAATTCAGTAGGAGGAAATGAAGACCTCAGGAGAAGGATCTAGGCTAGGCTGCACTGGTGGGTTGCCAGCAAGGGGAACACTTTGCTGGGTGCAGAGAACGGGTGGGTACGGGCACAGCTGCCTCCTGGATAGGGAGTGGGGCGGTAGGTTTGTTGAATGAATATATGAGGGCAGGTACCTCTGGTTCCTGAGGTTACAGACTAAGGATGCTCAGTCTAGCTTGGCAGACACGCTGGGGCTTCCAAGCACCGCCTGTGGATCTGGGTCAGCCTGGGCCTCAGTTTACCACAGTAAAGAAGTAGACAGACTAGGAAACACTGTCTCCGGAGCCACAAGTCATGACTTTCAGTCAGTGATGAGAAGCAGAAGACCCACCCATGATGGACCGCTATCTTTCAGAGAAAGTGAAACCTGTGTCCAACTGTCACAGCCCCTCCACCCTTCCAGCTTCCCCTCTGAGTTCACAGCTTCCCCGCCTTCCCCGCCCCCCTCCATCCCGTCCCCCGAAAACCAGTACTTGGAATTCAAGTTGCATCTTTTCTTTTTCCTTCAAAGGCTCTTTTGCCTTTTATGTCCGTGTAGGCGGTAACCTTGTGAGGTGAACCAAGGAGCGCTTTTCTCTCTCCATTTCTCAGGTGAGGTTGAAAGTGGCTGAGTGACTCACCACACAGAAGTTTTGGAACCCGGTCCCTGATTTCTCTTGCTCCAAGTGTCCTAAAGGATCCTGTCTACAGAGAGGGGCCTGCAATAGGGAAGGCTGGGGGGGGGGGGTTAGTTAATGGAGACAATGAAAATGAGTTGGTCTAGAAGATGCTGCCCTGGGATTAGAGGCACAATCTTGGGGCCCGAGTCTGGCACTGTGCCCAGAGCCTGGTGGTTTCCGCTCACAGATGTCCCGACAGCCCAAGCGAGAGGCTGGGAAGGGCAGTCAACGAGGAAGATGTCTGGCTCCCTTTAGCCCTAAACCTCGGTGTCCTGTGAGGTTGGTGGTTCCTGGACCAAGGTGGCCTACCTTGCAAGCCCTGCTCTGACCCCTGGACTAGCCCCTGAAGATGACACGGACCCCCATGCTACCTGCTCACGCCAAGAAGGCTGAGGCTGCGGTTTACATCATCCTTGGGCGTGGGGCTGACCTCGAAGAACGAATTCGAAGAAAACGGGAGGAGGAGCGGGCATGTCATGGCGCCTGGCGCCTATTGGCCGCCTGGGGAGACTTTGGTTTTTGGGGTCATGTTCCCAGAAGGCCTGCCCTTCCCCCTCCCCCTCCCCACCCACCTCACGAGGTGTTGGCCAATCGCCCCGTCGGGCATAAAGTGGCTGCCAGCCCGCAGGACACCCAGCCAAGCCGTGTCACCCCCGAGAGTCACGGGCCGAGTCCCCAGGACCCAGCATGCAGACACAGCTTCCACCAAGAACCCTGCTCAGTAAGTACTTCCTTCCTTTCTGCCATCCCAGGGCACAGCTGTGCCAACTGGCTGCTGTAGGCAGCCCTGCCCGCGGGAGCCGGAGATCAAGTGAAGGATGCGGATGAGAGGGAGAGCTAGAAGGTCAGGGGTCCACTGAGACCCCAGCAGACCCACAGGTGGAGACGTGGGCTCTCTGGAAGGTTTCCAGAGAGAGGCGTGGGAGAGACCGTGCTGGGGTCCAGGGCGTGAGGGAAGAGGAGAAAGAATGAGAAGACCCCGGAGAAGCCGGAGGCAGGTAGGAGATGAGCAGAAAAGGAAGTTTCAGATCTGTGAGGAAGTGGGGCCAGGGCTGGGATAGGGCTTCCTTCTTGCTCTGATTCAATTCTCAGGCTCTGGGGTAGATGGAAAGTCGGCCAAGCCAGAGGTCCTTAGATCATCCCGCCACACATGCGGCCACACCCACACGGGGGACAGGCAACACAGAGCCATCAATGTGGGCGCTGGTCCTCCTCTCCTCCGTAACCCACGAAGGCTCGCCTGCAGAGCAGGGCCCCCCAGTGCACAGGGCAGGCACCGCGGAGCCTCGGCTAGGTCTACAGGCACACCCCCACGGGCGCCGGCCCACGTGCACCTGACACGCTCACTGCGGGGGCCCTCACCGGCAGTGTAGCTGCACACACCAGGGGAAGATGGGGAGGGGACTTGTGGTTGGCACGCCTGGGCTCCTGGCCCTCCCCAGGGGGCTGGTTGGTTTGTAGGAAGGGAAGGATGGTGTCGCAGCCTTCCGGGCCATTGCGCCACGGGCCCCTTCCGACCACGTGGCTGCCGGTGCCTGTGAGGGTGGGGGCCGGCGAGCTGGAACTGTGCTTGCCTGCTCTCACCCCACAACCTTCTCATGGGCTCCCAGTATCCCTGCTGTGTGTGTGTGTGTGTGTGTGTGTGTGTGTGTGTGTGTGTGTGTTGGGGGTTCATGTGTTGGAGGCAGGATGGTCAGGGCCAGTGCTGGGCATATGTGACCCCCGCAGACAGGCTTTTCTCTTGCACCTAGCTCACCTTTCTGGAGAATGGGTGTCAGCACTGGTTGGCCCCATGGGTAGAGAGGTACCTTTTCTGGCTCTGTGACCTGCTGCCCTGGGGTTGCACCCCGGGCCAGCCCCCTGGTCCACTCTATTCTGGCTACAGGGAATGTTAGGGTATATATGGGAGTCAGGGACTTGACCTGTCAGTCTTAGGACAAGAGGACTCATCTTGTCTGTTGGTTGTGCCCTAAGTCCAGGACAGGGATGGTGTGGGCTAAAACTCAACTTCTGCCCAAAGAGCTGCCGGGCAATTGCAGCACCCACCCTCTCCCTCACCCTGTTCGGTTTGTGGTGGAAGGTGGTGGCCCCTGTGAGTGCTCCTGTGAAAACCCAGTGCCTACTGCACACCCAGTTCCTTCCCTGGGCTGCACGACCAGGCACGAGGGGCTGAACGCACCACACCACCAGTCAGCTAACTAAGCCCTTCTCTGCCCTAGGTTTGGCCCTCAGTCTCCTGTTCCTGAGCACGGCATGGGCCAGGCGCCGCTGCTCCAGCGCCTCCCCACAGCTCCTCAGCCAGCTGCAGAGTCAGGCGAACATCACCAGGGACACAGCGACACTCTTGGAGCCCTATGTAAGCCTCAGCTCTTAGGGCTCCTTGAACCTCAGAGAATCCCAGGGACTAGTGAGAGAGTGAACACATGGAGGACCAGGAAGGGGCAGGAGGGGAAACTGAGTCATTCTAGCTCCATTCCTTGATTGTCTGGGAGGTTTGGCACTTTGTTCTAGGTTCCCAGATGCAGCACTGAGTGAACCTGTCAGGGCTCCTGCAGCCCCCACCACACCTAGGGACCCCCCACTCCATCCACTGCAAGCACAGTCACCCCAGGGCATTCCTGCCCATCTCTGCTGATGGTTTTTCATCTCTTTGTTGGGAAGATCATACAAGAGCTCATGTTTTAAAGGCAGCAAAGGCGGGTTTCTCCGTGTGTGCTTGAGAGATTCTGTCATGCATTCTTCAATCTCTTCCTTCCTCAGATCCACTTGCAAAACCTGAACACACCTACTCTGAGAGCCGCCTGCACAGAGCACCCCGTGGCCTTCCCCAGTGAGGACACGCTCCGGCAACTGAGCAAGCCTCGCTTCCTGAGCACTGTGTACACCACACTGGACAGAGTCTGGCACCAAGTGGGTGCTTTAAAACAGCAATTTCTGAAGACTCAAGCTTTTCCAGAGCTGGAGAGTACCAGGCAGAATATTCAGGGCATAAGGAACAATGTTTACTGCATGGCCCAGCTGCTCCACCGCCCCCTGGAGATACCTGAGCCCACACAGGCCTACTCTGGGACCTCACAGTCCACTACCATAACACCAGGTGCCTTCCAGACTAGGATAGACAGCTGCCGCTTCCTCTGGGGATACCATTGCTTTATGGGCTCAGTGGGGAGGGTCTTCAGCGAGTGGGAAGATGGCTCCAGACGCAGCCGGAGACACAGCCCGCTCCGGGCCCAGCGCAAGGGAGTCCGCAGAATCAGACCCTCCAGGAGCAGCCAGGGCCGGATGCCCAGGGCCCAGGTGCCCCGGTAGCCTGAGGGCACACTGACAGACAATATAGTCTGTTGATACCGAATGTTGCCTCTCAGAGACTTCCAAAGCTGCTCCTGTGTCCAGAGCCACGCAGAAGAGCACTTTAAGGCGTGAAGTTGGGTGTCCCCTACTTTCACTCAGGACTGCAAGAATAGTCAGTTTATTGCAAACTCCAAGCCTCCAGTCCCAGCGGGGTGGCTGGGTCAGGCCACGTGGGGCCGGAGGCTTCGCATTGATTCAGGGGTCTGATGACACAGGCTGATTCACCGTGGGGTTGAACCCCTCGGGCTGCTGGTTCTCTCCTCTTATGACTTGAAACTGTTGCCTCCAGACTTCCTCGTTTCCCTGTGGCTGGGTTCCAAAGAGAGGTCTGGTCCGGTGCTCTCTCTCACGCCATGTCCCACTCAGGACAGATACCTGGACATCTCAGTGACCTCACCCTTCGCAGTTGCGACAGGGACAGGGGCAGTGTGTCCTAGAAGGAACACTGATCTGGGAATTCACGGGAAGAGAGCTCAGAGCTTGTTCCCTAATTCTCGGTGTGACTGTGAGCAAGACACTTTATATATCCAAATGTCAGCGTTCTTTGTGGAAAGCTGGGCCCTTGTATAACACCCCACTCCGCCTGTCAGCGGCTGGACTCTGACATCGGGTGGTCATCAAAGTCTCTTTAAATGGGAACCTATGGTGCAAACGGTCGTGGGGTGGGGTTTATGGGAGATCCCCCAGTGCCTGCAAGCCCGTCTTGGGTCCTTGCTGCTTGGTGCTCCCTCTGGTGGTGTGTTGTGGAATTTTCCACAGGCTGAAGCAGTCCTTGAAAGGCCTCAGAAGCTGGTGAGCAATTCCATGGAGGGACATGACTAATTTATTGTTTTATTTTTTTATCACTTTAATCTGTTTTTATATTTATAAGGCCTATTTATAATGTATATTTAAAGTTAATATTTTGCTAACATATTTAAAACTTGCCTCGTTTCTAAAGCTGGAGTCAGTCTTTTATTATGGGAGGGGGTTTTGCGGTCTCAAAAGGTGGCAAGGGCCCAGATGTCATTTCTCTAGGATGAGCTGAGGGGGGGGCTGAACATCATTCAGAAAAAGCAGTCACATGACACACAGGGCATCTCCGTTTTCTCAACTGTGTGTATGTGTGTGTGCGTGTGTGCGTGTGCGTGTGTGTGTGTGTGTGTGTGTGTGTGTATGTGTGTGTGTGTGTGTGTGTGTGTGTGGTGTGTTTACCTGGGGAGATACAACACAATTCATCCCAGAAATGGAGCCCATGACAGGCTAAAGTCCAAGTCCCTAGTGATGAACCGATGAGCTGTTACTGTGTTATATACATGTTGTTGGTGGGGGCTTACTTATGGGAGCAGGGATGGGCTCCCAGCATCAGAATCTCTGAAATGTCCACCCAGCATGCTGACAGCTGTAACGGGAGCCCCCGAGCCCCCAAGCAGGCAGCCCACTCTCTCCTCCCTGAGTTCGGGCCCAGTGTTCTAGGTACTCTTCCCCCAGACTCTTGTTTTTGTTCCCCTTGACCTATGAACTTTTGTTTACCTCCCAAGGCTTTTGTGCTTCCAGGTCTCCTGGGGGAGTGTTTCCTTTCTGAGGGAATTGTCACAGCCCTCCCGGGAGGGTGCGAGTGTATACCTCAGTCACGCCTCACCTTTTGATTGAGGTTGTCTCTGAACCTGGAGCTGTGTTTGCTAGGGTAGCGGCCAGAGAGATGCAGAGATGGGCGTGACTTTCCCTGCCCCGGTGGGGGCTTGCAGACACATGCTGCCTGTCCCCACTTTAAAAGATTCTATTTCTATCTGTGTATATTTGTGTTGGGGGAGGGGTTGTGCTCGTGAGAGCTGTGCTAGTGGGGATCTGAAGAGGTTGTGGATCCCCTGGGACTGAAGGTGTAGACGGCTGAGAGGGAATGTGTGTGCTAGGAACCAAACCCAGCTCCTTTGCAAGAATACCAAGTGTTCTTAACTGCTGACCCATCTCCCCAACCCTGGAAACAGATTTTAAACAGCCGAATTTTTTTGTCTTTTAAAAAAGATTTATTTATTTTATGTATATGGGTGCTTTGTCTGCATGTGTAGCTAGATGCAGGCTAGAGGAGGTATCAGATCCCGGGAGACTACATATAGATGGCTGTGAGCCTGTGAGCCAGTGTGTGCATGCTGGGAATTGAATCCAGAACCTCTAGAAGAGCAGCCAGTGCTTTTCAATAGCGGATCCTTCTCTCCAGTCCCCCAAATTCACACATTTAATAAAAGCTGGATGGATGTATCCCCCATATTGACAGTCACGTGCACTGTATGGCTGTCTTTAAACAAGTAGCTTGTCTTTCAACTTATTTTTTTATTTTTTGTCCGTTTTTGATGTTACAGTTATGACCTCATGTGGACTGGCTGGCTAGGGAAGACTGGTCTTTTAATATATACGGCATCAGTGCTCTGATCCGTGAATACTGACAATCTGTTTTATTACATCGGTTTTAAACCAGATTTAGTTTGCAAATGTAAATGGAAAGCCACATTAGGAAAGAACTTAGGTAACAATATAGAATCCTTCGAACTTTAGAAAATAACTTTCTCTTTATATTATTAAATATCAATAATATCAATAGAAATGAGATTAGAACTGTTAGAAATCAGGATTTTGTAGTCCTTGCAGGCATTACTAAATCTTTTTCTTTTTTTCATATAGGGTTTCTGTGTGTATCCCTGGCTGTCCTGACACTTTGCAGACCAGGTTGACTTCGAACTCAGAGATCTACCTGCCTCTGCCTCCAGAGTGCTTGGATTATAGGTGTGAGCCACTACCGCTTAGCGACCAACTCTTGTGTGTGTGTGTGTGTGTGTGTGTGTGTGTGTGTGTACATGCAGCTCTGACTGTTCTGGAACTCACTCTATAGACCAGGCTGGTCTTGAACTCACTGAGAACTGCTATCTCTATCTCCCGAGTACCAGCATTTGTATGTGAACTATCAACATCTGCTATCTTTTTATTATTTTAATGGTAAGAAATGGAAATGGGAGTCCAGAAGGAGTAATTGTCATGTTGACCACTTCATTTCTATTAGCAAAGTATAAATATTATTTAATTAATATTTTAATCATTGCTAGTTGTATCACAGGACATCTTAGATATTAATTTAATTAAAAACAGAGCACTTAAAATATAAAACATCGCAAACATTATTAGAGTTGTGTTGTTTTGTTTTGTTTTGTTTTTTGAGACCAGGTGTCTCTATGCAGTCTTCAGTGGTCTGGAGCCCACTCTGTAGATCAGACTAGCTTCAAACTCACAAAGATCCTCCTGCCTCTGCTCCTGAGTGGTGGGATACAAACACACACCACTATGCCCAGCTTTAATATGAATTTTTAATTAAAAATTTTAAATTACCCCGTTCACCATCTCTATTTCTTTAACCTAAGTGGGCACCTTAATTAAGCAGCCCCTCCCAGTCCTTGCCACAATTTTGTGCTTTTGAAAGGTAGAATGGACGTGTGACCAAATGTAGGAGTTGGAACTGGAACTTTTTCTTCAAACTGGTTGTTTTACTATGAGCCAAAAGAAAACTTTGCCAATTTAACAACTTGAGCATTCACACGCCAATCTCGTACCAAGTAACTGGTGTAAAATATAAGTGCATGTAGACAGATACAACCATGCAGAAGACAGAGTGAGTGTGTTTCCTTTCTTTTCCTTCTTCCCTTCCTTTATTCCTTCCTTCCTTTCTTGTTTTTGTTTTGTTTTGTTTGGAGACAGTTTTTTTTCTGTGTAACCCTGGCTGTCTTAGAACTCACTGTGTAGAACAGGCTGGCCTTGAACTCAGAGATCTGCCTGCCTCTGCCTTTTTTAAGTGCTGGGATTAAAGGTGTGTGCTGCCGCCTGCGGCCACCGCCGCCGCACCTCAGCCAGCCAGAAGACACATTTTTGAAAAACCAAAACTCAAGATTTTGAATGTTCTTGTTTGTTGAAATCATTGTCTCCTATAATCCTTACTGTAAAAAGGAAACGACAAAAAGGTCTTTAGCAAACATATATATTCATTTTAAAAAAACTTTTTATTGAAAACAAATGTTTTTTATACAATATATTCTGATCAATACATCCACTATTTATTTTCATGTAGTCCACATGATAAAACCCTTCCATTTAACAGTTTTATAGTTAAAATAGTTTGGCAGTAGGGAGTATGGTTCATGCCTTTATTAGGCAGAGGTAGGAGAACCTCTGTGAGTTCAAGGCCAGCCTGATCTACAAAGCAAGTCCAGGACATTCAGGGCTGGGTATACTGAGAAATCCTGTTTTGAAAAGACAAAGCAAACAGACAAAAGAATATTTTGGCTGGGCAATGGTGGCACACTCCTTTAATCCCAGCATTCAGGACGCCGAGGCAGGCAAAATTATGTGATTTTTTTTTTTTTTTGTGAATCTACGACTATTACACAAATGAAATGAAGTTTTAAATTAATACAGTTAGTTAGAGCCTGTTTTGGAATGCAGCCCCCCTCCTCTCTCTAGACACACACACACACACACACACACACATACACACACACACAATGCTAAGTTTTATAGATTAATAAAATCTTTATCCTATGACTCTAATGAACATTTTATATAAATAGCTAGAATTTTAAAGTTTTCTAAAACTCTCAATAGACTCAGTGACATCATTTTGATAGATTTTTAAGAAGTTCAGAGCATCAGGCCATTAGATTTTTATTATTATTATATTTATTGTGTTTATTTTATGTGTCTGAGTGTTTTGCCTTTGAGTATGTCAGTGAACCCCTTGCGTGGCTGGTACCTGAGGAGACCAGCAGAGAGTCAGATCCCCTGGAACTGAAGCTACAGAAGGCTGTGAGCTTCCATGTGGGTGCTGGGAATTGCACCCGGGTCTTGACCACTGAGCCGTGTCTCCAGCCCCTTTACCAGGCTTTCATTTAATTTTACTATTAGTCATTTGTTTTTTGAGACGATTTCTTTGGAATTCACATTATAGACCAGGCTGGCCTCTAACTCAGAGATCCCCTGCCGCTGTCTCCGGCGTGCTGGGATTAAAGGCGTGTGACACCACGCCCAGCATTATCAGGCTTTGAAATACACCACGATAATACAGTCAGTAAGTCCTCCTCAAATATATTTTTTTAATTAGAAATTCCAAAAATAAAAAAAATAGTTTGGCACACAATAAAAACGAATTTTAAAAAATGAAGCGGTCAGAGTTTGTTAAATTGTTTTTCACATACAATACATGAAAACAATTGTCATAGGCACATATGACCTTACATGGAATTCAGGGCACTTAAAACAGTAGGGTACAGCCGGGCGGGTCGTGGCGCACACCTTTAATCCCAGTACTTGGGAGGCAGAGGCAGGTGGATTTCTGAGTTCAAGGGCAGCCTGGTCTACAAGTGAGTTCCAGGACAGCCAGGGCTACATAGAGAAATCTTGCCTCAACAAACAAACAAAAAACAAAAAACAAAAAACAAAAACAAAAACAAAATAAAACAAAAACAAAATAAAACAAAAACCCCAGAAGGTTATATCCCTCTATCTTTTTTCTTGAGAAGCTGGCTGGGTGTGGCTCCTTGGTGATAGCGCTGGCTGCTCTTCCAGAGGACCCCGGTTCTATAACAGGACTTTCTCAGACCCGTCAGCAATATAAACAACAATATTTATAAAATATTGCTTATAAAGCAGTATTGGTTTAAAGGTTAGGCCTTCTGCTGGGCAGTCTCCCAACTACTCTCAGCTCTGTGTTCTGCCACGTGGCCTGGTCTACCTCTCCGTTCCATCATCTATTTACCTTCATGTCCCTGCCTGATTCTCCCAGGTCTCTATTTTTCTCCCAGAGTCCCTCTCTCTGTCCTGACGGACATTAGATCTTCCATTTCCTGCCAAGCTATTGGCTGTCAGCTCTTTATTTCAGCCAATCAGATACAATTGCCCTAGACAGGTGAGGAAGGAACAAATATTTACAAAATATGAGATGGTTGCTGGACCACAGAAATAACAATACCAGCTGCTGCCAGCATTTAGCTCTCTGGCTGTACAGAACTAACAACTGAACAGACAGAGGCGGCTTCACACCATGCACCCAACAGGGTTTGATTCCCAGAAGTATGAAAAAGTTAGCAGCTGCGTACTCAGCTTTTTGCCAGGTTGACACAGCTGGGTCATGCGGGGGGAAAAAAAGAACATCAATTGGAAAAAATGCTTCCGTTAGATTGCCTGTGGGCAAGTCTGTGGGGCGGTTTTTCTTGATTAGTGCTGGTGGTCCTGGGTTCTACGAGAAAGCAGACTGAGCAATCAATCCATGGGAGCAAGCCAGTAAGCAGCACCCTCCATGCCCCTGCATCAGCTCCTGGCTGGAGTTCCTGGCACCCCCTCCAGACCACCCCGTGATGGAGTATAAAGCGAAAGGTGAAATACCCCCTCTCTCCCCTCTCAAGTTGCTTTTGGTCCCTGTGTGTTCTCACAGCAGTAGAAACCAAGCTAAGATAGTAGCATAAAAGATCAAAAGATGTGTTTGTCATGCAGGCTTAAGATAACATCACTTCCTCATTTAAAATAAGCTAAGCAGCCCAGAAGGAGATGTCTTTACTGATGAAAATGGTTTTCTCATTGTTGCCAAAGTATGTGTGTGTATATATGTATGTATGTATGTATGTATATATATATATATATGTGTGTGTGTGTGTGTGTGTGTATGTGTATGTATGTGTATATGTATACAAACATATATATACTTTTAATATATATGCATCTATATTACTATATATGTATATATAAGGTATATATTAATAACATACACTTATATTATTATAAGTGTATAATTATAATACATATAATATATAATAATGTATATATAATAAAGTGTAAAAGTATATATATACTTTTTACACTTTATTTACAGTGAGGGGATATCATATTCCTCATGACCATATTTGTATATGAAAGAGAAAGGAAAGAAAAGAAATGAAAGAAATACCGGTTTTGGGGTTAGGCACCATCACTGACCAGTATCCATGCAGGTTTTGGTCGCTTAGTCTAGACCCGGCGATACTGGCCTGCCTCTTCTCTTGGTGCACAGACCTGTCCCATACAGCCAATTCCACAGTTACCTTTTTAAACCTCTTATAAAGTGGAAACATGTGGAGCTTAACCTTACATATTTTGACCTTAAAGGTTAGAGAAGTCAACCTCTCATTCAGAACGCTGTGAGGGAGGAAGCCAGTCGAGTCCTCCCTGTGTCCTCCAGAGGGAGCACTGCAGACTGCAGAGGAGGCAGGCGGGAGAGCAGAGAGTGGCTGTTTCTGAGGTGCTGCTTGTGGGCAACTCTCCGCCTTCCCTGGGATGGCTACCCCCATCCCTCACCCCCTCCAGCCACTGGGTCACAGGGTAGCATTGTTCAGATTTGCAAGGGGTTCAAGACGTGAGGTGATCATGTCTTGTGTGTGTCTCCCCAGATGAGCTACCAAGGTTCCTTCGGACCCAGGAATGAGGTGCAGTTGTTGGGTTTCCCATAGGCCATTGTGCTGCAGGGTTTCCTCCGCCCTGTCTGACTGAAGGAAATTTGAGTTTCTTGTCTTCCGTGTCTTTGTGGTCGAGTGCACATGTTCCTAAGCTAAAGTCAGCAAGGTTGCAACAGGCAGAGGCGACTGAAAAACACAAAATTTGGTATTTGAAGAGTATCAGGAAACAAAGGCCAAATGGTGGTCAATCAAATACTACAAAATACAACCCCAAATTGTCTTGAAAGGTCCGAATGTGTACAGAAACTGAAAACACATGGGTCAAAATTCAAGACTACCTTGGAGACCCGAAAGAAGCAAACAAAAACCAAACCCAGTCTTCCAAAAGACACAAACAAAATAGATGCCTTAACCCAAGCAAAAAGGGTCTATCAAACAGGATTCTTAATCAACAAGGACAGAATAAACAAATGGACATTGACCAAACCAAGGGAAGTTTGGGGGTGGGGGGGCGGTTCCCTGCACCTCACTAAGAACACCAGAGAGCCTGGACCCCATGTGTCTATCCAGGTGACTCTGCTGATAAAAAAGTAGATTATTTTCAGAGCCCTGTGTTGGGTGACAGAACAGTCAACACAGAAATACAGTTCTTATCTCAGAGGGTTTGCGAGATGATTTATTCTGGAGCTAAATATGAGTGACTGGACTGGAAACAGACTTACAGCACTCCAAATTCCATGTTCCAGTGTGGATGCAGTTTCATTACATTTTTATAGTAACAGGACAAAGGAAATCACAAATTGGGGCTGGAGAGATGGCTTAACGGTTAAGAGCAGGTACTGGTTTTCCAGAGGACCCAAGTTCAATTCCCAACAGCAGGTGTAATTCCAGCTCCAGGAGCCTGATGTCTTCAGCCTCTGGAGGCACAGACCTACACATAATTTAAAATAATAGGGGCTGGAGAGATGGCTCAGTGGTTAGGAGCACTGACTGTTCTTCCAGAAGTCCTGAGTTCAAATCCCAGCAATCACATGGTGGTTCACAACCATCCATAATGAGATCTGACACCCTCTTCTGGAGTGTCTGAAGAGAGCATATATACAACAAATAAATAAATAAATATTTTTTTAAAAATTAAAATAATAAAAATAAATCTTTTTTTAGTCTTTCATGTGATTTTATTTTCTCCCTTCAACCATAATAATATGATATCCGAATTTTGTCTTGACTGGTGGGTCTGCAACCTCAGGCTTATCCACCCCCTGACAGGCATGGCAAATGCTGCTTCCTGGAATGGCCCCACCGTTGATGCTCTGGCCTTCCACCTCAAGTCACCCCCATGTCTGGAAGTCACCCCCATGTCTGGCTTTATCCTCACTGAATTGTGCGGCCACTTCACTGGGTCTCATCCCAGACTTTAACTCTTCCATGGCTTCCATGATTTTGCCAGGTTTTCCACATAGAATGTGTCTGACCTTTCCTGCATGGCCACCACCTTTAGGACCCCGAGACTTCTTGTGAGCACTGTCACTCCCAGAGGCTGCACCTCCTTTCCTTCCCTTTCCAGAACCAATTTTCCCCTGTGGCGGCATCTCTCAATCTTTCAAATGAACTCTCCAATAAAAATAAATCTTAAAATGTCATAAATAGCCGGGCAGTGGTGGTGTACACCTTTAATCCCAGCACTTGGGAGGCAGAGGCAGGCGGATTTCTGAGTTGGAGGCCAGCCTGGTCTACAGAGTGAGTTCCGAGACTCACTCTGGAGAAACCCTGTAACCCTGTCTCAAACAAAAAAGGGGGAAAAAGGTCATAAATAAGACACATTTCAAATATATCAGTGGAGACGTCAAAGAGGTGGTTTCAGCTTGAAGGTGTAACTTTATCCTGAGGGAGAGAGAGAGAGAGAGAGAGAGAATGGAGATTGTGTGTATGTATGTGTGTATCTGTGTGTGTGTGTGTGTGTGTGTGTCTGTGTCTATGTATGTGTATCTGTGTGTGTCTGTATGTGTCTGTATGTGTCTGTATGTGTGTGTCTATACGTGCTAACAGTTGTATATGATGGGTGTGATAAGTCTGTGTGCTAATATGTGTTGTGTATTTTTCTGAAGCTTCTTCTTGAAGCCTAAATGTTAGTTTTGAAACAGACACTTAGAAAAGTAATTTTTGTGGTGGCATATGTGGGACTAGGATGTGTCATGTGCACAGGCCAGGTGCACTGCCGTCACATGTGTAGGAGTGGAGGGCACAGGTCTGCCTTGGTGCTTGGATCCCAGTAAGTGCTGTCAGTGTTCTTGGAATGATTCACAGCCACACCCCTGCCACCAACACCCTCCTGGCTCTGTGGCGGGTCAAGAAGACACAGCACACAGGATACAGTGGTGGGCGGTATGGCAGAGACAGGCAGGGCAGACCGCTACAGTTCCCTCTCCTTTCAGGTCCTTCTGTCCGTCTGTAGGACAGACGGCAAACTCAGGGCCCCAGAAACATGCTCTCGTCATCTGTGGAACACACAAGGCAGAGATTATGATTCGATGTGGGTTCAACTGCTTTCTGATGTGTTTGTAATAGGGTTTTTAGGGGAGGCCCAGGAAACGGGGTCCCCCCTGGCCTCCAGATCCCTCCTTGGGAGAGGGGCATGCTATAGCCAAAGGTGGGGGAGGTATGAACAAAAGTCAAGAAATTCCCTTTTTTCTCTTATTTTTGAGTTTGTAATTTACTTACACCCCCCCAACCTTCCCACACACCCCTCCCCACCTTCCTTCAAATTCACAGCTTCTTTTGTTAACTAACTTATTGTGTGTATGAATATGCATCTGTGTGGACAAGAGGACTCGTGAATATGACCTGTTAAGTCTGGACGACGTTAGGTGTGTGTATGTTTTCAGGACTATGTAGCACGGGTCAACCAGTTGGTGTGCTCTTCCCCGGAAAGATCGCATCTCCTGCTCCCAGTTCTCAGTGGCCTACGGTTCTGTGTGAGGTGGAGGCCCGTGGACTTCCCATCCATCTTGGCTTGTTCACTGGTGTCATCCTGGTTCTGCTCAGGTGTGAACAGTTATGTGGGCGGGACTGTGAACTCAGCCTTAGGCATGTAGTAAATTAGCATGTTCTTTTTCCTATAAAATGTGGCCCTGCGGATGCACCTCAGTGGTGGAGCCCTTGCTCGCATGAGTAAGGTTCCAGGTTTGACCTCCTGCATTTCTAGAAAGAGACAAATGAACATAACCCGAGCAGTCCCCGTCTCCCCCACTTCCTGAAATGGGGGACACGATGAAACTGCTGTGAGACTCAGTGACAGATCTGAGCCTGTGGCTTTGATGCCTGAGCGTCCAGTGTGGGTTCTCCAGCAAGCTGCTGTGGGCTGGCACCGGTAGAATTCAAGCCCCTTGGGCCCCAAGACAGGGGCATCCTTCTGGTCCCATCTCTTGCGTCTGCACTGAGCTCCGGGGCAAGGGGCAGACAGACAGCAGACCAGCCAAGGAACCAACAGGAGCGTATGGG
Organism: Apodemus sylvaticus; assembly: GCF_947179515.1. NCBI lineage: Eukaryota > Metazoa > Chordata > Mammalia > Rodentia > Muridae > Apodemus > Apodemus sylvaticus. Next base: position 79,357,823 of record NC_067482.1, read on the forward strand.
GTTGCATGAACCGGGCAAATGCAGGGGAAGTTGTAAGACCTAAGGCGAGGATCAGGCCATGTGGGTGGTCAGGCTAGTGTCTGGAGAGGTGACGTCCTCGGTGTGGTCTGAATGACGTGCAGGTAGGAAGGGGACTGCTAGGGCAAAGGCCCTGGTATTTAAGGGTCAGAGGTAAGCAAGGATTATGCTTAATCACAAAACTCAGAGAGGAAGAGTGTCTGACACAAGCTCAGAGAACACTTGTGCAAAGGCTGGAGCCGACAAGGGGCCCGGAATTCCCATGTAGTCATGGAGGGCGGCTGCCTATTTGCCAAGCACTGTATGGGGAGATCCACTCCCCCCACTGGCTGTCCCTCCCAGGACTCCCTCCTACCATATGGTCTTTGCCTATGAAATTCCTGCTATCTTGAATGCTGCTCTGGTTTTTGTTTTTGTGTTTTGTTAAACTAACCTTCCTTCTTTACAACTTTCAGCTCAAGGGCATAGGGCTGGGGCCCTGGCTCCAAGGTTAGGAGCAGACACGCTGTTCTTTGGGAGGGCCCGAGGCTGTTTCCCAGCACCCATGCCAGGTGGTCTGCCCTGCCCATAACTCCAGCTATCAAGGGATCCAATGCCTCTGGCCCCCACAGGCCCTGCACTTACATATTCACCTACACAATTAAAGATAACTTAGATCTCAAAAGCAAAAGCTCAGGGTTTTTTTTTCCTGCCCAGGACCGCCAAGTTGGTTGTGCATTTCCTCAAAGCTGATTCGCGTGGAAGCTTTCTCTCTGGGATGTTTGCATCCCTGAGTCCTTTCCCAAAAGGCCTGTGGTGACAGGACAGGGTCATCATCTGCCTTCATTTTTCCCTGGCCTAGCACACCGATACACAATAGGAGTTTAACAAGAAGGAAGGGCCTAGGCCTTCAGCCGGGAGAGGATGGAGGACGCAGCTGCTCACGAGCCAGCTGCAGAGTCTGCCCATCCCAACATCCTCATAGCTGGAGCACCAGGGCGGTTCAATCAGTGGACTGGCTCTCTCTCACAGCTGCCCTGACCACAGAGGAGAAGGGGGCTTTCCTTGGCCTGGGCTGCTGGGAAGCTGTGGGTGGGAGGTGGTACCCACAGAAAGACAGGCACCTCCAGCTTCCTGAAGCAGAAGGGGAGCTGGGTCTGAGGCAGGCGCTGAGGTTACCCACAGAGAGGGCAGAGGTTGGTCTGCAGAGGAAGGGCAGGGAGGCCTGTGGCTGCCCCACCCCGGCTGAGTTCTGCACCCCTGTCGGGGAGGGCTTCGTATCTGCCTTTGGCCTGAAGCAGCGGCCATCCCAGGAAGTAGCTGAGGATGCTCCCCGGCTCTGTGCCGGAGTCTCAGGTGCATCGCCCAAGCCAGCAAGGATCTGTCATTCCTTGAGTCATGCTCGAAGCACACACCTCCCAAGGCTGGCCCTTGTTCCTCCCCAGCTCCAGGAGACATGGAGGCGTTTGCAATCCCAGCTTGCCATCACCACACCAGCCCTGTGCACAGTCTGCGTTGTCTGCTCCACCCACAACGTGGCAGAAGCCCAGGCTTCCTTCACGCTCCTTCCATAGTCAGTGCTCCTGCTGTACATCCTGATACTTCATCTTCTCCGTGCTCAGCCTCGGTTTCCCTTCCCAGCCAGAGTCTAGCTCCCTCCACACCGTCAGACTCCTCGGTGTCAGCATATCTCCCACTCACAAAACATCCACAGCACCTCCCTGCCTTCCAGCCAGGAGCCTCCATTCTGGACCTGTCCGGGTTTAGTACTCCCCGGCCCTGAAGCCGGACCCCATGCATCCGTGTTAGTCACTCCTCTGTGGTGGCTGTTCCTGCTTGTCAACTGGACTATATCTGGAATGAACTACAGTCCAGAACTGGAAGGCTCACCGGTGATCCTAATCTGGAGGTGGGAGATACACGTTTCTGGTTCTCAGCATGGAGGTCTTGAGGCATAGTGGCTATGAATCCCAGAAGATTAAGACAGGAAGATCTCTGAGTTCAATGTCATCTGGGATAAAGCAAGTCACAGATCCACCCTTAATCTGGGCCACACCCTCTGCTGGAGACCTACATAAGGACATTGGAAGAAGGAAGATTTGCTCTCTTCTTCGCCCACTTGCCTTGTGGGACTGAGCAACTGCTAGATCCCTGGACTTCCATTCACAGCTGCTGCTGACCATCGTTGTGGAGTTGGACTACAGTCTGTAAGTCATCAACAAATTCCCTTACTATATAGAGACTACCCATACGTTCTGGGACTCTAGAGAACCCTGACTAATATATTGCTCTATCACTGTGATGAAACACCTGACCAAGGAAAGTAAGTCTTACAAAAGAAAGCATTTAACTGGAGGGAGGCCTGCTTACAGTGCTTACAGTTTTAGAGGGTTAGTCCATTATCATCATAGTAGGAAGCAGACAGACAGGTGCAGGAACAGCAGCTGAGAGTTTTATATCCTGATCCACAGGCAGTAAGCAGAGAGAGAGAGAGAGAGAGAGAGAGAGAGAGAGAGAGAGAGGGAGAGGGAGAGGGGGAGGGGGAAAAGAGGAGGGGGAGAGGGAGGGGGGCAGGGGGAGAGGGGGAGAAGGGGGAGGGGTGGGGGAGGGAGGGGGAGGATAGGGGTAAGGGAGGGTGGGGGAAGGGAGAGGGGGAGAGGGGGAGAAGGGGGAGGGTTGGGGGAAGGAGGGGGAGGGGAGGGGAGAGGGGTAGGGGAGGGTGGGGGAGGGGAGAGGGATAGGGGAGGGTGGGGGAGGGGAGAGGGGGAGGGGAAGGTGGGGGAGGGGAGGGTGGGGGAGGGAGAGGGAGGGGAGGGGAGGGGGAGAGGGGGTGGGGGAGGGAGGGGGAGAGGGAGGGGGAGAGGGGTGGGGGAGGGGAAAGGGTGCGGGAGAGAAGACCTGGCATTGGCTTTTGAAACCTCAAAGCCCAACCCCACGGACACTTCTCTTCTGACAAGGCCACACCTCGCAATTCTTCTCAAATCAGTTTCCCCGGTGGATGACTAAGCACTCAAATATATTAAAATATATCAGCCCTTGGGGGCCATTCTCATTCAAACCACCACCAAATCCCTGCCCTGCAGCTGCCTCTGTGATCCGGCCCCATCCCCTGCCCTTGTATCATTGCCCTCCTGCAGCTCAGGTACCCCCATCTCCTCAGTCTCCTCAGGGCTGTGAGGCTTCCCTGCTGCTGGCACCCCATAGTGTTGTGCAATATGTGGAGTCTGCACGGGTCCTGGCGCATGTGTAATGACACTCAAGTTGACCTGCTGTGAACGTCTTAGAGACAGGACTCTAAGCAACTGCTTCTGAGCCCCAGGGGAAGATGAACCCGAAAGGTGGCTTACACAGCATCCTGGTGTGTTCTCCACTGTCCCGAGAAGGGACAGAGCACTCACTGTGCTCCAAGAAGCAAGTCCCAAGCTCAGGACAGGGAACCCCAGCCAGCTTGAAGCTGAGCTTTCTGTTTTGTTTTGTTTTTTGAGGGGATGCTAAGAGGTTTGGGTGTGTGTGGCAGTCACAGACCTGGTCATTGATATCACAAAAGCTGAGCCTGGAGAGATGGCTCCGCCATGGACAGCAGAGGCTGCTCCTGCAGAGGACTGAGTTTGGATCCTAGGACTCAACCTAGTTGTTTGCCTCATCCTAGGCCGTTCACAACCATCTGTAATGGGATCTGATGCCCTCTTCAAATGGCGGCTTACAGCTGATTGAAACTCCAGGTCTAGGGGATCTGTCACCCTCTGTTGCCTCTGTGGGAACCAGGTGTCAGATACACAAAGTCAAAAATAAATAAAAATGTTAACGTTCCCCAGGATAAGAGGCCCGATGGTCAGAGAAGGGGTTCTAGCAGATGCACTTTATGTTCCAACGGGCCCACAATCTGGACGCTCACATCCCGGACACAACAGAAGCCACATGAGGGTCTGGGGCTTCCTTGGGCCTCTGTGGGCTTTACTGTCCCAGCTGTCTTTGTTTTGCTGCTGGGGACAGAACCCTGGGCTTTGAACATGTATACACAGGTCCTGCCACAGAGCTACACCTCCGGTTTTGTTCTGTTTGTTGCATATAGGATCTCAGTGTGGAGTCTAGACTGGCCTCGAACTTACAACTCTCCTAGATGACAGTGGTGTGCCACCACATCAGCTTTCTCAGACTCATTAAAAACAGAAACAAAACCTATGTGGGCACTGCATGCAAATGTGGTATTTACCTGACTAGGTCATGTGTGGGCATCAGAGGTTGGTGTGAGGATGTTCCTTAATGGTTCTGCTTTAAAAAAAAAAAAAAAAAAAAAAAAAAAAAGGATTTATGGGGCTGGAGAGATGGCTCAGCGGTTAAGAGCACTGACTGCTCTTCCAGAGGTCCTGAGTTCAATTCCCAGCAATCACATGGTGGCTCACAACCATCTGTAATGAGGTCAGATGCCCTCTTCTGGTGTGTCTGAAGATAGCAACAGCACATTCACAAACATAAATTAAATACTAATTCCTTTAAAAAAAAAAAAGAATAAGGACTTATTTGTGGGGAGTGGGTGGTGGATGCCACTAATCCCAATACTTAAGAGGCAAAAGCAGGTGGATCTCTGTGAGTTTGAGGCCAACCTGGTCTACAGAGTGAGTAGGGCTGCATAAGAAAGCCCTGTATCCAAAAAAAGATTGTATCTTTATTTTACAATGAATGAGTCCGTGTGTCTGTCCGTGTGTCTGTGTGTGTCTGTGTGTGTGTGTGTGTGTGTGTGTGTGTGTGTATGGGCGCCTGTAGAGGCCTCTGGGCTGGGGTCCCAGGCGGCTGTGAGCCACCTGATGTAAGTTCTGGGAAACAAACTTGACCGTCTGTCTAAGCGCTCTTTAATCACCCAGCCTTCTCTCCAGTCCTTCCGACTTATCATTGTGTTAGATTTATTTATTTTATGCATATTGTGTTTTTCTCTGTGTGTCTGTCTGTGCAACCGATGCCCTCAAAGGCTGGAAGAGGGCGTGGTACCCTCTGGAACTGGAGTTATGGAAGCCAGCATGTGGGTACTGGGGCTGAACCTGGATCCTCCCCAGGAGCAGCAGATTAACCACTTAACCCCTGGGCTGTCTCCTCAGCTCCGGCTTGTTTTTCTGAGACTCAGTTTCTCATGGAATCTGACACTCTGCTTGGCCAGGTGCCTCTGAGATCTCTGTCTCTGCCTCCTGGTGGGTGTCAGAGGCTGCTACCATGAGGAGATTCGAACTCAAGGGCTTCTGCTTCTGCAGCAAGCACTTTACCCACAGAGCTGTCTGCTAACCACTCTCCAGATTTTATTGTTGTTGTTGTTGTTGTTGTTTTCTGAGACAAGATTTCTCTGTGTAGCCCTGGCTATTCTAGAACTCACTCTGTAGACCAGGCTGGCCTTGAATACAGAGATCCACCTGCCTCTGCCTCCTGAGTGCTGGAATTAAAGGCACCCTGCCCCAGTTTTAATTTTTAAAATGACTATGTGTATGGGCGTTTCCCTGGTAGTGTGTCCTGGGCCCTACAGAGGTTAAACGGGAATCAGGATCACCGAGCCATCTCTCCACCCCACCCCCTCATGCCAACTTTCGCGTGATTATTTTCTCTTCAGTGAGAGGTGAAGACCTTACAGGTGAAATGAATGTGACCCCTGCCCTCACCTTACTCGGGTTCATAGACCAAGCCTCAGTTTTGCCTCTGCACAGTGTGTTGTTGGAGCCCAGAGGATTTCCTGGGGAAAGTGTGGCACTAGTATTGCCCTAGGCAGGTTTGTAAACTGTAAACATTCCCTCCCTTCCTCCCTCCCTCCCTCCCCTGTCCCCAGTCATCTTCCGCCGGCCATGCCGAGCCTGTCCAGGCAGTCCACAGAACTCCTTGTAGCACCAAGAAAAAGGTCACAGTCCACAGTGAATCAAGAGGCCCTCGGCACCAGCAACAAAGCTCCCTGCTTCCTGGAGTGTCCCCAAGGGCAGGGCTTACCCAGGGAGGGGCGAAGGTCCCACAGCAGGTGGGGCCCTGGAGCCTGGGGCTGATTGCAGATCAGAAGGGCCAGGTAGCTCCCGGGTTGTGAGGTGGGGGCTGGGACAGGGGCAGCTCTAGGCCTGTGGCTCTGGAGACAGAGACAGGATGGTAGCTATGCACACAGCCCGTGGCAGGTCTGAGTCAAGACACCTAAGGTCGACCCCAGTCGGTCATGAGGAGAGCTGCCCAGTCATTGCCTTATGCTGGCGTGGGTCACCCAGACAGGCTAGGCGCGGCCCAGTCAGCTGTGACTCAGGCCATAGTGGCTTTGCCACGCAGCCCAGGGGCATCAAGTACAGGGACGCCCCCTCCCCACACCCAACCCTGCTTCTCCTTCTAACAACACCTTTCCCACCCGGTGTCAGGTTCCATCTGTGGTGTGGGCTCTCTACCTCTCTGGTCCTCAGCTTGGGGGGTGGGGTGGAAGTGGGGGGAGCCTCAGGCCACCAGCTTCAGACGGAAGTCAGGTGGGGGGCAGGGTGAGGAGCCAACGCCAGAGAAGCCTCAGCAGGAGAGAGAAGCAGAGGGGCCCAACAACGATGGTGTCGTCCTGAAGACTGAACAACCGTGCAGCCTGGTGGGCTTCGAGACCACGGTAGGATTCCCTTGAGGGGGCAGGGCGGAGGGGCACCGCGCTCCCCACACTTATCCCCGGGAGGGTAGCTGGTCCATCAGTTGCTCCCCTGTGTATCAGGGACACCCGCTGGCTCACACAACCCTCCAGGATTTGGTCTCCATGTCTGTAATGGATGCATCGTAAGGCAGGGTTGGCAGGCTCTCTTGGAGGATGGCCAAGCAAAGCTGAAGAAAGCAGCTGTGAAGGTGCCCTGTGGGTTAAAGTTCACAGGATGGGTAAAGGGCAGTGGATTCAGATCTTGCATTTGTACCGTTGTGGCAGGGTCAGCCTGATTCTAAAGGTAGGCTTGATTCCTGGATTCCCAGGCACATCAGATTCCTTTCTTTTATCAGTGCAGTGAGTTCTGAGCTCACAGAGGTCTCATTTACCCTCCAGTGGATAGAGCATTTGAGGGCCGTCCTCTGTCCATCCAAAACGAGCTGCAGCAGTCCACGGGGACCATCATGGGTGCTCTGGGGAACTTGGTCAGCCAAGGTCATTCTCCTCTGCCTTTGACCTTGGGTCAGATCGGACCTTGGCTGGTCTTTGAACCCCAGCATCTGAGCTCCAGGACAGTGACACAGAGAGAAAAGCAAAACCCAAGTCTGTACAGAGCCGCCCGCATTGGGGGCTTGGCATCCAAAATTACAGGAGGCTCTTACCTCTAACTTGGCAGTGTTTCTCCAAACCTGCTAGGGGGCTGCCAAAAGGGTTGGAAATTGTTCCCAGGATCCTGACCATGTCATGCCATGCCGGGACAGGACAGGATAAGGGGACCCTGGGACCAGTCTGTACAACCAGGTGTCCCTGGTTTAGTTTGGTTTGGTTTTTGCCTCTTGCTGTGTGAATTTGGGCAGTTCATTTCCTTCGCTGGGTCACTGTGAACCCCCCCCCCCCCCCACTAAATGGACAGTCTGATTCCCACCCGGAAGCTGATCCAGACCTGGAAGAACTGTGAGGGCAAGGTGGGAGCAGATAGCAGAACCAGGAAAAGGCCACCAAGCCCTCCCCCAGAGCCTGGCAAGGCTGTGCCCCCTTGACCACTGCATGTGGTTCTGGCGCCCCCTTGTGGCCAGTCTTTTGGGAGACACCCTGCAGTTATTAGGGCAACGCTTCTCTGGAAGCCCCCAGCAGGAGCCTTCTTCCCCTGTGTTGGCGAACGGCCTCTGTCCACCCCCACCCTGAAGCCCAGGCACCCACTCACTTCCTCAAATCCAGCAATCCAGCCCCACCCACCTACTAGGACCGGCTTGAGCCAGCGAGCTGGCGAGCCGACTGTACTTGCTACTTCTGGGCAGCAGGTGGCGCTGCTGACCAAGGCTTGGAGTTGCTAAGCGTTTACTGGGCAAAGAACCCTGAGCTTAGTTTGCCAGGTTACTGAGGGAGTCCATCCACACCCCCAAAGTCAATGACTGGATCTAGTCAAGGCAATGGGGTCTGAAGGAGCAAGTCCTCTCTGAAATCCTCAAAAGCAAACTAGTTTGGAAGCCCTGGAGTCCCATTACCTGGGGAGCCCTGGACAGGCACTAGGCATATTATCAAGGATGGCCCACAGACTTGTGTGGCTTTAGGAAAGTGAGATCCCCTCTCTGGGCCTCGCCTTTGAAGCTGTACCAGATAAAGATGTCCGTAATAAAGGCGTATCTTGTGACTTTGCCAACTTATGATTGACAATGCTGTTACCAATTTTGCACATGTTGTAACTGAGGTTTAAGGGGTGAGCAGCTTGTAAGTGACAGAGCTAAAACTGAATCTTAGGTCTGACAGACTCCAGGGCCCATAGCCCCTCTGTTCCAGCTCACAGAGCCACACCCTTCTTGAAAAGACAGGCAAGGACTCTGTGTGCCGTGGGGTGGGGGTGGGGCTAAGATGAGTGTTAGAGGAAACCATCTTCCCTCTCAGATGGTCTTCACCTAGCAGCCTGCAGGTCCAAGTCTTCACAGGGTAGATGCCACAGCTGAGGAGTTCACAGAATCCACTGTGATATGAGGGCCAGGCCCAGGTCTCACCTGCAAAGGCAGGGAACGGAAGCCGGATCCAGGGGTGCAGTGGGGTGAGGCTGGCAGGGCAGGAGATCAGAGCCTCGTGGCTGATAAGCGCTGCCACCTGGCCTGCCTAGGCAGAAGCGGGTGCTCCTCTGGGATGACTTGCCCCAGAGCCCCTGACAGATCTCGCTACCCTGAGCATCTCCTAGCTGTCCCAACTACGGGTTAGACTTTCCCCAGCCTTATTTCAGAGATGGTGGGCTGGGGTGGGGGCACACAGCTTTGCACCCTCTGTGACCCTGAACAGTTCAACTCCCGAGTCTCAGTTTCCAAGTGTAACAAGGGAGTAATGGGAGTGGGGGCTGGAGGCCTTAGGATGTCTTCTGGGCATTCTGCATGCTTTTCTGGAGTGGAAGGGGGTCCCTGAGGCTGGTGGGTGTGCCAGTCTTGTGGCCCAGAAGGGTCTTCAGAGTTTGCAGAGGCCCCAGGGTATGGGCCTAGTGTGAGACTAGCGTGGAGCCTGTGCTTCCTGACAGGGCAGCCAGTCCTGGCTGTGTCCCACTCCCCAGCCCGCGGCTCCACCTGCTTGTGTCCCCACAGGCCAAGGCTTATCCTTTTCCTCCCTAGGGAGTAGACAGTCCACCCAGACGAGTCTTTCCTCGCCCTCGCCTCACGATGGGACCCTTCCTTCATTCTGCCTTCTCATCTCCCTCACATCTCCCCTTCCTAACATCCTTGGGGGGAAAATCTTTTTTCAAGTTTTCCTGGCGCTGAGGGTTGAGACAGGACTGGGGACACCTCCCCAGCGTCACCTCTTGGTCCAGCTAGGTGGCCCTTGTGAGTTTAACTAGAAGGGGGGGGGGGAGGCCAGGCCCTACCTCTGTGGCCAGCTTCCAGCTTCCTGTGTGTCTGTCCACTGCTGCTTCCTGTTGTGTTTATTGCCTCCATGGTCAGGAAACCAATGAGTGCTGCCCCCCCCCCCCACACACACACCCGAGATTATTTAATAGCAGCCGTGTTACAGCCTCTCGATCTCTTTTGGAAAACCCAGTGGGGAAAGGAAGCTCTGACATCAGCGTTGTCTCTGTGCCAAAAAGTCAGGGTGGCCGTGGAGGGAGGGGTAGGGCGGGGAGGGAACCAGCTGCTGGTGGCCCCCATGACACGAGGCTGCCCTGTGGTTCCCAGGGACAGTGGCCAGACAGTGAAAGGCAGAGACACAGGGGCACATGCATACACATGCACAGGGTCATGCCTGTCTACCACCCAGACGCACGCAGGCTTGCGCAGGCATGAACACACACATGCACACTCATGTGTGTATGCATGCACACACTCACACAGCTCTGTCTCAGCCCCTGCCACACACACACACACACACACACACACACACAGACAAACACTCTAATCAAATGCATACACACGCACAACAGGGCCAGTCAGACGCTAATGAACACAGACTCAACACTGACACCGCACATGCACACACGCCGGCTGAGACGCAGACACAGACTCAGGGAACCTTCTCACTCACAAGGATTCTGTAGAGCGCCCTCTTCTGGGTGCAGCTAGGCCCCTGGGCCTAGGCCACCCTGAAGGAGCTCAGCCACTTCCTCCTCCTGTGGTGTGCAGGAAGGGCTCTTGCTGCCTATGAGGGAAGGCTTGGTAGTTGTGACTGTCCCCCAGCCTCACCTAGGTAAGGCAGGGAGCCCTGAGGGTCTGGAGAAGCTGGGCTCAGCCTGATGCCAGGCCTGCACCCCCACACCATGCCTCTGGCCTGCCCATACCTGGGCCCACAATGCAGCTCCAGAGCATTCCTGAGCTGTGGAAGCCTCGGCAGAAGTCAGGCTCCCTGTGCTGTGGACTGCTGAACAGCCTTGGGCACGTCACATAGGCCTGCATTCGTGCGGACGCCTGTGGACAGCTGGGAAGAGCCCTTTAGGGAGCCTGCGCACCTTTGCTCTGGCAATGTTGACTACTTTGTCATCCTATTTTTCTTTGACAGTGCTACTGGCACCTGGTAACGTGTACCTGTAACTCATGACGCTCTAGAGGCCATTCCTCTCCATCTCTGAGGCCTGGATTCAGGGGAAGAGGGCCAAAGTATTAGTGCTTATTCAACATGGACACAAAATCCTGGACCAGGGGGAGAGCAGGCTAGCATACAGAGAGAGGACTGGAGGGCAGTGTCAGGGTGGGACTGGCCACCCACCATGCCACACCCTGGCCTCTGGCCCTAGTGAGGGTCAGCTCTGTAGGCTGCTATTTCCTTTGCTGTTTCTATCAGAACTGGCCGGGAGGTGGGGGGGAGGGGGTGCGGACACTCTGATTCACCCCAGGGGCTTGATTCCTGACGCAGCACTAGTCAGGAAGTGTCGGGGTGATGCTGGGGCTGTTGGCTGTTGGCCAGACTGCTTCTGGCTCTTCGTTGGCTCTGAGCGGGTGTCTCTGGTGCCTGCCAGAGAACTGGTGGGGTGAGGGTAAGAAACGGCAGACTCTGTGGCAATCTTCGCTCTCCAGGAGAAGAGAGAGGGCTTGCTGATGCTCTCCAAGGCTGACCACTACCAGGGACCGTGTCCGCCCCCAAGGACTGAGAGACCCAGCCCAGCCCTAACCAGCAGAGTATGCTGACTCCAAGCTCCCTACCCCCCATTGGTCAGAGTTGACTGAGCATCTGTTCTGAATCATCCTTGTTTTCAGAGGGGAAACTGAGTCTCAGAGAGGAACTGTCACCCAGGGCCGGCCACACAGGTGGTGTGTGGCTTGTGTGGATTCAGAGCTCACAGTCTTTCTGGCTGAACAACCCAGACCATCCTCTAGCTGGCCATACAATTCACCTGGTGTTCCAAAAGTAACTTATCAACTTAAGGGTATCTGCTCCGTGCATCAGAGGCAGGGCTGAGGGTCTAAGGACACCTTCATTTCTCAAGGTGGACAATGGAAGCACCTCTGCTTTTTGGGACACATTATCGACTGCTAAGCCATGCCAGGGACATTCTCAGTTTTCTCCTCTTTCCTTTGACACCTGTCATCAGCTCAGGCCTCGAGCCGCACCCTCCGGGCCCGGCTTCCTCTCAGAGCTCACCTCACAATTCTGTGCTCACCTTCCAGGTGAGCTCACCAAAGCCCAGCGGAAGCTCTGTGTTTTTGAAGAACTGAGATCCTCCAGGGGAGGCTGCAGGGAGAAGCGGGCTGGCCTGGCTCTGGAGTAGCTCAGCATCTGGGTCATTGGTCTCGGGGAATTCCCAGTGCCCAGAGAGCCGCTTACTTACCTGCTGAGTAACCGCTGCCCACACAGGGTGCCTGGCTGGCTGGCCACCTCCCAAACCCTGCAAGCAGCCAGTGCTCTGCGGTCCTCTCTCCTGAGTCTAAGAGCCCCAGGGCCCAGGAAAGAGACAGCCCAGCAAACAGGCAAGGGGCTAGCCCCCACCCCCGCATGCCCTCCCCCCCTCGGGCCGAGGGGGGGCGGCTCTGCAGGGGGCAGCTGGTGATTCAAATTCCTTTGAGCTGAGTTTTTCAGATGGGGTCTGGGGGTGAATCAGCTCCTGGGGTGGTAAGGTCCAGCCAGCTACTGTCTTCAGCTCAAGCTTTGATTGGGGGTGGCTGTGAGGTGTGTGTGTGTGTGTGTGTGTGTGTGTGTGTGTGTGTGAGAGAGAGAGAGAGAGAGAGAGAGAGAGAGAGAGAGAGAGAGAGCACAGATTACCATACCAGTTCTTGATATTTTTTTTTCTCTAGACAGGGTTTCTCTGTGTAGCCCTGTCTGTCCTGGAACTCACTCTGTAGACCAGGCTGGCCTCGAACTCAGAAATCCGCCTGCCTCTGCCTCCCAGAGTTCTGGGATTACAGGCATGCGCCACCACTGCCCAGCTCTTGATATCTTGATATCCTATCTGAGGTATTTTTTCTGAGGTACTCCTGAAGGTGGGAGCTATGGGGTGAGGAATACCCCATTTCCTGTCCTGTCTGTTGTTGCCCTTAGCCTTGGAGTGTGCCGTTTCTTCATCCCTAGATAGGACAAAGATCTCTGATTCACAGAGGAATCTTTAGGGTCCACACAGGAGCCTTGCTGGGTGCGAGGAATGTGTGTGTGTGTGTGTGTGTGTGTGTGTGTGTGTGATCATTCTCACTTAGAGATGAAGAGCCTGAGGGTATGAGGGATCCACTTCCCAAAAGCTGCAGAGCTCGAACCTCGCTGAGCAGAATCTCCAGCCTGCTTCTAAATGAGGTCAAAGTCCGCACATGCTGCAAAAACGCCAGTTCCTCCTACCTTTGCCCAGACTGCTTTCAAGGTGTAAAATGCTTAACAAAACTAGATAGCATCTGTGCTGAGTGCTCCCTCCAGACCAGCACTGTCTGGGGCAGACCCCTTCAAAGCCCTCAGAGAAACAAAAATGGGTACTGAGGCCGAGAACGGGTCGGGTCTGCAGGGGCTGAGGGGCTCTTCCTTCTGAAAGTCCTCATTGCCTCATAGAGGGATCACCGTATCTTGCAAGCTAGAGAGGGTGGGGCTCTGCTGTTAACTCCGTGCATATGTCTTTACCTGCTGACCCCCTTAACCTCCGCATGTGAAAACCAAGCAGCTATGAAATCCCGGGAGAGGGTTGTGACTGTTGAGTGAAAGTCAGCAGGAAAATCAAGGCTGACTGGCCGGATGTGTCAAAGTGGATGGAAGAGAGAACTCTGAGGGGCTTTGGAAAGGCCCAGGCTAGCTCAGGCTTCCAGATCAGTCTACAAGCTCACTTCCTGGAGAGAAGACACCACCGTCTGGATACTGTACCTGGGCCTGGCCAGGCAGCCCCTGTCCCTGCTGAGGGATTCCCTGTGTGGAAACTGGCTGCCCCCTGCTCCTGAAGCCAGTCAACCCCCTAGCAGGCCCAGTGTGCAGGAGCTGGACAAGCTGCAGATGAAATCACAGCTGGAAGGGGTTGGGCTGGGGCTGCCACTCCAGGGTGGGGCCCAGGGTCACAACCCTGGGAACAAGCAGCCAAGAAGGGAGGATGCCTTCCTTCTGTGAGGGAGCAGGGGGGAGACACATACAGCACAGAGAGGGAGGGACGGAGGCAAACTCCAGCTGAAGCCAGCCACGTTGCAGGCAGCCTGAAGACAGAGGCTCGGCTTGGAGACCTTTCCTGGTGTCTCCTCAGAGGCCTATCACAAGTGCTGCTCAGACATGGACTGGAGCAGGAGGCAGGGCCTGGGGCACCGAGGGGCCCAGAGCACTGGGGGAGCATGGACTAAGTCAGGTACCGTGAGAGGGGAAACTGAGGCACAGATGAGTCAGCTAGTTCACTGAAGTTAAAAGGTCCTATTGTCAGCGTCTTCTGGAACCTGTTCCTACTTCCTGTTTCCTATAGGGTGGAGCTGAGATTAAATGACTTCTGAGTGGGGCCTATAGGGTCCATGTGGGGTCTAGTGACCCAGAGAGCAGTGCACGGCCCAGAAGTCCTCTGGAGGGACATAGAGGAGAGTGGGGCCCAGGAGTGAAGCGGTTAGGGCTGAGGCCTCCCTGACTGGAACACTCAGTGAGGTGTTTAGCCTCAGGGAGATTTATAGAGAGGTCCACGATGGATTTCTGGGCTGATAGATTTGGGGCCCGTGATAGGGACTCCAGTAGAGTCAGACAGCAGCTGTCTGGAAGACATGATGGTGGACCAGGGCTGATTCAGAGTTCGTGTGCTCTGAGTAGTTCTGATGGGGTGGCGTTGGGATGTGTGGAGTGTGTAGTCACATGCTAACCTATGTGTATAGGAATGGTAAACCCCATATGGGGGGGTCACCAATGTGGAGACGAGGTGTGTTGGGGTGCAGGGAGAGAGAAATGGTGCCAACCAGGCCTCCAAGATCCCCTCCCTCCCTGCTGGGAAGTGTCAGTCTGGAGGGGCGGGTTTATCACTCCACTACAAAAGACCAAGCGGAAGAAGAATGTGGAGAGGGCAGGGTGTATGTGCAGTGGGGCGGGCTGAGAACAGGCAGAGGCATCCCGGTAGGACAGGAACACCTCAGTAGATCCTGCATGTGGCTCAAGGCGGGAGCTGGGGCCATGGGGGTGAGCAAAGGGATTGTCCCACTTGGATCTGGGGTTAGGTCAGATGGAAAGGTTGGGATAGGGTCCCCCAGGGCAGTGACATCTCCAGGTCTGCACGGACCCAGTGGCTCAGGTGGGAGCATGGCTCTAGGTAGGTGTGTTTGGTCAGTGTTCTCGGTGTGTGCTTCTCTGCACTGCCTCATACTTGGTGGGGAGACTCTGTTCTCATCTCGGCTTGTCTTCTTGCCCACTGTCCCTCAGAGAGTCTCTCATCTACCCGCAAGAACCCACCGGAGGGCTCCTGCTGTAGACGGGAGACGCACCTGTTAGGAATCACTGTCATATTCTGAGGCCAAGCACTAGGGTCTTCCAAAGAGTGTACCCTGAGAAAGCATGTGTGTGTGTGTGTGTCATTTTGCTCAGCTTCCCTCATCGTTGCTTTAGGGGTCCCTTAAACACAGTGAGGCTGAGCGACCTTCCTCCAGTGCCTGTCCAGATAGTTCCCCAAAGAGATACAACCTCATATTCTTCCCAGGCCTCACCCCAGGTAGCAGTCCGTAGAGGGGCTGATGGCTGGAAGTGGGGGCGAAACCCTCTGGCACACTGGCAGCGTGCCCCTTTGCAGTCTCTTTGCCCACTGGCAGTGGACAGGCTGAAGAAAGGCCACCCCTAAGGTGGCTCCCAGCGTCCGTCGGTCCGTATGCTGCTCCACTTTATGACCGTCTAAAGTTCAAAAGTCTCCCTTCTCCACTGCTTCTCAGTGGAACCCCAGCCGGAATCCTCTTGCCGTCCCGCAAAGCCCCCCCTCCCAGGGGACACAAAGGTAGCCTCCAGTCTGTTGCCACCCTCCCAAACCCAGATGAAACTGGGATGTCTGAAGGGCACAGGCTGAGGACCCCTCTGAATCCCCCTGAGACCCTCTCCCCACCAGACCCATCTGAAAACAACGCCCAGAGCAAACCACTCAGGAAAACCACAGGGCGTTTGTTGTTGTTGTTGTTGAAGACTTCATTATAATTTTATCAATCAAATTCTTAGAAGAAGGAAAAAGTCTTCCCTCCCCACCCTCCCCCTCACTCTTCCCCCTCCCCCTTCACTCTCACTTTCTTCCATTCATAATTTCCTATGATGCACCTCAAGCAACTTCCTGGATGGGGATCCCGGCTAAATATAGCTGTTTCTCTGTCTTACAACACAGGCTCCAGTATATAAATCAGGCAAATTCCCCATTTGAGCATGAACTTCTGAAAACGGCCTGCATCTAAGGTCTCCTCCAAGGCTCTCTGGAGTCCAGCCCATAATGAAGGTCTTGGCCGCAGGTAAATCCATGCGCCGGGCGCCGATTACGAGTCCCCGCTGCGGGCGCACCGGCAGCCTGGGGCGCTGGGCGAGCACCCGCGGGACTCCCGCCCGCCGCGCTACTCGGACACTTGGGGCGCCCGCGCAGTCCGGGCCCGCCGGAGGCGCTGGGTGGCGGCCGGGAGCGAGCGCCGCACATGGTCCGGGCACCGCGCGCCCAGCCCGCCGGGGCCAGCAGGTTGGCGGTGAGGGACCCAGCCGGCGCAGCCTCGCTCCGCCGCCTTCTCTCGTCGCCCCACTGCTCTCCCGCGCTGCTCTTACTTCTCCACTGTCGCCTAGATTCACCCTCCCTCTTTCTTTTTCTTTCTTTCCGCTTTCTCTTTTCCAACTGCGTCCCGGGCTGCTCCCTGGGAGGGGCGCAGGCGGCTGAGCAGCTTGCAAACTCCGGCCAGGACCGGCGCAGGTGCCGCTTCCGTCTGCTAGTGCCTGGAAAGCTGTGATTGGCGCGAGATGAGATGCAGGTATGGGTACCCCAGCAGCCGTCCCGGGGCCCTAACAGTGTTTGGGGATGCTGGGGCCAATGGAGGACTCCAAGGGAGTGAACTTAAGGCTCTAGGGTCTTTTTAGCCCTAGAATGGGGATTTCAGATGGGAGGTCTCCAGGCTCCCTTCAGAGTTGACTGTCTTCAGCCGGGTGTTGGAAAGGCTGAGCTGGGGTGAGGGGGCCGGTGTAGCTGAAAGTGAAGGAGGGGCAGGCGCCGGGGGAGGGGTGATCCTGGACAGGCCCGGACAGCTCCCGGCTCTCCTGACACCTTTCGCTTTCCTCTTGCGTGTCCGCTTGCGACCTTTTCCCCGTTCTCTTTCCTGGTTGCACCATTTCCTCTCATTCCAAAGTATGTGGAGTTGGGGGGCGGGGTGGGGGAGGACTGTAGCACGCACGGGTGAATGATGATTTTGTTGGAGAGTGGGCACCTGAAGAACAAACAGGTGGCAAGTTCTCTATAGGTGACTAGCCTCACGGAGGAAGATGGAATTAGAGGCAGTTGGCCTGGGAAGCCAGAATCTAGTTGCAATTTTAAGAGGTGGTCTACAGAAACCCCAGCCTCCAGCCTGCACGGACTGCAAGGGGTCCAGCTCAGAGTTCTAGGCTGCAGTGGGCCAATGAACACCAAGTTAAGAATCTGGCCCATCCTGGAAGGGCAAAGACAGGGTTAATTTCTCTTCCCCTCTGCTGGACCTAATACCATCCATCTAGGTTACCAGGAGGGATGGGGCTAGAGGGTTGAGTGGCGCCCCCACCTCCCACCCCCACCCCCCGGGCCTAGCTTTCAGATGGTACAAATGACTCCCGTCTTGATATCTTGCTTCCTTATGGGTGGCATAGATGGGGAAACTGAGGCCAGCGAGCAGGGAAAGAGAAAGCAGAGAGAACTGGGGCCAAGAGACCTGGAGCCAGAGAGCCAGGCAACCTCAGTTGAGCAGGAGACTAAAGGCAGATGGAGAGAGGGAGGGGTGGGAAGGGCCTCGCTGAGGTGCCCCCACCCCCACCGTGCACTGTGCCAGGAGCCACAGCCAGGCTGGCTGCCTTTCCATTCACCCTCCGTGTCTCTTCCCAGGGATTGTGCCCTTACTGCTGGTTCTGCACTGGAAACACGGGGCAGGGAGCCCCCTTCCCATCACCCCCGTAAATGCCACCTGTGCCACACGCCACCCATGCCACGGTAACCTCATGAACCAGATCAGGAATCAACTGGCGCAGCTCAACGGCAGTGCCAATGCCCTCTTCATTTCCTATGTAAGTTACTTCCCTGGGATACTGAGGAAGGGGGGGGGGCTGCCGGGCCTGGAGGGGAGCCCTTCAGAGCTGGAAGAGCATTGTAGGAAACCATGGCTTCCTCCCCACACTCTAGCCTAGGCTCAGAGACTGGAGGGCACTCTTCGAAGGTCACCAGCAAGTTGAGGTGAGAGGTGGGGCCTGTGCTTTCTGTCTTGTCCCACGGCTCAGGGTGCCAAAGAAGAGGCTATGCAGTGAATGGACAGAGAGGTGTCACTGAAAACAGTGTGGGGGCCCAGGAAGAGGCTGGGGTGACTGAAAGTGCAAGTGTTTGTGGTGTTCTGGCTGAGGCGACACCTGTGACATGCCACATTTCCTCTCTCTATCGGTGTCACAGTGCCCTTGGTGAGTGAGTTCACATTTCTGATCACTGCTGACCAACGATTCTGGTTGCCCACAGGGCAATAAGAGGAGTCCCATGTCACAGGTGGGGAAACAGAGGTGCAATAGCTTGCCCCGAGGGTTGGCGGTAGGCTGGAACGCTCACCCTGACCCCCACATCACCTCTCCTCTCTTCTGCAGTACACAGCTCAAGGGGAACCGTTTCCCAACAATGTGGACAAGCTATGTGCGCCCAACATGACAGACTTCCCATCTTTCCATGCCAACGGGACAGAGAAGACCAAGCTGGTGGAGCTGTATCGGATGATTGCATTCCTGGGCACCTCCCTAGCCAACATCACCCGGGATCAGAAGATCCTGAACCCCACTGCCGTGAGCCTGCAGATCAAGCTCAACGCTACCATAGACGTCATGAAGGGTCTCCTCAGCAATGTGCTCTGCCGTCTGTGCAACAAGTACCACGTGGGCCACGTGGATGTGCCTTATGTCCCTGACAACTCTAACAAGGAAGCCTTCCAAAGGAAGAAGTTGGGCTGCCAGCTCCTGGGGACATACAAGCAAGTCATCGGTGGGGTGCTCCAGGCCTTCTAGACCTTCTGGGAGGCCTTGAGTACACCATGGACCGAGGGATCTCAGGAGCAGGATCCAGATGTGGGGAGGGGGGCTCAAAACGTGCTGGGGTACAGGGCATGGTTAAATGCAAAATGGGGCTGCTGGCAGACCCCAGGGACCTCTGGACACTCACTGCACTCTGGTCTGGGCCGTGATGGAGTCTGGCAAAGTTGAAATTTCCATAGGCAGCCAGCACCAGCTAGAAATGGCCAGGAGGGCGTTGGACTGAGAGATTTCTGTCTCACTCACTCACTCACTCACTCAGTCCCTTGCTCACTAAGTGTGTGAACAAGCCACACAAGTTGTCTATAGCGGACAGCAAAGGGCTGGGAAGTCTCCTAGGCCCCTACAGAATCACCACTATCTGGTCCTTCTCTGTCCCTTAGAGAAACTTTGGAAGGCTTGTTTGGGATGTGAGAGGGCCAAGGGGACTGGGATCTAGAATGACTTCTTCTTCTTCTTCTTCTTCTTCTTCTCCTCCTCCTCCTCCTCCTCCTCCTCCTCCTCTTCCTCCTCCTCCTCCTCCTCCTCTTCCTCCTCTTCCTCCTCCTCCTCCTCCCCCTCTTCCTCCTTCGTTGAAGTTTTGTGGGTGGAAGGGTACCCTGGGTTGGAATGTGTCTTCTCTTGAGTTGGATTAGAGAGTTCAGGCTTAGAGACTGTCAGATGGAAGATTCTAGACGGTCACTAGTGTCCAGGCTCTTATGGACACACAGAGGCCATCTACAGGTTGTCAGAGCCTGGCTGGCTCAGTTATCTTCTCTGCAGTTTCCGCCACAGCCTGGCAGGGTCGGGGTCTGCCAGCCGGATCTCGAGGTGAGGCGTGTGCAGGCGGGCAGAGGCAGGTGGCAAAGGCAGGTAAGGTGGTTCAGCAGGTTCCCAGAGTCCTCCCAGGGAAGGATCTCTGTCTAGGAGCCAGGGAGGGAGCAAGGCAGCCATTGCGGGGGCAGTGGCCAATACAGAGTGCATTTGCTTCTCAACCCACAGGTGATCTTGAGCAGACGGACAGGTAGCATAAAGTAGAATGTCATATCTGAGGCCCTGGAGGTCACAGAGGTACTTGAAGGGGACCAGAGGGCTCTTTTGGGTCCCTGGAGAATGGAGAGGCAGAACTTGAGGTCAGGGTCTCAGGGAAGATGAGACCCAGAGTGCTGTGTCTGGTCTAGCACAGCCGTCTATTTATTACTATGTCCTATTTATATTAACTTATTGGTGCTTTGAATGGCAAAGTTAATCCCCGAAACAGTATGAGGCTCCTTACACAGGAGCTAGGGCCAAGACCCACCACCTGGTGGGGCCTGGTCTGCAGGCGAGGCAGAGATGATTGTTACAGGTGCGGCTCATGGGTCAAGTCAGAGAGCTGGCTAGCTCCCCTGTCTCCCACTGTGACTCACTTTTAGGGTGTCAGGGTCCCCCAGAAAGAGCTGGGCCAGTTTGTCTGTCTGTCTCTGTCTCTCTTCCTCCCTCTCCCTCCCTCCCTCCCTCCCTCTGGTTTCTAAGGGGGTGGAGCGGTTTCTTGTTTTGTCCACTGAGCTCTCCGGCACCCTCTGGATCCCCGCTCTGCGGTGCACCGCTCATAATGAACAGAATGGCTCTGGGACCGTGGGCACAGCTGATTCCCTCTTCCTCAAATTGCAGCTGAGGAGAGCTGAGCCGTCCTGACCCGGCACCCAGCCTGCTTCTATCCAGCATGGAAGCTCCTCGGGTGGCCTGAACACCCACAGAGGGTGATGAATACAGGAGGTTGGAGCAGTGCAGGCCCTGAACTCAGCCTGAACGGCTGCCCAGTGCTCCAGAGAAGGGGAGATCAAGGCCCGAGACGCCTGGGACGCGGACCAGGAAGCTGTGGTCCTTGCTTCGCCGCTGCCTTCCCATTCCCGCCCATGTCTGGGCTCCCAGGCAGGGAATCCGATCTGATCTCTCCTTTGTGCTGGGGCCAGGCAAGAAGAGGAACGCCCTCGATCTGGGAGCAGGGTAGGGAGGAAGGCAGCCAAGCTGGGGCAGTGGCCGACTACAGAGCTAGCTAGCTGCCTCTCAGGCTCTGAACGAGGCGGTCCTTAGCCGTTCAGCTGAGGGATTCTGCTTCATGCATTTTTTTGCACCTTTCCCTGTCACTCTCTAAGCACTTTACCCGGACGGCAGGTGGACAGGCCCTGGAGCTCTGGGGTTAGGAAAGGCCTGAAACCATAGATGCAGCAAGGACGCTCTGGTGAGGGGCACACGTGTCAGAGACAAAGTCGCTCCGCCATTCTCCTGCTGCTGCGGCATCAGGCCCAGCTCAGGACTGGCTGGCCTTCTCCAAGCTGAGAGGCAAGATGTCTAAAAGCCAAGATGATGCCACCGCCTGGGGCCTGCTGGGTTCCATCAGCAGTTCACATCCATATGGATGCGGACTCTCTGGGCTCCGCCCACCCGGCAGCTTTGAAGGCTCAGGGACCAATGGACTCACTCCGTTCACAGCTCCCCACCCTCTGGCTCAGCCGAGCATCCACCTGCCCGTACCTTTACTCCCACAGTCCAGAGTCACGTTGCCCGGCATCCCAGAACCGCTGAGCCATTGGGGCAAACAAACTTCAGGGGCAGGCAGTAGTTCACCTTGACGTCTTTCACCTGTTAGCACAATAGTGTGTCTGGACCGGAGAAGAAGGGAGGGGGCATCTTGCAGTTTATCCAGAGAGAAGCATAGGGGCCTTTATTTATTATTTAAGACTTCGAACCTGAAAGCACTGATAGTTTACTGGTCTGTCTTCCTCCTGCTCTTGTTATGTCTGTGTCCCTGATCCTGACTCAAGCAATCCAGCTCTGCTTCTCTGGCTCTGTGGAGCAGACATGGCACGTGGGCCAGGACCCCAGAGTCTGGCGTGGTAGTGGCTTCAGAAGTGAAATGGTATGGCTGTCTGCTTTCGAATGACTCCCCAGTCCCAGCTCAGCCTTTCCTTTGCACTGTCGATTTAGCCCATCGGGCCTCAGACGTCTCCCTCTTTCCTTTCCTTAGGAAGAAGGGACTTGGCCGTGGGTGACAAATTCCTCTTTGATGAATGTACCCTGTGGGAATGTTTCATACTGACAGATTATTTTTATTTATTCAATGTCATATTTAAAATATTTATTTTTTATACGGAAGGAGTGCCTTTTTTAAGAAGAAAAAAACAATGAAATAATAAAGAATCCATTCTTGTTGAACCTTTTGGAGTGTATTGATTTGGTGAGGACTGGCTTGTGGGGGAGCAGCCTGTTGGGACTGTTGGAAGGTTGGGAAGATGAGGTTTCCTCCATTGGTCCAGTAGGGGGAGGAGGGGGGAATTTGGGCCCAGAGAGAGTGAGTGGTGTTCAGAATATAGATAACACTGAGAGAGGAGACAGATGACTTCCGTGGGTGCTGGGGTGACATTTCACTAAACATGACAGCTCAGCCAATTTGTTCCTGTTTAGCTGAGGAGGGAACTGAAGCCCAGAGATGGAACTGACTGTTCAGAGTAATCTGAAACGTGGAGTCACCCCTCCCAACGAGAGGTGCATGTGGGTGTGGGCCTGCTCAGCTCCCAGCCCTCATGGTCTCTTTTGTGTGGAGTTTCAGGGATTTGGAAATGACAGCGGTCTGGGGGCTCACCCAGGAAGGGTCCAGAGGAACATAATCAACATTGGTCCAAAGGACCGAGGTAACAGCTCCTATCAGAATCACAGGAGACACTGTGCCCTCACTGGGCTAACTAATCAGACATGGCCGCATTTCTGCAAGGCTTTTGGGGTACGAATGCTCGCAGGGAGCCTTCTCCACAGCGACCCTTCTCCTCTATTCCTCGGGGAACAGCGAGGGTCAAACCGGTAGACACAGATGTGTCTGGTAGGTCCCCTAAATGTTCCCTGGGCTTTGCTCTGGGGTTTGAGTCTTGGACTCCCCTGGGAGGTTCGTTATGGAAAGCAGGCCAGGGTTCCTGCATCTATGACTTGGTGCACAAATGTGTATCTTGGTTGTTGCCTGGCGGCAATGGCTGACCCTTCTGAGAAGATACCAATGATGGAGAGCATCTTAGGAGCCAGGAAGTCCTGGGCAGGAGGTTACAAACTTCCAGAGCCATCGGGCATCTTCAGCCGGCATCCCAGCTTCTCCTCTGTGCCAGGATAGGACTGACTGCCTCCCACGCCTCCAGTACTGCTTAGTGTGCTTCACTGGGAGCTGATTAGGAATGTGGAATCTCAGTGTCTTGCCTCGGTGATGAGAGACTGCAGCTTCAGAAACCAGCCAGCCTCTCTGGGCATCGGTGGGCACGCAAAGCGAGAGGAAGGTCATCCTAACCGCGCCCCTCCCCCCATCACCCACTAACCGGGCAAAGTGGCCCAGGCCTGGCATCCAATGGCAGGGAAGGTTCTGGATCATCCCCTTGCTGGAAGCCCAGGTGTCCTTTCCTCCTGCAGGTAGATGTGCACTGCCCCACCCAAACAGGCCCTTATCCATCCTTAATCCTTATCTACGTAAGGTTCAGGGAAGAGCAGATTGAAGATTTTTAGAAGCACAGTCAGGAGCTGCAGAGGTGTGGACCTAAGGCAGCCTCTGGGGCTGGGTTCTCACCCAGGGCTTTGGTTCTTGGGTTGAATTCAACACCTGCCTGCCCTCTGGGAGAGGCCCTGGCCTGGCCTGATAGGACAATGGACTCTTAGAGGCTCTTAGGTCACTCTGAGAGTTCTGAGACAAACACTGTGTGATAGGGAGGTGGGCCTGCTGTGCTGGGAAAGACTGTCTGGGGTCCCCGCCTTCTCCATCACCTTTTCTCCCTCTATCTATGACCTGTGAGAGCAATCAGAGATGAGAGCTACCCTCTCTACCTAAAGTGGTGCCTGAGGGATCCAAGGGACAGAAAGACAGAGATGTCATGTGCATTGCATGTCTCTCCTGGCCTCGCCTGTTTAGCCAAGGATGGCAGGGACAGGAAGCAGGGTGAATGTCACAGCCCAGCTGCTCGCTTTGCCATTGAGAGTGTCACAACTTCCTGATGGATGTGGAAGGGAAGGTTGTGCTAGTTCTGAGTGCAAAGCCAGAGCCAGGCTGCTGGGACAATCTGGAGAGGGTTGACCAACATCCCAACAATTGCTTCCCCGATGGTAATTGAGACCCAGGTCCACAGGACTGGATTACAAAGGCCTCACGCCCTTTGGTACATGATAGAGCTGTGGGGGTCCAGGTACTGTGCCTGTGGGATTCCATTTGGGTCCCCAGGAATTCAAGAGGACAAGGCCCTTGATCTAAGAGGACGATTGCTAACAGACATCCCACTGGTTCACGGGCTTAGCTGTTTACGAAGAGCGCATCATTTGGCAGTCACTATCTGTCTCTGGCCATGGACTGCACCTGGTGGGTGACAGCAAACGTGGTCAGAACTGATAAGGGCCTCTTTGTCCAAGGCTTTTTACCTAAGGGGCTCAAGTGTTAACGTAGAAGAAAGAGAATTTCCTGAGCTAAAACCCCAGTTTTGAAGAGAATGCGTCAGGAGAATTCATTTATTGTACCAAACCACCCGGTTTTCATCAATACACGTGAATGGCATAATGGAGCCGAGAGTGTTTATCTCCTGATTATAGTCTTCTTTGTTCTCAACACAGCAAGCAGCAATTCACAATGGAAAGTACATAGAAAACACCGATAACCCAGAGAATCAACGACAGAGAAGATACAGACTAAGGAGACTGAGACCAAGGGGTGGGGCAAGGGTGTTCCAGGGTGCAAGGGGCCACACAATGACGGTGGCCGGACTTCAAAGATTCCTGGCAGCAAAGAGAGAAAGGGAAATGTGATCTTGTTACGTGAGTCTCACAACTAGCAAGGAGGAGGCTTGAGGTAAGCATTGCTGGGGCGTGGGGCTGAGTTCCAAAGGAAACTTTCCCCTAGAAACCCCTGGCTGGTGTCAGTGAGCAGCCAGTGTCACCATAGGCCTTACTATCAGCAACACCTATATTCCTTCGAGAGATGTTTCTTACTGAAGTCTGTGCAAATACTGAGGCCCAGGGCAAACCAACTGGAACTCTACAAGGGTTCGGGATGACAGACACATAGTAGGGCTTTGTCCCTTCCCTAAGGGAGGACTTTTGAGTCTTGGTACTGAATACTCTCAGAAGCCTCCATCTGCCCTCAGGGTGTCAAAGCTCTTTAGGGGAGGGAGGAAGGAGGCAGGGTTTCATTATGAGCCCCTGGCTACCCTTAAACTCAGGACCCTCCTGCCTCAGCCTCCTCAGGTCACAGGCAGTCACCACCTTGTCCACTTTCTTCTCTTTTCTGTTTTGTTTTTTTCTTGGAGATAGAGAGTTTCCTGACCGTCCCGGAACTCACTCTGTAGACCGGGCTGATGTTAAACTCAGAGATCCTGCCTGCCTCTGCCTCCCAAATGCTGGGACTAAAGGTGTGTGCCACCTCTGCCCGGCACACCTCGCTTTCAAAGCCCTTTTTGTTTACTGTGTGTGAGAGTTCTGTGTACACGCACATGCATGTGTCTGTATGTGCCTAAGCCAGAACATCACAACAAAGGCTTTCCACCTTTGTTGTTTCTTCCTCTTCCTCTTCTTCCTCTTCTTTTTCTGCTTTCTCCTCCTCCACCTCCTCTTCTTCTTCCGTTTCTCCCTCTTCTCCTTCTCCTCCTCCTCCTTGAGAAAGGGTTTCTTACTGAAACTGAGGCTCACAATTGGGCTGGGCTGACTGGCCAGCAAGCCCCTGGAATCTTCCTGTTCTGCCTCCCCACACTAGGATTGGGGTGCCTGTTGCTGTGCCCCTCTTTTTCCCAAGGGTTTTAGGATCCAAACTCTGGTCCTCATGCTTATACGGCAAGCAGGTTACTGCTATCTTTATTTTATCATCTCCCCAAACCTTCAAACCCCCTTTACAGCTCTGTAACAAACCCATAGAACAGGCAGCAGGACCTTCTCCAGGAAGGTTCTGTGACGGGCAGAGTCCTGCAGCCAGGATGCTCTGAGGGAGGCCGAGGAAGAGGCAGGAAAGAAGCCTGGGCCAAGGAGCGAGGGCTTGTGGCCTTGAGTCTGCCCTCACCTCGTTCCAAGGCTACTTGAGTCCTCTGGGACTCGGACGGAAAGTCTTTGGCCACTGACTGGCATCCTGACAGCTTCTAGGGCTTCCTGCAGTCCCAGAGACCCAGCTTGAATCTGTCCCTTTGACTTGGGGAAGTCTGGCTTCACCCCAAGCGCCAAATATTTCAATTATGAGGACGTGGTCCAGCCCTGCCCACTCCATCCAGCCTCGGGGACCGGGGGCGGGTGTATGTGAAGAAGAGAGAGAGCCGCAGACGGACCACAGATGGGGACCAGGCTGGGGCTCAGCAAGCAGAGCAGACAGGCTCTCTCCACTGTACTGACACTGAGTGAAACCACTGGCTGAGAGGAAAATATGCGCGAGGCATTTTTCCCATTCTTAGCAGCCTTGCCAGCTCCTGCCCAGACGGTCAATGAATCAAAGCCCAGAAGGGCTCTACCTGTCAGCAGCCTGTCCTGGCTCCTCCAAGGCCCCATGCCTCTGGGCCTAGCAGGCCAGCTGGAACCCTTCCAGCTCCAGAAAGGATGATCTTTAGTCTTTACAGGCAAGGGCCACATGTGGCTAGCCCACAAGTTCAGAACCCTGAAACCCCTACTGACTACTCCCCCTATTCTGGCCCCTATCGGGGTGTCATTTAATCCTGCCCTATCCTGTTCACAAATATAAGGCTGGTACTAATGCCCTAGAGCCCGTGACCCCAACTTCCAGAAATGTATCTTTACAGATGTCATGTATTAGGGATCTTAACATGATATATCTTGGATTATCCATTCAACCTGAATTCTGAGGGACTCTTAGACTCTAAGAAGAGTCTGAGGGACTTTTCCTAAGAGATACACAAAAGCAAGGCAGGCGATACGGCTATGGAAGGCAGACTGGTTGGTGACATTGTGGGGCCAGGAAGGGCTTTCTGGAAGCATGGCCCTGCCAATATCTTAGCTTTACACTTGTGGTTCTCAGGGAGGAGGGTAAGAGCATTTGGTTGACTGAAGGAAGCCACCTAGCCTGTGGTAATGTGTAAAGACAACCCTGAGACACTGCTATGGGTGTCTTGGGTTAAGTGTTCTGCGAAGGTTTGATCGCCAGGATGTGGTGACACCTTCAAGGAGGGAATAGGTAGCTGGAGAAGTGGCTCAGCGGTTAAAAGTGTTTGCTCTTGCAGACGGGTCAGGTTTGATTCTTAGCACCCACACAGCAGCTCACAACCATCTATAACTCCAGTTCCAGGGGATGAGGCATCCTCTTCTGACCTCTGAGGGGACTAGGCATACACAAGAAATAAGATAAACTTTTAATAAAATGAGCCTATTGATCTAGGGTTCCTGGAGTGTGCCGTGATAGGGATTGTGGCAACTCAGCCTTTTCCAGCCTCTCGCTCCACCACACAGCACTACCTCATCACAGAAAGCAGGCCATGGACCACAGTCTCAGACTTCCAAGCCTGTAAATCAAAGGACAGCTCTTTTCAAGTGGTCTCAGGCATTTTGTTACAGCAACAGAAAGTGGATTAACCCGACCCCAACACACCCACATCTTTCCTGCAGCATCTATTCTACCTGCATCAAGTCTTCTCATCAGATTCTGTGTGGCCTGAGGCGTCCCCCCTCACTGTGTCCCTGTTGCTCCCCTCTTGTGTTGTAGCAACAGCCTTCGACAGCCTTCATCTCCTTGCCTCAAGGCCTTCGGTCTGATCAAGCCATTTCACTTCAAAAGTTTTAAAGTTTCTGCACAAGATGCCAACAGGATAAGGCCCATTTCTTGTCAGTCACAATCTAATCCCCACCTCAAGGCTGACTTCATATGTGTGGACAGGGTCCTCAGGCACAAAGGCCCTGAGCCTGCTTAACCACCTGCTGTAGCTGCCTGGCATTTCCATCACACAAGCTAACCTGAGCTTGCCAGGTTCTCAGCGTCTCTCCTGGGCCACAGAAGTGGTGTAGCAGTCTGCCCAGCCATACATCCTCCACAGCTTGACTTCAGCCTACCCTTGTTTGGGTCTTCCCTTCGTCTAGTATGTAGGCTCTCTTTTGCTATGCGCGAGATTCTGATTCCTGAAGGCTATTCTCTCAGAGGTTACTTAGTCATGAACTCTGTGAAGTGTTCTGTGACTCTGTAATCTTCAGGGTCAATGTTAGCTCGTGGTGTGCTTTTCTAGGGTTGTGCAATCTAGCCACCTTTCCCTTGACAGGATCATATTTCACAAGAACCTTGGTCATTGAGCACCTACTGCATACAGAACATATGTGTAGATTTCTCACCCAGTGATAGCAACCACACTTTCACAATCTGAGGCCTGGGCTAGGTAGCCAAACACACTCTGAGTGTGAAATGGGAACACCGGCCAGCACTGTGCACACTCTGGAGAGCTCAAACATGTAGAACATTGCTGAGTCTGGGGCATGAACCTGTAATGACACCTATACAGGAGGCTGAAGCAGGAGGATCACCAAATGTAAGACTTTTCTGGACTACAGCGTGAATTCGAGGCCAACTTGAGAGCTTAGAGACTTTGTCTCAAAGTAAAAAAAAAAAAAAGGGATATAGCTCAATGGTAGAGAAATTTTCTAGTACTCTGGGTTCAATCCTTAGTAATAAACCCTCCTGAAAAACAAACAACACCAGCCAGAGTCTCGGGTCTTGGTCTATCTCAAAACAGAAAGGTGGGGAAAATTGGGGGGTGAGGCAGAGAGGTGTGAGCCACTCCTCGGTTAGGCATCTGGTTGACGCTAAGGAGACTCCTTCCACCACAACTACCAACTGCTTAAGGCCATGCTCCTCCCCAGCTATAAACATGTTTTCTAGAACTCTGGCTAGAAGCCCCATTTACAGAGATAGGACTCTGCCGCAGGCATTAACTGCCGCTCTCCCCTGGGCCATCCAGACATGTGGGTAGGGTTTCTCTGAGTAGCCCTGGCTGTCCTGGAACTCACTCTGTAGGCCAGGCTGGCCTCCAACTCAGAAATCCACCTGCCTCTGCCTCCCAAGTATTAGAATTAAAGGTGTGACATCACTGTCCAGCCCTGGTTTCTCCCATAATGCCCATGCTTAAACAAACATTAAAATCTTTAGTAAGACCTCTAAACTTGACTTTGTAAAAATAACTAGTCCTGAAATTATTTTCAGAGTGGAAGCCACAGACTTAGGGCTGTCCTGATTCAAAAGATTAGGGGACGTCCTCAGGCTGTCAAGGGTGGCAGCTAGGAAGCCCCTCACAGCTGGCAAAATCATCCCTATTACAATCTGCACTTTGAGTCCCCTCAAAATCTCAGGGGTGATGTTCAGTACAGATGATGGCAGCTGAGGACCGGAAAGGCACCGGCCCCGTGGCTTCCGCTCAGCTTCTTGAATTCTAGGGTCCACAGCCTCCTCCTAAGTCCCAGGGCAGGTAGCTGTGCTGAGGCTGCCATACAGCCAGGTAGCATCTGCATGCCAGTGCCCCATCTGCCACAGGCGTCATTAATTTTGGGAATCCCCACACCCACACTGTCATAGAAACTGTCAGAAAGCGAAGCCCGGCTCTCCTGTAGGGAAGAAGAGTTGCTGAATGTGGTGTCTCCCGGTCCAGCGGAGAAAGCTCTGCTGATCCCTGCCCTAGTGCAGGGAGGTCCAGCTTTCTGGAAGCAGGGAAGGCCAGGCAGAGGGAGACAGGCGCTGGTGGAGGGGGCTGGGCATGAGGTCAGGTCCCACGTCAGCCCTTCTCTCTTTCTCTTAACGTGGCTGGGAAGAGGCTGCTGAGCGGGTGCCAGCCGCAGAGGAGGTCTGTCCCCTGCTTTGGGGCCAGACCACAGGCAGCCATGCTGGGCCTCGGCCAGCCCCGGGGGAGGGGCGTTCTCAGCCCCCAGCTCCTCTCTGTCTGGGCCTCGGGACCCCTCCCCATCCCAGATCTCAGCAGCGGTCCAGGGCTCTTCCAAGCAGGTGAGGTCATTGTCTCCACCAGACCAGCCTGACGCAAAGAAGTCAGCCACCCACATGGCAGGATGCATACACCCGGGTGCCCCTCTCCCCGTGGCCGCCCGGGGCCCTTGACTCTCTCCAGGGGACATGCAGGAATCCACTCCAACACCTGCTGGGGGTAGAGGTGGGTGGGCTGAGAGCGAAAGAAAAGAGAGATTGTAGGACCCTCAGAGCCGGCCTGGGTCCTGCAGAACACAGAGAACCTGGAGTTGATTTGAAGGAGACAGGTTCTGGAACGGTTCCCGTCAGCATGGTTGTATACATGCCCGCGGGACTCTATTCTGCTTTGGGCTTGGCAGTGCGAACCCCTTAATTCTGTACTTGGGGTTTCCCAGTACTGTTTGGTTGGATTCTGAATACTTGAAGATTCTCAGGGGCTGCTTGGGGAGATCTGAGGCCCTCGGGTCAGGGAAGGTAGCTCTCAAGCCCAGAACAGGCAAAATCAGGAATTCTTACCCTTCGCCAGGATTCTTGGCACTCAGGAGATATTTTTAGCTGGCATGCACCACTTCTGGGGGATCCTGGCTTCTCATGGTCAAGTGCAATGCTGGGGTGCTGCCTCAGGGTACACCACAGTGCTCTGGGCAGTCCTCATCTGTTAGGAATCATCCATCCCTCTGCTACTTCAGGGAGAAGAGAATCTAATAGTATAAATAAATCTATAACCATAATATAAATAAGTAACAATGAATGAATATAATAAATACAGAGTAATATAAATAAAACTATAACCATAATATAAATAAATAATAAATGCAATAAACATATAATAATATAAATGAAACTATAACCATAATATAAACAAACAATAAATACAATAAATATAATAGCATAAATAAATCTATAACCATAATATAAAAATTAATAATATAAAATGTATAGCAATATAAATAAATCTATAACCATAATATAAATAAATCTATAAATCTACCCACCAACCAGCCAACTCTCATCAGCTTGCTTGTCTAATCTGTTCCCCGGTCGCAGTGACACCTCAGATGCGATCTAGCCCTGTAGTGCCACTGTTGCGATTTGGTCCTTTGGCTGTGCGTCTGTTTGTGCACACACATGCTCTCTCTCCTGCATATACACACATGCATATGCATGGTAACTGGAGAAGTCATCACGGCCACCTTTGCACATAGAATTGGGGTGACCCTGGGACCCAGATGAGCAGGGCGGGAAGTTCTTTATCCTACCTGGAGAGAGCGTCCTTGTTGCTGAGACTCTAGAGGCAGCAGTACTGCACTCTCTGAACTTTGGCCATCAGGTCATGAAGTGAGGCCGGTGTGAGCTGGCACAGGCTTTGGGGTCCTGATTGTCCTGGCTTAGTCTCTGCCCCTGACTAGCTCTGCCGGCCAGGTCTCGTCATATTCCTTTGGAGTTCCCCTTCCCTTGTAAGTAAGATGGTGGACCCTGCTCAACCTCCAGGCTGCCGTTAAGACAATGCGATACAACACAGAAAGCACATGTGGTGTCACCTCCGCAGTAGCATTCCGTGACAAGGGTTGTTCTTTTCCTTTTCATTGGCTTTTCAAGCCAGCTCAGTCCACACGAGGTCCATCAGCTCTAGATGTCCCACCAGGCTAGGGCTGCATGTAAAGTACATTTCAGTGTAACTGAGCATCCTGAATTTTGTCATGTCCAATTTACCTGCCTGCCTGGTTTTGTTGTTGTTGTTTTGTTTTGTTTTTTGTAAATAAAGCTTTATTGGAACATAGCTAGCCCATTAATTTACATTTCTCTGTTTCGGGGCCTATGCCAGCTACAGGCAGTGGTGACAGATGCTATAACAGTCCACGAGGCTTGTAATAGTTGGTATCTGACCTTCTGCAGAAAAAAGTGCCAGAGCCTCGTCTGTGTCTGGAAATACTTGCTCAAGAGTGATTGGTCTGTGAGTTGGACCTGTGGAGCAAGTGCTCCACACTTAGGACAGAGAAAAGGGTATGCACGGGAAACAGGGACACTCCATCCCCCTGGAGACACAGCCTCGAAGAAGTCGGGAAAAGCCCTGACCTGGGGGTGGGGGTGGGGAGGGTATCCTGGGTTCTAGACCTGGGTCATCATGGACGGACTTTGGAAACGACCCTCACAAAAATCTATTTACATCCTTCATTAGTTTAATATGTGCTTATGAGATTTGCATTATGTTCAAGATGTCGGCTGCACAGAGGCGCCTGCTCTTAGGAGCATCCATCCCAGCAGGATGAAGGATGGGGAGCAGGCAGGTCCATAAGCAGGCAAGATACTGGCAGCCGCTAACGGGATGCCCTGGAGTCTGAGTGGCTTAGCTGAGTAAGAGCTCGTCAGAGAGAAGCCTGTTTGCCCCTACTGCCCCATGGCACTGCCAGGGATGCTTAGGCAGAACACAGAGTAGCTCTCCAGCTGGCGTATGCCTCCTGAATCAGTAAGAGGCTGAGGGGAGCCGGTGGCCCAGCTGCTCTTTGTTTCCAGAGACGCACCCTATGCCCGCCTGGCTCTGGCGGGAAGGCTGGTCTTGAGGGTTTCCTGTATAGTTCAGCCTCTCTGGGCAGAGCCCGTTTCTAGCCCTTCTCTCTGCTTGCTTAGTCCTCTCTAAACCTCCAATCCCAGCGTCCTTTGAGGTAGGCGATAGAGCATAACAGGGTGGGAGCCTTAGAGGGAGCAGGCTATGCTCCCCGCGGCTTCACCCCACACCCAGACTCCCGCTGCTCCCAATCCTTGCCTATGGACAGGTTTCTGAAGGGATTAATCTGGTGAGTGAGTCACGGCGAGGATGACTGACAGGGATGGGCGGCAGGCTCAGGAAGCCTGCAGCTCAGAAGAGACACTGGAGGCCACACATTCACATTTCCAGGGGCCTTCGGTGCTCTGAGGCAAGAGGGTGACTAACAGCCAAGCTTTAGGCCCAGAGCCAGTTGGTAGGTGTGGAGGGGGGGTGGGTGGTGTCAGACCCTTTGATATATAATGTGTGTAAAACTTTGTTCTTTACTGGCAAGCAGGGCTTTCAAGTTTTCTACCTTGAGCTCACCTCATAGGCACTCCTGGACTTAATTTGATGTCTGTGTCGGTTGGCTCGGTGGGTGGGAGAGGCAGGCCTCACTCTCCAGGTATTCATTTTACAGTAGGTACCAGAATCCTGCTGCGGAGGACAGGGCCCTCTCACAGGAGGCCCTGTCCTCATCACTACAGTGGGTAAGACATCAGCCGGGTAGGTACAGGGGAGACAGACTGGGTACCGGGAGTTCTTGCAAAGACCTTGCCTCTCAGCTCTCCCTCTCTGGTTGGTCTGGTCAGTCTTTCCTCCACAGCAGCATTGACCCAAGACAGCTCTGCCGTCCTCGACTAACAAGGACATTCGTCAGTATTCAAAGAAAAACAAGATTTTTGTAGTCAAAAAAGTTTGGGCAACAGGATTAAACAAGACAAGACAAAACAAAACAAAACAGGAAGTCTTTACTGTAGGGCTTCTCAGAGCTTTCAGGGCAGCTGGTGGGAAAGGCGTGTACGGCATGCCTTCTCCAGCAGCCCTTCCAGGTCCGCATTCCACGGACACCATCTGGGAACTGTTGACCTAACCACCTCTTCTTAGGTCCCAATAACAAGCCCAGTCCTGACTCTGCCCTCCCACAGGCCACGCCCTCCCCCACAGACCACGCCCTCCCATAGGCCACGCCACAGACCACGCCTACAAGAAAGCTCCTCTTACACTGGATTGGTCAGAGAATCTTCTCTGTTCCTCCCCAAGACCTTTAAGTCACGCCCTAAGGGTTTTATCATCAAGGGAACGGGACACAACTCCTCCTGTCCCAAACCCTTGCTTCACCCTACATCTGCCACAAGAGAGATCAGAGCTGAACTCTAGACTGCCTCCCACATTCCACGGTGTCTTCACCAGGATCTAAATCACAGCCTGGGCTAGCATAACCTTTCTAAAATACACACTAGAAGCAGCGAGATGGCTCAGCAGGCGCTTGCTACCAAATCTGAGGATCTGAGTTTGATTCTAGGTCCCGACTGTAGTCACTTGACCTCCATGTCTACTCGCGTAAACAAACAAACAAACAAACAAATGTTAAGAAACAAGCAAATAAACAAAGCAAGTGAGGTACTCCCGGAGCACCCCCCCCACCCCCTCAGCAGCAGTCAGAAAATCAAGTCAAAAGTCTACCTCTCAGCTGTGCTGGGGACTGGCTGTGCCCTGCTCATTCTGGTCTGTGGGTCAGCACACACCCTGAGCAGCCCTCCTTGGTCATGTTCTCTGGATGGCATTAGTCTTCCTTGGAGTGATCCTCCTCAGGCCTCCTCCCTGTGAGAGCCCTTCACACTCCCAGCAACACCCCCAGTTTACACAATGGCCTTGCTGTTGAGCTAGACCCCAGACTTCTTCTGTACCCCCAGAGTCTAGTCCCCACACACTGCACTGACCCTTTTATGCCCAAATTGTTCCGGATACCAGAATATATAGAGATCTCGAGGGGACAGCAGGGCCCTAGGTGGGCTGCACAGTCCAGATTCTTTCTGTGTCTTCTTTTTCTGCAGAATAGGGTTCCTTTGAGTCATCAGACACATAACACAGAACAAGGTCTAGCCTGGACTAACTGATATGCACCTAGATCCTGCCACATCTAGGGGTCCCAGTTTCACTGACTGGCTTATGTTCCAGCATCACAAACATAAAACAAGGTTATGGGATGAACCACTCCAGCCTTGAGAGGAATGGTGATCTTCCCAAATGACAGACATGAAAATGTGATCACATTTGCCAAAAACATGGTCACTGTGGATGTAACTAAGTCAAGGGTCCCTAGAAGACATCCTCCTGGATTGTGAGGGGAGGGGTTCCCTCAACCTGCAGGAAGCAAGGTGGGATCCACCAGGACCTCTGGATGCTGTGTTCATGGGGTACCTGCTTCCAGCGTCTGGCCTCCAGAACTGCAGGCGAACGTAGGTGCAATGCCTGCTGTTTTAAGCCACAATTTTCTGTGATTTATCACGGCAGCCACAGGGAAAGAATTTTCTCTCTCAGGGCCTCTCCCAGATCCAATAAGATAGTTTTAGCATCTCTCTGGAAAGATATATATTTGGTCTGAATTATGCACCCTCGATACCTTGTCTCCCTTTCACCTTCTAGAACCCATGGGAGCTACAGATGGAAGAATCCCTCAAGACACACAGGTTGTTCCCTCTGAGGTGAACATGTTTCCCCTACACCTCCTCTGTCACTGGCCTGCACAGTCGAATAGCTTAGTTATTCTGTTCCTGAAGAAAAGCTCTATTTGCTCCCCAAGTCTCCGCCTTAAGCAGCAGAGTGAACCTCGACCCTTTGTCCTAACGGCCACGTCTTCACTGGTTTCTTAGTGGTCAGTGGGTGACTCGTTCCTGCACCGAGGGCACTCGCTCAACTCCTGATTGTTTCTGGTCCTCATGTGACAGCTTCATGTCAAATGTCCCTGTTTCTCGGTCAGGCTTGGTTCAGAGTTGCTCCAACCTTGGCGGGTGAGCGTGGAAAGTCTCTGATCCCAAAGCTGAGGCCTCCATCGTTGACAAATGATGCCATCTCTCAATAGATACAAATCAAAACAAAACAAAAACCTGCATGGAGAAACTCTGAGGACAGAGTGGATGCCTGCCTTGACTTTCAGAGTCCCAGACTGAGACAGCTATCCTCTTGGGGCTGTGGCCATAGCTACCAGTGTAGGTACAGTGCTGGGGTGTCTCTATTCTGGGCTTTGTCTTCCCAAATCGGAGAAGCTTGTCTGGGTCTGTTGGAGCTCTTGGTGTGTAACCCTTTCTGGGATAGCGAGTCTTTGCCAGGTTCTGTGATTCCTGTTTATACTAAGACCCACTGAAATAAACAGGGCCTCAGCTGACCAGAATTTTCCATTCTAAGATGTTCAGGGAAATCCCAATCACAGTACTCACCCAGGCCCCTGCCTCTGAATCTCCCAGGATCCACTCTAATGTGAAAGGGCATGTCACCATCAGGTGGGGGCAGTTGTAGCTTAGAGCCTCAGTTTCAGTTGGGTACTGGGGGTGACCCAGTGCCTCTTAGCATGAGATTTTCCTTAGGAAGTAGGGCTTCCTTCACTACAGACAAAATAAAGATGCCCGCAAAAGCGTGGAAACCACCAATTAGGTTGAATCTTCTGTGCTTTACCAAAGGAACCCAGGAAGGCACTCTCAAAGGGCTGTGGCTTCCATGTGGCCTGTCATATGGGCGTGGTTTCCATGTGGCCCCTCACAGGGCTGTGGCTTCTAAGTAGCCCCTTGCAAAGCTGTGGCCTTCCTGAGGTCTGGGCTGTGGCTTCACTTAGTCCAAATGTTCAGTTAACTGGGCCTTCTACCTCCTGCCGTTCTCATTATTCCAAAACACCCTCCTAGCTTGGGAGAAAGGTACTACTCGGGTGTCTGAGGTTTGGTGGACAAGTCTGGGGTCCCCACCCTTTGTAGGTCATTCCTCCTCCAGAGGGGGGAATCTGTCTACACCCTGCATCATCTTTCTTGTGCAGTGGGCTGTGCTCTGGGTCAGAAAGCTGTGCACAGGGCCCAGGTAGAACATATCGCCAGCAAGCTGCTTCCTGAGAATGCACTGGGGGCCACGAGCTCAGAGCTAGGCTGCCCAGCGTGGGTGCATTGGGCAGCTATATACATTTCTCTTCTCACGCACGGCAGCTTTCAGGGTGCTGGACATGGGGGGCGGCACTTGCTGTATGCAGACTCAGAATTGAGCCACACCCAGGTGACTCTCCAGAGGCAGGTCTGTTTCCCAAGGGGAACCACACACAGAAGCACACAAACTCTATGCCTTTAGAGAATCACTAACCAGGAAGAGCTGCATCAAGAGGGAACTTCATCTAGAGTGTAAGTCAGTGTTGACTTACCAAGACAGAGGCTAGGTGGGCGGTGGTGGCACACGCCTGTAATCCCAGCACTCTGGGAGGCAGAGGCAGGCGGATTTCTGAGTTTGAGGCCAGCCTGGTCTACAGAGTGAGTTCCAGGACAGCCAGGGCTACACAGAGAAACCCTGTCTCGAAAAAACCAAATCAAAAAAAAAAAAAAAAAAAAAAGAAAAAAAAAAAGAAAAGAAAGAAAGAAAAAGAAAAAGAAAAAAGACAGAGGCTACATTAAGTGGGATAGTTCCTCCAAGGCTCAGCATCACAGAAGCCACAGGAGGGGGGAGGAGGGGAGGCTCAAAACAAGGGTGAGTCTTGTGGTTCCTTGTGGACAGTGAAGGCATCATAATGTCTCTGGAATGTTAAAGGTCATCTAAGCTACTCGCTCAGGGATGATTTTACCCAGTTACACATGCACTGTCTGGGAATAGGTTTAGTTCTCACAATACTGGGAGAGCGCTAGGACAGATTGGTGAAGGGCATCTAATTGCAGCTAATGAAAGAACAGGCTCACCTCACAGGGTGTCACTGTGAAGCCAGACTCTGGCTTACTTCCTCCCCATCATCCCTGTCCCCACTGATCCTCGTGATGGTGCTTCAGTGTCCTTGGCAATGAGGAGTTGACTACCTGCTTGTTTTGCTAAGCCCTCTGTGTTCCAGAGGGGCCCTGCTCCTTACGCTGGAGGAAGGCTTCAGAGACTAAGACCTGAAGGGAGGCCTCACAATTCTCAGTCAGCACTCTTGCATACCCGATGAAGTCTTCCTAAACCCAGAAAGACTAGACTCAAGAAGTTTTTGGACAAAGATAGGTTCCTTCAGGGAGTGTCAGAGAGATGGATGTTCTTCCTCCCCTGGGGGTGCCTCTTCATCCTCAGCCTCTGTAATAATCCCTGGGATGATCCTGTCCACTGTGGTGGTTCTCCAAGTTCTGTGAGGGGCTCAAACAAGCTAATGGAAGGCAGGAGGGGAGTGTGGGAACCTGCTTTGTAGTTGGCATGTTAGCAGAACTGCTGCCTCACGCTGAAAGCAGCCTCTACCGTGAGCCGTGAGCCGTGAGCCTGTCAGAACTGAGTGGATTCAAGGGCACTCAGCTATGTCATTCACTTCAGAGTCGCTTGCTGCTGTGGTCACAGAAATGTTCGGAAGGAGAAACTGAGTCAGAGGTGGATTGACCTTTTCCTTATGTAGCCTCAGATGCCACCTCAGGCTGCCTGTTCTGTCATGGTCCTTTGTCCACGGTTCTGTAATTCTGCCCTCGGGGCTGACACAGACCAGTTTCCTTCAAGTCTTTGGCTATGAGGCCTCTGCACATTTGAAGACATCTGTGTGAATTTTCTCTGTCATACTGAGTGACCTCTATGGGACCCAGAACATGCCTCTTCTATGTGTGTGTGTGTGTATGTGTGTGTGTGTGTGTGTGTGTGTGTGTGTGTGTGTGTATGTGACTGTGTGAGTGTATGTCTATGTGGCTGAGTATGTCTGTGTGTGTGTGTCTGTGTATATGTGTGTACGCGTAAATATATGTGTATGTGGGTGAGTGTTTGTGTCTGTGAGTCTGTGTGTGTGTGTATGGCTGTGTGTTTGAGTATATGTATAACTGTGTGTATGTGTATATGTGTGAGTGTGTGTGGCTCTGTGTGTTTATGTGTGTCTGTGTGTCTGTGTATGTGTTTGAGTGTGCGTGTGGCTCTGTGTGTGTCTGTGTCTGTGTATATGTGTGTGTATATGTGAGCGTGTGTGGCTCTGTGTCTGTCTGTGTCTGTGTGTATGTGTGTGTGTCTCTGTGTGTGTATGTATGTGTGTAGCTGTGTGTGTATGTGGTGTGTATGTGTGTGTGTATATGTGGTGTGTGTGTGTGTGTGTGTGTGTGAGTGTACCCAGGGTCTTGCCCATTCTAGGCAATGTCCTATCAGCTAACCAGGATGCATGACCTAAATGTGGAGCTGGTCCCCTGCTCATGCAGAGGCCCAGGCCTTCTCTCACCTGTCATGTCAGCTCAGAGCCACCAGGGCTAAAGGAGAGTGGTGGAGCCCCGGGAACCCAGCACCTTGGCTGCCTCCATGAATGGTTAGGATGCTTGCAGGCCTTGTGTGTGCTGTGACCCCAGCAGGAGCAAAAGCAAGGTGAAGTCACAGTCAAGACAGCAGAGAAGTGCCATTATGCTGTGCTTAGCCCTGCCCTAGAACCTGCGTCGCTGGCCAGGGTCAGATTCTGACTCCAGAGACGGAACTGTAAGGGTGACACAGCCTTACAGAACAACGGCCATTAGTCCACAGTGCGGGAGCGCTGGTCAGAGAGAGTCCCAGCCACTGGGTAGGAGGACAAGGAAAGAACTTCAGTGACAACACAGTGGCATCGTCTGCCTCCAGATTGACGACCCATAAACCCCGGGGCAGCAGCGTCTCAGGGGCCATGGCAGTAAGGGAGAGATGGGAGGCCCTGTGGGCTCTGCGCTGGTAGAGTGTGGCCCGTGTGGCTTATGCCCAGGCCTCTGCCTCTCTCTCACGCCCACCTCTTCTTTCACTTTCTCTCGTGGCTTGAGTTTCCTTCCTCCCTTCAAAGCTCGTGAGCTATCACCTCAGGAGTTTCTCTGTCTTTTCTTGGAATTTGCCCAGGAGGTGACACCTGCACTTCTGTTTCGATTTCTCCTCAGGCACCAATGTTTCCCCAGGGAGGTCCAGGAACAGGGGGTTCAGGGCAAGGACAGCAGGCTGTTCTAAAAGATAGGGAGGCAGGCAGGTATAGGCCTGGGGTCACGAGTCCCCCTGGATTGCCTGCCCCAGGGCCCTGCATGTGCTTCCTGATGTGATTCACAGAACTGACCTCCCTGATGAATGAGTTCCATCAAACCTGAACCTTACACTTCTCTTCCGTCCCAGACAGGGCTTCACTGTGGGGCTCAGGTCGGCCTCAGACTGGTCTCTCGTGTTCCTGCCACTGAAGTGCCGGGACTACAGGTGTGCACTATCGTGTTCCCCTCTTACTTTTTCTTTTTAAAATAGCTTTATAGAGATAGGGTGCTCCCCCATTCAACCCTCTCATTTAAAAGGATGATTGGGTGGCTTTAATGTATGCAGATGTATACTCGCGGCCACAGGCAATTGTAGAACATTTTCACAACTGTAAAAACAACCACGGCTTGGCGTAGTGGCACAGAAGTTCAGGCTCACATAGCCTGGGCTACCGTTCTAATAAACAAAAAAACCTTCATACAAACGCACTCGCTCATATGTGTGGCCTGGGGACCAGTGCCTCTCATTTAGTGTTTGCAAAGATGGCCCTGCTGGAGCACAACTTCTCCTTTCTTGAGGGTTTTTTTGTTTGTGTGTTTGCTTATTTGTTTTGTTTTGTTTTGTTTTGTTTTGTTTTGTTTTTAGAAAAGGGTTTCTCTGTGTAGAGAATCCTTGTTGCCCTGGAACTCAGTCTGTAGACCAGGCTGGCCTTGATCTCAGAGTGCTGGGATTAAAGGTGTGCGCCACCACTGCCTGGCTGCCTTCCTTCTTTTCCTGGCTAGATAACTTTCTATGCAGGGACAGAACACAGTCTCTTCCTCTGGTTATGTAGGTAATCTCTCCTTTTTCTTCTTTTTTGAGACAATCTCATGGACTTGAACTCACGGTGTGGCCATCAACACCCTTGAAATTCTCATTTCTCATTCTTCCTCCTCCTGAATGCTGAGATTATAGGTGCACACCACCATGTCCAGTTCATGGGGTGCTGGGGATCAAACCCAGGGCTCCGTGCATAGCAGGGGAGTATTCTCCCTCCTCAGCCTGCGGGTGTGCTATGGATTCCCTGAAGAACGCTGCTGTGAACACTGGTGAACACGTTAGCGTGGACCTAGTCTTCTTGTCTCTTCACCATATGCTTAGCATGTAGTTCAGCACCACTTTCAACTGTGGGAGGATGGCGCCTGCGCAGGCGGAGCCACGGCCCCAGGGGCAGAGTACGCGGGACCTGGTGTGTCCCCCATTCCATAGCTTGTCAAGCTACAACCTGACTTGGGATTTTAGCCATCTCAGTAGGTGTGAGCGGATCAACCCTTAACCTTCTTTGCTGAGCAGTGAGGCCAGGCAGTGGAGACTAGAGGTGGCCCTGGGCTGGGAGCATCATGGGATCTCCCAGCACCCATGTGAGGTGGAGTGCAAGATGTAGATAATGCGTAAGGTGCTTGGGATAGCTGGGGCTCAGGAAACTTCAGCAGCACTGACCGTTTCTCATACTTGTCCCCAAAGGCTTGTCTGATGGCCCTCGGTGGCACGAGGGCAGCACGAAGAGTTGACTAGTCATGAGGAGGCCAAGGTCGTTATTTCAGGATCTTATTTAGAAACCCCACAGCCTCGGCCCGTATCCACCCTGGCC
Source organism: Apodemus sylvaticus (assembly GCF_947179515.1). Taxonomy (NCBI): domain Eukaryota; kingdom Metazoa; phylum Chordata; class Mammalia; order Rodentia; family Muridae; genus Apodemus; species Apodemus sylvaticus. Next base: position 79,398,753 of record NC_067482.1, read on the forward strand.
CTTGCCTAGCCTGTGGAACTGCTTCCTTCTGCAGTGGTCAAAGGACTCAGTCCGAGGACGCCTCCCCCTGATGGTTTGAATTAGAAAGCAGTTGATGCTTTGTAGAAAAAAGTTGAGGAAAACATTATTGTTGGAGGCCAGTCCTCTCATTGGCAGAGCAAACTGGCCTGGCCTGGCATTCCAGAGCGCAGAAGCCCAGGCTGGCAAAATCGGAGCCTCCCTGTTGGAACTCCCCTTCCTTCCTCCCATCTGGTCCAGGGGCCTGGGAACCACTGGCTGCCAGGTAGGAGTTGGAGGAGATTCCTGCACCCAGCAGCCACTCAGTAGACTGAGCTCTGACTCAGCTCCTGGCCTGGCAAGGCCCTGGGTGTCTGGCAGTGTGGAGAAGCTATCTGCCAGAGAAAGAGAACACTGGGGAGGGAGGGAGGGAAGGGACAAGATGGCAACAGGCAGGCTGGACACAGTTCCGGACAGGAAAGGTGATGTTACTGTTGTTATGGTTGTGGAAACTGAGGCTCAGAGAGGTGATGTCATCTGCCTACTGTCGGTCACATGGCCAGTGAGCCATGGCCTGGGAACTGGACCCAGAATGGGTCTGATGCCCTGCCAAAGGTCCGGCTGCCTGCCAGACGCTTTAAGCATCCGTGTTGCTGCTCTCCTCGGCGTGTTCCTTCCTCGGATCCAGAGCCCGTCCCAGGCAGGCCTCCTTTCAAACTGGCCGTTGTCCTCATGGTGACTTCTGCTTGGTCAGCAACAGTCAGAGCCTCCTGACCAGGGCTGCTTTATCTCTGGTTTGTGACATCGGTGGCTGGCCTGTGTGATTGCCGGATTCTACACAGTGCTGATAATGTCCTATGCAACACAGGACTGAGCAGGCGGAGGGTTCCTCGTGCCCCTCCTGCTCCAAATCCCTCTTCCTCCTTCCTCAGGAGGCCAGACCAGTGACGATCCACGCCTCTGAGCTAAGGAGCCCCACCCCCAAGAACTGGTCCCCACTTAAGCCCCCCCCCCCCACTTTACTCAGGCGTGAGCTGGCCCTGGGTCTAAACAGCCCCATCACAACCAATAGCGACAGGCACCTCACTAAGTTGGTTTCCGTCCTCAGCAGAGGGGACTCTGGTCTCCACCCATGAGTTGCTGAGATAACACGTGTTACACAGAATAGCAGCTGGCCTGTGGCAGGGACACCACTGGAGGTCACATTGACTTCCCAGCTCTTTTGGCTCCTTGGGATGCTCCCCTGGTCTGGAATCCCTCTTTTTTTGTGGCCTTTTCAAACTCTTCCCCTCTTTGAAGGCCAAGTCCAAATTCCATTTTCTCCACAGGGTCATCCCGGACTTCCCTCGCCCCTGAGCATCCCCACTCCCAGTTCCTCTTTTTGTAGCACTCAGACTAAGCCTTACCATGGATAAAAAGCAGCGTGGAAGGGCGAGCTATCAAGTGATCTCAGCTCTGCTGCCTGTTGAGCTGGGGCAGAGTGTGCGCAGGCGCAAATGAGCGCCGTCTGCCTTTCCCAAACTGTGCACACTACCTTTCCTGTCTGCTAATATCAGGCACATATGGTGCACACCTGAAGTTCCTGTCCTTTAGGAGACTAAGACTAGGTAGAACTCTGCTGTGGCCAGTCTGAACAACTGAGGGAGACCCTGCCTCACAAAGATCACATTTACGATCGGGAATGGGTCCCAGAGGCCAGCTGTTGGAAGCGTTTGTCCTCTGGTGCATGTGATACACCCTGCTTTGGCTTTCACATCCACGGATGTGTGGTCTGTGGGTCCCTAGCCCTTGGGCATGAGCCACACTTCAGCCTTTTGGCTATGACAATAACCAGTTTGCCAGTCTTAGCCCCCATTGGTTCCAGCCCTGAGGCACATCTGAAAACAGACCTTCTGAGGAGAGTCTGAAGTGGCTTTCTGAAGACTGTTCTAGACCGTCTCTCGTGGACCTGCCTCCTGAGGTCTCCTGAGACTTGGTTCTCTTTTGTTTCTTTGGCTGCTACAGGCTCTAACCAATGGCTCCCCTTGCTGGGTGACGTGTTCTTTGAGAGTGGGAGCAGGAGCTGTACCATGGCTATGTGGTCCAGTGTTCACCAGTGCCGGGTGGGGGAGCCTTGTGAGGAGTCTGAGTCCTGATGGCTGACCCCGAGCCTATCTTTGCCCATCTCTTTAGTTGGGTTATGTCCCACAACACTGCCGGGCATTCCAGGGCCCCGGGTGGGGGCAGCTAGGTGCATCTCACTGAGGAGAAAGGGAGACTGTGGAAGGAGACTTCCTTTCCTTAGCTGTGGTGGTCTAAGGCTTAGTGCAAGTGGGGTGGACCGGGGACAGTTGTGTAGATTCTTTGGTCTGGTAGAGTCAGTGTGTTCTGACAACCCTGAGAAGGTGTAGAATCCAGGAAGAATGGGGACTTGGGATGCTGCTTTTCCCAGGACAATGAGAGTAAATGTGACTGCGGTCTCCCTAGCTCTGTATGGGAGGGCTGGGCACTGGGCAGAGCAGCGCTGCGGATTCCTGCTCATCTCTCCATCATCCCGGCCTCTGCTCTTGAGAGCTTGGCCGAGTCAGCAGCCCATCCGTCCCAGTAGAAAGCCAGCTCCTGTGCAGGCCGAGCCCTGTCTTGAGAAATTCTTCATTTCTGCTCCAGTTCCCACCTACTCTCGGGTGTCCAGGAGAGGTCAGCCACACATGAGGACAGCTTTCCCCAGACCCTACCAGTCAGCACTAGAGACAACAAAGTCTGCTCTAACTAAACAATCGCACAGTGGTACTTGTCTTGTCTGGCTCTAGAGTTAGAGCCTCCCCAGGGGCAGGGCAGGCCCATCTGGATCCCGCTGTGTATTAAGGCTGTGTATGGGACCACACAGGTAGGTCTCAGGAAGTGTTTTCTGACAGACGGGAGGAGGGACTAATAGAGGGACACTTCCGGCAACTCCTTTCTTCATCACCATACAGCTCGGCCCTGAAACTATTTGGGTCTCCTAGAGGATGTGCAACAGGGTCCTGAGATTTTCTGCAGCAGATGAGTCACAATCTGGACTCTGACGAAACTCGAATCTCTGCAATGGTTCGGAGCTGTGCAATGTTGGGGAAGTTATGCAACCTCTCTGTGGAATGGCCCATTAACGATGACAACTATTTCACGGCGCTAAGGACGTGGGATTACACGAATTAGAGATCACAATGAGTACGGGTGTAATTATTATTGCTAGTAATGAGTCAAAGGCTTCCTCTTTGCAATTAATGTTTGTCCTTTAGCAGCCAGAGCCAAGGTTTTGGTGACAGAATTGGAAGGGACTGGGAGGTGAGCCAGAGGCTGATACTGCAGCTCAGAGGACACTGGGACTGTGTGACCTGGAGGACGACACTTCATCTCAACAGCTAAGCAGATGGCTCGCAGCAGCAGCAGCAGCGATCCCATTTCCTAATTTGCTACCTGCCAGGGCTGTGGGGGAGATCAGAGACACTGGGGGGGGTCTGTTCCTTCACAGATATTTGCTGAGTACCTACTGTGCTCTCTAGCTTGGAGGGGGCCAAGTCATGCAAGAGCGTGATGGCGCAAGCTCTCTTCTAGGACCACTGACAGGGTAGCCAGCACTGGAAGGACCAGGGGAAGGCTGCAGTGGAAAAGCCCCGCCCCGCCCCCGCTCCCCCACCCCGCCCCCCACAGCCCTCTGTGTAGGAATAGCATGTTGGAGGCTAGCATGTTGGGCCAGGCACCATGGTAACTCTGCAGTGTGACCTAACTGTTCACTCCTGTGCTTCCTATCACGTGACCTGGGTTGCTCCTTTGAGCTCAGTGCCTGAGTCTCTGCTGGAGATGGGCTTTGAGATGGACATAAAAATGTACCTTCCTCCTGGCTTTGGTGTGAGGACTGAGTGGATTCATTCGCTCAGTGCCTTCCTTGATGAGTAGAAGGCTCAGCGCCAAGTCAGATGTGTCTTAGGCATCACTGAGGGCTTTGATAGTTAACGGCTTGCCGTGACCCTGCCATGACCTTGCTGCTTGGCACCTGAAGATGCAGGTGTGCTTCTCTGTCCCTCAAAGAATTGGAGACCAGGAACACAACTTGCAACAGAGTTTGTCATCTTCCTGACTCTGGGCTATTTGTACCCTAGAATCTTGAAGACTGGACAAACTGTTATTAGTAGTTTTTTGTTTGTTTGTTTGTTTGTTTTGTTTTTTGTTTGTACTGGGCATCTTACCCAGGGCCTGTGCATGCTAAATCCGTGCTGGATTCACACTTTAAACCCCATAAGCTGGGCTTTAGGCATGTACTATTTGAATAATTGCTTTGTATTTTGGTTTTGTTGTGGTAAAATATATTTACAGTTTTCTATTATAGTCTCTCTCTGTGCATGTGTGACTGTGTGTGTGTGTGTGTGTGTGTGTGTGTGTAAGCACATGGGACGCAGCTGGAGTTTGTTGCTGGGTATGTCTCTCAATCGTTCTCCACATTTTAAAAGATTCTTTATTTGTATGTATATGTGTGTGCCTGCACTCCTTTCTGTATACCCCAGGAGCCCAAAGGGCAGGGTACCCCCTGGAACTGGAGTTACAGGCGATTGTGAACAAACCGATGTGGGAACCTGGCATCAAACCCGGGTCCTGTACAAGGCCTCCTAACCACTGAGCTGCCCCTCCAATCTGACAGGGATTCTCCCTGAGTCTCGAGCTTGCTAATTCAGCTGGACTGGCTGGCCAGCAGGCCCTGAGGCCAGCCTGCTTCTGCACACTGTGCCCTCCACCATGCCAAGCTTTTCCATGGGTACTCATGTTTGTGAGACCAGCACTTTACCAAATGAGCTGCCCCCATTCACACTGTAGCCATTTTTAAATGTGCAGTTTAGAGGCATGAGTACAGCCATGTTCTTCTATAGTCACTACTGCCTGCCATTGACAGCCCTGTGGCACCTTCTCCCTCTCCCAATCCCTGGGAACATTCATGCCTTCTGCCCTTGTCATGTGGACGATTCTAGGTCCCTCGTGTAAACAGGACCATACGTGTGTGTCCTTTTGTACTGGGCAATGGGAGCTCTCAAGTTCATACATGTAACCTGTGTCAGAATTCATTCTTTTTAAAGCCTGACTAGCATTCAGTACATTGGCCTTGCAAAGGATGACTGGAGAATAGGCAGTCCACTGCAGGACTCCATATATCTGTGCAAGGGAGAGGCAGGAGGAGACAGGGGACTCCCTGGAGCGGCTATGACTTGTGGCTTGCCGATGACAGCCACAGTTGAGCAGTTGAGACTGGGGCAGGTGCCTGTAAACCAGCCCAAGGTCGCGTCAGATTTCCCACTAGGGTTCCAGCCTCCCTGTGCCTTGACCTGTGCACAAAGAAGAAACTCAGCTGAGGCCTGTGACTCACGGGCCACGGAAGCCAGGCAGGGCCCCCACACTTGGTCCTCGTGGCCCTTGTCATTCAACCTGGGTAGTGAGCAGTTGTCTGGGAGTCCCTGCTCCCTTCTCCAGCCTGGCTCCTCAGGCTCTAGGGATGACCCAGTTGGCCCGGTGAGTAAGGCCCCTGACAATTCCTCCTTTCATAAGCCTTGGTGCTGACTAATGCCTCCCAGTCAGGCTCATACTGGGCCCTTCCACTTCAAAACCAGTCCCTGCCCTGCAGCCGACCCCTGGAAGTTCATCCCCTTCCTCCTCTCGAGTTCCTCTTTCAGACCTTGACCTCTGTGGAGCCTGCACTCCCCTTGTCCTTGTGGGAAGCACTCCTTACTGAGGGGCTACTTCCATTTCCAGTTGTTCATCCTTAGGGCATGATGGCCAGCTACTCACACTGGACTCCTGGGAGCTCCCAGGAATTACTCCATTGAGGGGAGCCAGGCACTTGGGCCAATAGGAAAACTTTTTCTGAGCCTCAGTTCCTTCAAGACCCATGCCTGTTTTGGAAAGGCGTGGGCTCTGGAAGGAGACCTATGTGTGAATTCTACAGGTTAGGAAAAAAATATGGGATAAAGGTGGGATAATTCCTCTCTACCAGAATGGATACAAAGCACCCCCTGGAGGGCAGCCCATCCTGAGCCCCCCGGGCGGAGGCAACCGTCCAACAGAGGAGCTCAGCAGTGCCTGAAGAAGGTGACGGCTAGTCAGGAGCAGTTATCTCTGGCTCCATGGCACTGTGGTTCTGAAGCTGAGAATGGACTGCCACTCCCGTGGAAGGACGACAAATAACAATTCTGAGTGCCGCAGTGACTGTCCTCTTGGAGTTCGGACAGTGTAAGATGTCAGATGGCCGAGATGACGCTTGGTCTGCAATAGGCTCTCTGTAGTCTTTTTGGCAGAGAGGGGAGGGTGAGACTCCAGTGACCACCATGGCCTGCTCCTCTTACTACTGGGTCACCATGGAAATATCTTGGCAGGATCTGAGAGGTGTGGGGGAGGGGTGAGGGGACTGAAAAGCTCCAGCTGGGGAGGCAGAGGCTGTGATCTGGTCCCAGCTGGCTCTTCCACGGGCTGTGTGACCACGGCTGAGTCACAGTCTCTGACTGACACATCCCTTATCTACAAAGGCTGGAAGAAAGATGAGAGGCCTTTCGAGGTCCTTCCTAGCTCTGAGACTCTGTAACTGCAGCCATCTTTAAGGATGAAAAGCAGAGATGGTGAGCTAAAACAGATGTGTCAGGGGAAAAGGTGGATGATCAGTTGGGCCGTGTTTTTCTCTCCAGTGTCCCATGTTGACATGACCTTGGGTGAATTCCACATTTATTCATATATATATATATATATATATATATATATATATATATATATATATTTTTTTTTTTTTTTACTTATTTTTATTTTATGCACATTGGTATGTATGTGTAAGATTGTCAGATCTTGGAGTTACAGACAGTTCTAAGTTGCCATATGGGTGCTGGGATTTGAACTCAGGACCTCTGGAAGAACAGTCAGTGTTCTTAACCATGGAGACATCTCTCCAGTCCCACATTTATTCATTTTAATAGGTGGTCAGCACAGCATCTGTTAGCTGGGGCTTTCAGCAGAGCCTGGCCATAGCTCCCACCTCAGGTTCCATGTCCTTGCTGAACAGCCTGTGGGCACGAGGACATTCAAATCCATAGGGTCCCGAAGAGTCCCTAAGCATTCTTTTCTCTTGGATCCCTCCCACCTCACCACCTCCCACATTCGTCCGGAGGGTGGGGGGCCGCTGATGTAAGCTTTGGGAAACTTGTGTCCTGGCAGAGAGGTGACATCAGCTGAGATGGCCAGGCAGAGACAGATGATGTGCTCTGTGGGTAAAGGGTGACAATTTCAATTAGCAGGCAGCCCTCCAGGTTCAATCTCATTCTAGAGCAGTCCCTCCCCCCACTCTCCTTCAAAACCCTGGTTTGTTTGCACAGTGCTGGTCCCCTGTCCTCGAAAGCTCTCTGATGTACCCTGGAATCTGTTGCACTGGACTCCTGGGCTGAGAAGGGTCTGTGAAGACCTAGGCGGGGCGCCTAAAGGCTAGTTGAGAGGCGGCCCCAGGCTACGCTTCAGACAGAGCTGCAAGGCTAAGTCCCAGTCACACGAAGCCAGCAGTTCCACCTTCTAAGAGCCTGGGACATGTTTTTAAGCTGTGGCTCTCTGATCAGTGGCGTTTTGCCCTTTGCTGGCGCCCAGGGCTTCAAGCATCTGGACCCGGAACACGGATATGTGTGGGTGGGATGGGGAGTTGTGCCGGCTGCCCGGAGACATGAATCAGTCTTTGTCTCCATCTTCACGTGCACCTGTCATCCTCAAACCCTTGAAAAACCTTGTGACTTTTACCTTCCAAACCTCTCTGAGCCTGGGGGGATGGGGGTGCTGGCCAAGACCACAGAACTACATTCCGCTCATTCCAGCCTCCTCGCAGCTCCTGGTACTGTAGCCTCTGAGCCTTCAGTGTCCAAAATTCCAGCTGACTCATCCGTGGGTGAACAAGGCCAATTTGAGGGGCGGGTGGGACCTCGTGGGGACTACCTCCGTGGAGGACCCCAATTCAAAAGGTGAGCAGGGCACGGAGTGGATGCCTAGATGAGGTTTCTGTTCGAATGACATTCAGGTGTCAATTGAGATGCAAGGCAACAGATGAGACACGGCTGTGGAGATGGCCTTGGCTGTGACCTCAGGTCCCTGCTGGTTCCATCATTACCGCAGTGTGGCCCCATTAACTCTGGGGGTCTCAGACATCCTGTGAAGCTGCTTGTGAGTCGTGGTTCCCAAGCAGGAGAGGAGATGAAGCAAGAGCACGCAGATGAGCACTTTCCTTCATCAACTGGAGTTGCTTAGCAATGATGACCCGGATTGGGATGTCACCCCTTTGATGCAATGACGTGAGACCTGCTTCCGGGTGGGCAGGCGGGCCTGTGTAATCATAGCTCACTTGGTCCCATGGGACAAAAAGGCTGCCAAGTTGCATGGTGGCGGGAAGTCCCTGCTTGTTTGGGGATTCAGAGCGGCATTTCTCTCTAATTTCCCCATCAGACCAGAGTAGGGCAGCTGAGCCTCCGTGCACAGAGTTCTGTGACCACAGACAGGGGACGGGACTAAGGGGAAAGGGCAGTGGTTTCTTCTCTAGTGTTCACAACTCCAGATGGCTTTTCTAGTGTTTCTCCAGACGGCTGCTAACAAGATCCAGGCCAAGTTCCTCCTGCCTCTCCCTAGACTTGTCTGATGCCAAAGTGTTTCTCAAAACGGGGAAAGATGGGGCCTTCGGCCACTGTGTCCTCATGGGTTCACAGAGCCCCCAGCCTGGCCCTGCCTCCAGTTGCCTTCCCAGGCACCAGGGCGGGAGCCTGAGCTGTGGAAACACTATAGGTATGGAAGGTGACCTGACCCTGGGGCTCTGGTTCTCTCCTTCTCTGTCTACAAAAGGAAGACACACAAGAGCTGGGAGACCACACCTGTCCTTCCTCAGCAGGCTAGTGCTGGGGTTAAGGGACAACTAGCTCTGGGTTCAAATCCTCATCGTACTTCAGGTGTGGGCCTTGTCTCTCGCTCTCTTATGTAAAGTGACCGTGACAACTGCCATCTCTGGAGTGGTCTTAATCTCTGAGACGGCGCGTGTGCAGTATGGTGTCCCACACTCACGAGATTACACTTTTATTTTGTCCTCCAAGTTGAAGGCTTCTTTAACTTTGCTGAACTTCCCACCTTCCAGATGGAGAAACTGAGGCCCAGATGCCATTGGTGGGAAGAGAACTCAGATGCTGTTTTCATGTCTCAGCCACTGTACCGGGTTAGCTCCAGAAGGAAGCCTCAATAACTCGGGGAAGAAGTCCCGGCGTCTGCCTCGGCCCCCTCGGGCAGCTCCCAGGGCTCCTGCCAAGAGCTGGTTTGGCGGCTGCTCATCCCCTCTGTGCCCATCAGCCGCGGTCTGGATGTTCCAGGCAGCAGCCCTGCGAGCGCTGCCCGGTGTGCTTGGGGTCTCCTTCCCCACAGCCTCTCTTTCCTTTGTTTATCCCAGCTGGTCTCTGTAGTTTTGAACATGAAAACCTACAGTTCCGGTGACACTAGAAATCCATCAATTTTTTCCCTCAGGTCTCTGGAAATGTCTTCATTAGCCAGGGAGAGGGCTGGATAGTTTGTAACATGTGCCTTGGAATGGCTACAACACAAACTTCCCTTAGTGTTTTCTACTTAGATAACATTAGCTCCCAATCCCAACATGGCCAGTGTCCTGTAAACTGGGAGCCTGGGAGACTCTGGTGACCTTAGGCAGCAGAACAGAACAAGCTCTCTCCTGAACACGTCCCGTGTGCGGCACCGTGTGCAGAGCTCCCGCTGATCCAGACCCCATGAGGCAGGTGCCCTCGCTCCTCTTTCTGATTGAAAATCTGAGATTCAGAGGTCATGGGACTCATCTGTGGTCTGTGCTTTCTCCACGACGGGTGGCTGGAGAACTGCTCTGCACCTGTGCCTGCCGACCTGTATACGGTCTATGTGAGCTAGACTGTCAGGTTTAAACAGAACTCAGTCCTGTGTAAAGTCCTGGCCTGTGTCATCATCAAAGGGTGGGTCACATCGTCCGGTTGTACAGAGCCTCATAAGTCTCTTAGAGAGAAGAGCCAGCAAGGGGATGTGTGAAGACCGTGGTACAGCTTGGGACAGGGCACACGGGACAGGGCACACGGGACAGGGCACACGGGACAGAGCACATGGGACACACCAAGGGACTGTTCCATCTCTTCACAAATCCCACACAAAACCAGAAAGGCGTCTGTGTTAGGAAGTATGGATGTGCGTGTGCAAGAATATATGTCTCCATAAGTGTAAAGATTCATGTGTGTTAGAGTGTATGTATGTGTGTACACATGTGCCTAAGAATATGGGGGTGAATGTGTGCACACTAACCTGTGTAGGTGTGCACACACAAACATGACAGCGTGTGCATCTGGCTCACACAGCACACACCTGCACTGTGTGAGGAGAAGGCAGGGACATGATGGCTGAGATGGCAGCCTAGGGCAGAGGCACCGTCCTCTCGGGAGACTTGTCTGCTGGAGTCTGAGACTTTGTATGGAGTTGAATGTTTCTCCACAACAGCTGTGGGTATCGTCGAGGTGTTGCTTTGTTTTTTAGACAGGATTCTGTGTAGCCTGGGCTACCCTTGGCATTGAATTTTCTATGAAGCCAGGGATGACCTCAAACTTCTGATCCTCAGCCTCCATCTTCTACCCAGTGGGATGACAGGCAAGCGCTGCCACACCCAGATGTCCAGGTTATGTTATACCGGAGCCCGAATCAAGGGCTTTGTGTATGCTAGTGCGTTCCCACGGGAGCTGCGTCTCCAGCCCTAAAACTATGTAGATCAGGCTGGCCTTGACACTCACAGAGATCCACCTGTCTCTGCCTCCTCAGTTCAGGGATTAAAGGTGTGCATCAACACACCCTGCCCCCATAAATCGTTTAAAACACACTTATCTTTGCAATCAATCAAGAGGCAGCAGGCAAGCACGCAATTCCAGTCTTTAGAGACTAGCCACTCCCTCTTGGGCCCGGTGGCCTCGTCAGGCCCAGCTTCCTGGGCCTTGGTGCTCTGGGCCCACAGCTGGCTCTGTACCTCAGGGAGTGGCCCTGCTTTATCCAGGGCAGATTAACTTCCCTGGGACAGGCTTGTTTTGGCTCCAGAGGTAACAGCAGAGGCTGAGGGCTGAAAGAGAGGCCTCTCCCTCCCGCCCTGGGGCCTGGTTCTGTTGAAAACATTTGATTTAGGCTTCTCGGTTTGCTTTCCCTGGCTGGGTGTCCTGGGCAGAGGGGAAACACCTAGGGCCTCAGCTATTTTGTCTGCTGCAATTTGGGAGAGGGATTTGATATCCGTGTGGAGGAGGTTCCAGCCACAGCAGCAGCAGCAGCAGCATCGGTCTAGGCTGTTTGTTTGTTGAGTACAGGGTGGGTGGGGTAAGGCTAGGAACACTGTAATTGGAAGCAGGAGAGTAGAGGCGGACACTTCTGCAGATAAAAGTTCTCTGCTGAGGGTCCGGCTTGTGTGATAGAATGAGGGAGCCTGCTCTTGTGCATGTTTTTGCCAAGGCAAGGCTGTTTTTGTTTAAATCTGGTGTTTAAAACCCACCCCCTTCGCCCTGGATTCTTTCTTCATTTACATATTGCTCCTCAGGGATGATAAAGACCTTGCATGTCCACTCGGAACCCCTGGAGCACGTGCCTAGCCAGCTGCGACCTTCTCGGGGCCACCAGCAGCTTCCTGAAGGCCAGGCTGCAGCTCTCAGGTGTCTGTCATCGTCTCAGTCCCTGCCCCTGGTCTGTCGCTGGCACATAATAGGCCTTGTACATATTTGTCAGATGAGTGGGGAGTGAGGTCACTCGCCACTGCTCTGGGTGCATGGCCATACTAGACGGCCGCATTTCAAAGATCCTTTGACTCTTTGAGCCAGAAGTATTTTGGGCCAGTCCCAACTTCCCCCTGAATGCCATCCCCGGAACGATACTGATGAGGTGTACCAGGAAAGCCCTGGGCTTCTGTGAAGGTGGACATTATGTGCCTCCAACAGGCCTGTAGCCAAGCTGAAAACAGTTCTCATGACCATGTCTCGTCCCGGGGAAGAAGATCCTTCAGGACACGGTCGCTTTCATCAGAATGTGAGCTGAGTTTTTAATACTGAAATGTGGTCCCCAAGTTAAAGAGGTAGTCTGGTCAGAGATAAGAACTTTAGAAACTGTGAGGCCAGGTGCACACCCCGCCCCCCCATACATTGATGTCCTGACCACCACACCCAGGTACCAAGGAGGACAGAAAGATGGAAAAAATTATGGAGACGTGGGAAGAGGAAGGAGCCCCTCACCCAGGCTCCTTACCAACTAAGGATCAAGAGTTCCAGCACAATTAGCAACATTCGCTTAAGGCCATTCCCACTTCGACGCTATAAACCTACAATTTTCTAGGAATCTCACCAGAAGCGTCATTTACAGTAAAAGATGCGTCCTAAATCCCTTGTGCAACTCCAGTGGCTTCTGGTTTTTACCTTATCAGATTATAATCCCACCCTATAATCCACTTACCAAAAAGAGAAAAGAAGGTTTTTTAGCAACCTTTGAGATGCACTGAGAACCACCAAAAGCACTTATTCAGTAAATGCTGGCTTGATTTGACCCTCTCTTAAGCCCACACCACACTCTTTAGTGTGCCTTACTTACTCTTTCCTTAAATAAAGCCTTCCTCTTTATTTTTAGTAAACACAAGTACACCTCCTGGGAGAATGAAAAGACTCCTCGGGTGCGGAAGTGTCAGTATGTGGCGTTGTGCCTCTGTCCCAGCAGTCGTTGACAGTACCTGAGATTATGACCTTGTTTGTTAGAAGTTTTTGGAGAGCCAAGCCAAGATGAGGCCACAAAAGTCAAGGCCTGACAGTCTTATGAGGGAAAGATTTGGAGATAGACACTTGGGAAAAAAGCCACGTGAAGAGAGGCAGAAATTGGAGCAATGCATCCCATAAGAGAGCAGCGCGGCTGCCAAGGATTACAGGCAGCTCCTGGGAGCCTGAGGGAGGCGTGGGGTGGACCTGTGTGCAGAGCTTTCAGGAGGAATTAAGCGCTGGCAAGGTGACTTCTGGCCTCTGGAACAGAGAGGCAATCTGTATTGCCTGGATTTGCATTTCTGGTGTTCGAGCAGGGCTCACGCTGTGTGCCGCACACTGGGTTTGAACAGACAATCCTGCATTAGCCTTGTGAATTCTGGGTTACAGGTGTCTGTGACCACACTTGGCCTGCTCATTCTCTTTAGATTACCTTGTTTGTGGTATTTTGTTACAATAATCCTGGGACATTAATACTTTGAGCCACTACCGGCCTTGACTTTGATATCATTCTTTGCAATCAAGAGGTTGCTTTTAAAACCCAAAGGCTACTAAGCTAGTAAAAAGGCTTGTTATTGGATGTAAGATAAACATAAGATAAACAAGCATAGGCATTCAACTGTCCCCACGGGCTACTGCAACTGTAAGTCAACATTCAGATAACAATAGAGGCTGTGACACCTAGCAACACGCTTGTGTGGGATCTGATGAAGGATGATGAGCAGAGGGAGGGAGGGGGGAAACTGTACTCAGGACACATTATGTGAGGGGGAAAAATCTATTTTAAATAAAAGGAGATCTTAAAACAGATATAAATAAAATAGGTATTGTTAAATAAGAAAATTAAATTTATAAATTTCTTTAGCTCCAAATTTCAATAAAAGCCACCACAGAATTTATTGATTAAAAAAATCTATATTTAATGGTCAGGAAAAATGACGGAAGGCAATTCTGAAGAGGAAGGAAAGGCCAGCTCTACAAGTCTTTAGAACATCCTAACAAAAAATACTAAGAATGCAAAATGGTAGCACAGGGCAGCAAACACCGAGTCAGCATCCACTAGGCCCTCTGGGAACCAGACCTGAGAGGGATGTAGTATACTGAGAATGGGGGTGGGGGGATTGACAGGGAAGGGGTGGGGATGGGGGGCTGGGGGTACAGGGGTGAGAGGGGGAGGGGAGTGTTTATGTTGATAAAGATCCCCTCCCCCAGGCCTGCTTAACAGACTGCACCTCAGAATGTCATCTCCACCCAGATGGGCTCTGTGCTTATAACTGGACCAACTACGTGGCTTTCTGGGTAGAAAGGCGGTTCTGTGCCCTACATCTTCAGTGGCATGAAATGCTGTTGGGGGGGATGCGGGGGGGGGGGGGTGAAGAAAGGGAGAGGTGGGAAGGACAGAGGCGCTGGTGGCTGGTGCTATCTGCCGACCACTCCTGAATGCCGAGGACTGGTTCTGCCACTCCCCATACTCTCTGAGTAATGTTTCATAATTAAGTCACTGTGACAACTTTTTCTCAGCTCAGTCATTTAAACTTCTGGAACCATATGAACTTAGGGAAGAACTCTGGACTTACAGACTTTCTCAGTTTTATGAAAAGTTTGCTGAACATCTAGAATGTGCAAATCTCTAAACTGGGCTCCAGATGTTTCTGAAGATTAGTGACACACTTATTTCTACAAGATGGATTTGCACCTGATACTCAGGAGTCGCAGAGGGAGCAGCCAGCGGAGTGGTCCTGGGCCACTGAGGCAACCAAGCCCTTCTCACTTCATTAGGTGAGAATGACTAGAGAATGGCTAGACTAAAGTTGATGCAAAAACTTTATTGAGAACGAGAAGCAACCAAAATGCTGTATCTGAAAGCATTTTATGGAGATGTTTTTTGCCACAATATGGGCACAGAGGCCACACTCCAGATGCTGGTCTAGAGTGGGACCAGGTTCAGGAACATGAAGATGAAACACTTCTGCTCACAACTCTGGGAAGGGCTGGAGAGATGGCTCAGCAGGTGAGACAGAGCACTGGCTGCTCTTGTAGGGAATCTGGGTCCCATGATTTCCAGCATCCACATGGTAGCTCACAATTGCCTGTAACACTAGTCCCAGGGGACCTGATGCTCTCCTCCAGCCTCCTGAGGCCACATGATCACAGGCACACAAGCACCCCCTCCCCCCCCCCCCACACAAACACACACACACTGTGGAAAGAACTGCCGCCTGTGGTTTGATTCTGTGGGTCGACAGAGGTAGTTACATCCTAAGATGGACCTAACTCAGAGCATATGGACAGGAACCTAGACACGGAATATGACCACCTGGAGGGCTTTGGGTGGGTGGGGGGAGGGGCACGGATTCCAGGCCAGCTCAGCTCAGCTCAGCCAGAATCTCAGAGGACCTTGACTGCTCAGGCATTTGCCTACGTGACTGTAACACTCTGCAGGTTACATGCTTGCAAATGAAGGTTGGGGAGCAGCTCTCTAGCCTCTTCTTATTTGTACCTGAGCTGGACAGATATAAAGCACACATTGGTACACATGTACACACATGTACACATCTGTGAAATCTTGTTCACTTGCAATAATTTCATTATTGCTTTTCAAGAGTCTCACATAGCCCAGGCTGGCTTCGAACTTACCACTTGTTGATGATGACTTTCAACTCCTGACCCCCAAGTCCCTAGCTACCCCTCCTGTGCTGGGATTACAGGAATACCCAGCATACCCAGCATACAGGGTCCTGAGGACCAAACCCAGGGTGTCATGCATGATAAGAACTACACTCCTAGCCCACAGTGTTGTGATTTTAAAGAAGGAGTTGCTTGTGTATACGCTGTAGGTCAGCGCAGGGGCTCGTGGGAATGTGTACTAGGCAATGCTGGAGACTTAGACCAGACCTTAGGTATTATGCACAGTCCCTGATTATTTTCTTTAAACAAACAGACAGACAGACAAAACCGCCAAACATTACCTCTTTCCTTTAGGATGCCTTGAGAAAGGGGTTTTTAAAACTTTATGAGTACGGAGTTTTGCCTGCACCTGTATCTGTGTGCCACATACATGCAGTGGCCAAGAGGGCTGGAGGAAGGCGCTGGATCCCCTGGAGATGGACCAACAGAAGTTTGGGAGCCTCCACGTGGGTGCTTGGAATGGAAACCTGGTCCTCTCGAAGAACAATAGGTGTTCTTCACAGCAGGGCCGTCTCTCCAGTCCCGTGATAGACAAATTTGAACTTTTTTTTCTTGTTGAGGGTCCCTCTCAGGCAGTTTTTTCTGCAGGGGGATCATTATACCGGAGCCCTTTTAGGTGTCTGTCTGCATGGTGTGGAGGTGGGGAGCCCTCTTCATTTCGAAAACTTTCTACTCTTCTCAGACATTTGCTCTGATGGAGGCTGACTACTGCTGTGTAGTAGGCATTACCCTGCTCGGTTTCCCACAGCTTTGTAAGTGAGAGCCCTTAGCCTGATGCTGGCCGTTATTCAGCAATTTCCATGGAAATGAAGGGGGGCATCTCTAGGTTTGGGGACTACACACACACACACACACACACACACACACACAAACACTCCTTTTTTGAGACAAAAATGTCCCCTGGCTAAGTTAGAACTCTGTCTCCCAGACGCTGGGCTGGGCTAGCAGTTGTGTGCCCTGACACCCAGCTGAGAAAGTCCAGCTCTTGTCAGATGTACCTCTCTGCCCGTCACAGAGTGGCTCCAACCACCATGGAAGCATGCCTAAGGCATTCGGTGCTAACTCTGAGGGGAAAAAACCCAAACAACAACAACAAATCCAACAGCCGTGCAGTTTTTCCCCAGGAAGGAGCTAACCAGACAGGCCTCTGCACCCATCTCCCAAGCAGCAAAAACGTGTGGAGGTGGGGTGTCAGGGGGAGGGGAAGATTCCTCATTTACATAGAAAATAAACTTCCTGTCCTATTAAACAATGAGGCATTCAAAATCTGCCTGAGTAGAAGTCCCCTGATGCAATGAGGGAGTGAGCAATCTCATGTCAGGCTGTTGTTATGGGATTTAAACATGTCCTAGCGAGGGCTTGAGGGGAGAGTCGGAGCCAAAGACAATAGCCCTAAACCTCACATGCGCAGGAGCCTCATTCTTGGGAAGCGGCCCTGAGAGCGCAGGGCAGACATTTCACAAACAAAGTGACTTCAAAGGTGGGCCTGCATCACACAGCTCCCTCCTTGACTTCAGCGCAGACCACCACGGGCCCCTTTGCCTCTCCGTTTAGTTTATAAGGTTCTCACACACATTACAACGCAATTATCTGAGCTCATGGACCAACAGGAAAGCGCTCATCACAGGGTACTTCCTTTGTCAAGCCCTGACCCTGGTCACTGTAAGCCGATAGGCGTGCCGTGCCGCTGGCAACCGGGCACCCAGGGGCACCCAGGGGCACGCTGCCCTCCCACCCCAACACACCCAAGGCCCTTCGCTTGAATTCCCCAGGGAGGAGGCGGCCAGGGGATGGGGAACGGGAAATTTTCTTACATCACTTGACGTGCTTGCTTTCACTCACAAAATCCTGAGTCATGACTGCAGCCCGTTGCCTCCGGCTCTGGCTGAAATCAGAGGCTATAGATTTGGAAACCTGACTCCACGGGCTGACTCTCATCCAGTTCATAGGAAATGTGTATTAGTTTAGTGGCCCCTCTTCAGGCTGAAGTGCCTTCTAATTGAGGGAATTACGTGAGGAAAGTAGCTGTGTCGTGGCTTAGTAAGCCGATGCCATGCTAGTGAACAGTATTTGACATTCGGTGAGTTTACAAAAAGGGCAGTCTCTCTGTTTGTTTGAACCGAGATTAAGTGAAAGGAAAAGTTTTTCTTTCCCATCCCAAGACAAATGGGAAACACATGTTTTCTCCTTTTGACTTTGTAAGTACAAGGCTCCACACATTTCTCCCCGCCCCCTCAGCTGCAGTTTTCAAGGACTGAAGCATGTTCCCTCTCTTCAGTGGCCAAAGCCAATACAGTGTGAGCCTTTATATTTCCAGACAGCAGGGCTCATGGAGAGGGCCTGATTCCAGGTCACCACATGGGGTGTTCCTGAGCCTACAGTTTTATGGGCAGATAAGATGGTAAAACCTGGTGCCAGGAGTCCCAGGAGCTGGGCTTACATGGAAAGAACTTTCGCCCATACAACCCTATCAGATGCCACTTCTTTATCTGCAAAATCATCCTTAAATAAAATTGAATGAATTAAAATAAAATTGCCACCGTTAATTTCCAGCTCTGTAGAGAATGCTCATAATCAGGTTGCTTCTTGGTTTTGGATGTTTTGAGATAATGCCTCACTATGTAGGCCTAGCTGGCTTAGAACCTGCTATGTAGACCAAGCTGGCCTCGAACTTACAGAGATCCACTCACCTCTGTGTGCCCTACCCCTAGGAGTGAGATCAAAGGCAAGAACCACAGCCAGGCCCAGCTGCAGTTGTTCTCTGGTGGGGAAGGGCGAGATGTGTCTGGATGAGGGCGCCCTGCATATGGGCTCAGCGGTCCGCAGGCCCGAGGGGAGGGAGGCCACACAAGGACCTGCTCTGTTCTTGACTCACTGTGACCTTGAAGGACTTCCCCTCTCTGAGAGCTGTCTTATCTGAGAGATGAGACTGGACAGTTCTGCCCCTGATGTAGCAGTTCAGATATGTGACAAGCCTCGCTGTGGCGAGGGTGTTCGGTACTTTGAGTTCTTGGAATGAAAGGATCATTCATCTTAGAAGATAAGTTTTTTTTTTTTTTTTTTTTTTAAGAAAAGTGATAGCTCATAAATACTTTTTGGATTATCAAAGGAATAAAGAAAAATCAATTTTCAAAATTTGCTTTCATTAAGTTGCCATTTGTTCAGTGTAAGTACAAAATGCCAAACACAGAATGCAGAGCGCGGGGCCACGGCCCTCCATCTGGCAGGGTGGACTCTTCAGCTTTCTTGGTGATTCCTGCCTCAGATTTCACCCAAACTGGCCCGACTTGCTTTTGAGTTGGACTTGCTTTATTCCAGTTAATTCAACCCCAGAATCCACCGGGACCTCCACAAGAAGACTGGGATCAATCATCCTTATGGCTCCCTGTGTGCATGCATGTGTGTGTGTGTGTGTGTCTGTGTGTCTGTGTGTGTGTCTGTGTGTGTGTGTGTTTGTGTGTGTCTCTGTGTGTGTATGTCTGTGTGTGTGAGTGTGTCTCTCTGTGTGTGTCTCTCTCTCTGTGTGTGTCTCTCTGTGTGTGTGTGTGTGTCTGTCTGTGTGTGTGTCTGTGTGTGTGTGTTGGGGGAGGTGCTGGAGGGTCTAGATGTGGTAGCAGGAGGAACTTCTGGTACTCAAAGCCATCTGGACTTAGAAAAATGTCTGTGTATGAGTGTTGACCTTCCGCATGTATGCATGTATGTATGTATGTGCACTGTTTGCTTGCCTGGGGCCCACAGAAGCCAGAGAGGGTGTCAAGTTCCAGGGAACTACAGTTATGGTCACGTGTGAGCCTCCATGTGGAGCCTCTCTAAGAGCAACCAGTGCTCTTAACTGCTGAGCCATTTTTCTAGACCCCTAGATTTATTGCATATTTATTTACTCTCTCTCTCTCTCTCTCTCTCTCTCTCTCTCTCTCTGTGTGTGTGTGTGTGTGTGTGTACAAGAGCGTGTATGTACATCATACTCACGTACATACTTGCATGCACATCCATGTGCTTGCCATGGTGCTCTTATGTGGGTCAGAGGATAGCATGCAGGAATAGTGCTTTCTTCCACTAAGGGGGTCCCAGGGATTGAACTCAGGTCCTCAGGTTTGGTGGCAAGCACTTTTAACCAGTGAGCCATCTCACTGGTCTAACTTGAGGCTTTTAAAAGTCAGTCCTTACATCAGCCCTCAGCCCTATGCTGTGTAGACTTCATCCCAAATCCCAACCGTTCACAGGTCTGAGCCACCCGAGTGCAGTTTCACTCATCCTCCTGTCTGAGACAGTAGCAGGGCTGCCCTTAAGAAGTTTCCTTTTCAGTCTGAATGACCACCTTTTAACAGAACTCACAAAGACAAATGATTTTTGGACTAAACGAGATGTTTTAAATGTGGAGTGTTTGGTGACAGTCGGCTCCCTTCTTATCATCACCATTTTTAAAGCGTTAGATTAGGTTAAGAGATAAGGCAGTCACTCTGTCCTAAAGAACCTAGGAAGCCTTTTCTCCACCAAGCAGCCCTTCCTGGTGAGTGACTGGGTTAGCAGATGGCCCCATTCTTCATTATGTGACCTGGGACCTTCTAAAAGGGGCTCTGATTTTCCGTGGGGTTCTCTCATCCAAGCTAGGTTGATGCCAAGGTCCCAGATGAAACTAGCAGAGGAAAAGCGAAGGTATTTTCTTGTTGGCATTTGACTCAAGACATCTTAGGCCCACCCCATGGCCATACTCAAGTGCAAGGGAGTTGTGCAAAACGCAGCTTAGCTTTGAACGGCTACGTGAGAACTCCGTCACTAACAAGCCGTCAGCGTTCTTGCTCATAGGTCTCGGTTACCTGAGTTTCATCTATCCTCCTGTCTGAGACAGTGGCAGGGCTGCCCTTAAGAATTTTCATTCCAGACTGAAGAGACTGCACCAAGCTTCAAGACAAAGGCCAGCGTCCTCTCTGTCCTCTCCTCATGTGCGCTGCCTTCCACATCTGGCCTTTCTCAGCTGGCCTCAGCTGGAATGCCACACCCTCAGAGAGGCCTCCCTGCCTCGTGCAAGGGAGCAACAGGCACCTGCAATACTCTCTGTCTCTTCTACACCTTTCTGGACCCCAGCACAAGGTTTCATAGCTTTTAAATGTTTCTCCTCTCTAACATTTTCAAATATGTATGCGTGTGAGAATGCAGATGTCCACGGGATCAGAAGAAGGCACCGCTTTCCTCAGAGCTGGAGCTGTAAGTGGTTGTGATCAATAGGACGTCAGTGCTGGGAACCAAATTCAGGTCCTTTGTAAGAGCAGCACACACTTGTGACTGCTGAGTTGTCTCTCTGGCTGGGCTCTCTTGACTTTCCCCCATGGTTGTCTCTCCCTCACTAAACACAAGCTGTGTGAGGGCGGGAACTCTGTCTGTCTCATGCCTAACACAGTGCCTGACACATGTTGTGGACTAAATAAGGTTTGTTCAATGAAAGAATACAGAGAACAGACTGGAGGTGGTGGCATATACCACAATCCCAGCACTCAGGAAACAGAGGCAGGTGATCTCTGAGTTGGAGGGCCAGCCTGGTGTACAGAATGAGTTCCAGGTCTCCTAGGGCTATGTAGAAAGGCCATGTCTCAAAACAAAAACAAGCAGAACAAGGCAAGGACATGACTTGTCTACTAAACAGCCTTCTTGTCAAATACCACAGGCTGCTGGTGCAGACAGTAGTCAGCCCGATTCTCCATCTTTGTTGGTATCAGCTGCTGGAAGGATCGAGGTCTTCAGCTATTTGAGCTGGACGGCCTCCCAGCAGCTTCTTCTCGGGCGCCGTCTTCTTTTTGCTCTCCAGCATGGGTCTCAGGGAGCAATTATGGCCTCTGGGTGTGTGATAGGCTCAGTGTGCACGTGAGTCCTCTTGGCAAAACTATGCCTTGTTTAAAATGCCAGCAGCATACCAGGTGACAGGATGGGCCTCCAGTTTACCATGGTGATATTTCTGGGGTGTTCCTTTTGAACCATTCCTTTGATCTGTAAGGTAACCTTTCTTAGATTCGTGTGTGTGTGTGTGTGTGTGTGTGTGTGTAAGGGCACGGTGAAACTTCTGAATCAGACCATGGGTAGAAAGGAAGGCTTATTGGGGATTAAACTGCAAAAGCTTTCTCTGGAGAGGGTGCAGAGAGAAGCAAAATGGCAGAAAAGCAAAAGGATTTTGTTCACAGCCAGCGGGTGAGAGTCTGAGCTGGTACGGGGGTCGGGGTGGGGGCACGGGAGGCTCCTGGAAAATAGAAATCTTTAGGCTTCTGTTTACCTGGTAACAATCCTGTTTACCTGCCCAAATGCACTGTCATTTGGGGACTGCTTTGATGATGTGGGGGTGATAGTCCTTCGGCTACTTCCTGTTGACTAGGGGGGAGGAGGGCTTGAGAAGAGGTGGGACTGGAACACTGGTCCAAAGTTGGGGCTTAAGCTGTTTGGCAGGTGATGGTAGGAAACCTGGGGAAATTCTGTCAGAAGCTATGGTCTGCTGACTCTGTGGTTATTCCATGAAGGGCAATCATTATTATGGAAAGGACAGTGGCCAGGCCAGAGTGCCGAGGAGATGGAGGAGCTAGGGCCTCAAGGGATACCCAAAGGAAAGTTCTTCCTAGAAGGCAGCCCTGGGGGCTGTGTTCATGAGCCGGGCAGCTGGTATAAACCTTGATGCTCTCTCCCACTGGGCCGTGCTGGCTCACACAGTAGCACAGTCTTCATTTAGGAAGATGTCAGCAAGTGAGAGCTCCATGGGTTTCAGGACTATGGAGGGGAGGAAGGGCCAAAGTTGATTCCTGGATGGTGTCTGGGAGCTGAGTGGAGATCTGAGACAGATCTAGACGAGGAGCAGAAGGCATGGTCAAGGAGGACAGTGGGAACTTTATCTTGGGCTAATGCTTGACATTTCTAGGTACTCACCTGACTCCCTAGAACTTACATGAACTTTAAGTTGACCAAAAGAGACACAAGCTTCAGACGCTCCAGCTGGACCATTGTCTGTAACCTGCACTGAGTTCACACTGCAGAGAAAGCAGCGTTTATGGGGCAGCCAACAGCCTAGTCAACCAACAGTCCAGGCAGCCGACAGCCTGAGGAGACACACACCTTTGAGCTATAGCAAAATGAAGCCTGAACACTTCCCTACACAACAGGAACAGGGTTAAATTGATCAAGAACAGGGTTAAATTGATCAAAGGAAATTAAAATTTTTTGAGCCTGTGATATGATAATTTTAATTGTTCTTAAAATTTTAGGAGCCAGTACCTTAACTGTTACCACAGAGCTTCAATCACTCACGACCACTCTTGGAACAAAGGTTTACCACTGGTGGGCTACACTTTGAACTTTGAAAATGTAATACCATATTATCATCTTTAAGACTAATTTTTCATATACCTTAACTCACTTCCTCAGACCTCACAACTTGCAGAAATCTGTGGGTTTTTTCCATCCTGGGAATATCTAATAATTTACCATGAGACACTGGTGCTTGATTTTTTGAGAGTAGTCATTGAAAAAGCAAGTCAAGTCCTTTAAAAATCATTTCATGCGCACACACAATTTTTGAGCCAGTTTTGAGCTTGCTTGAAACCTGCTTGTGAGTTTACCTTTCTCAGTAGGAAGTCTGGCACTGGGAGAAGGCAAGGCCTAGCTTTTACATTTGAAACTAATGTAGGCTGGCAGGTAACTGAGCCTCAGTTTCAATGTTGTTTCATTTAGAAGAAGGGCAATTTAAACTTTCTTTTAAATTTGTAGCAGCAGCAGCAGCAGCAGCAGCAGCAGCAGCAGGTACATCTTTTGCACCCAATGTTATTGTAAAGCC
Source organism: Apodemus sylvaticus (assembly GCF_947179515.1). Lineage (NCBI taxonomy): Eukaryota > Metazoa > Chordata > Mammalia > Rodentia > Muridae > Apodemus > Apodemus sylvaticus. Next base: position 79,422,036 of record NC_067482.1, read on the forward strand.
AGACTGTTTTTAAGGTGAAAGCACTTTCGGCTATGAATGGACTAATCATGCAGACAGCTGTAGCCTGGGGAGGAGCTGGCTGCTGGCTGCTGAGGACGGTAGCAGGGATGCTGACTCTTCTGGTGTAGATGGGGCCTGTCATTGGGAGGGATCAGGTAAGAGTTAAGCATGGAGGAGCCCAGAGGAGACTAGAGGAGGAGGGCAGGGGTGTTGGCTGACCTCTTCAGCAGCCCTGTCAGCATTTCCCAGAGCTGTACACAGTAGCAGTGCTTGGTGGTTAAAGGGGCAGACTCTATGGCCTGGTCAGGGGAGTCGACCACTGGCGGGGGCCAGCGCAGCGTCCTCCTAGGAACCGAGTACAGTCAGGATAGGCCAGAGGAGAGGTGGAAAGCTGTGGATTTTGTAGGTAAGGGTCTCGAGTGATTCCAGGCAGGGCTGAGTGGGAAGCCTTGGGAAGGCGTATATAGGGGTTGAGAGGAGGGAAGGAATTAAATGAGATATGCGGAGTTTCTAGGAGGGTGATGGGAGAAAGTTGAAGCTTAGCAGGGAACAAAGTGGAGAGGCTGTACTGTGATAGGAGATCTTGAGCCAGTGTGGTGAGAGGACACAGACAGGGCGACCGAATGTGAGCGTAGAGGCCTCCTGTGACAATCTGCTGCTACAGCCTGCTGCCATAGGCGACATTGCGGTCCCCTAACTGCTGTATCAGGCTGTTTGGGAAGATAGGCGACAGGGACAAAGGTAGGTCCTCTCAGTTGTTCCAATACCTCCCGGGGCCATTCCCTACTTTTTAGTAGTACACAGGATAACGGACTGGTCAAGCTCCGGATACAGCCAGAGCAGGAGTCTGTAGAGCGCCTCTCGGAGGTGAGAGAGCAGGCATAGTAGGGACTGGACGCTCAGCTGGGGCCTTGGTGGCCGCTTCACAGAGGGACTGAGCGAGAAGAGTGAAGTCGGGATTCCAGGGATTTTTGTCACCCTGGTAGACCAAGGGAGGACAGAGTCCCTTCCCAGGGGACTGGAGGTGTGAGGGGGTCACAGGTGCCGTCTGTGATTGACAGTGAGCTCACAGCAGTCAGGGAATAGCAGAAAGCCAAGATGCTCCAGCTGAAGACAGCAGACCTGAGCTTTGGGAGACTGTGTATCCTTTGTTTCCTGGAAAGTTAAACTGAACAGTGTGAGGTCATAGCATTGGGGGCTCGGGGGCGGGGCGGGGGCTGCATAGTAGGAGATTATCAGACTAGGTGGCTGGGAGACAGGTGAACAGAAGTGAGGTCAGTGGACAGAGCTGGCTGAAGAAGTGAGACTGTCTCAGAACCCTTGGGCAAAGACAGTCCATGTAAGCTGACGTGTTCTGTTCTAGGGTCCTCCTAGGCAAACACCAAGAGGTCACGTGAATCTGGGTGTAAAGGAGCGGTGAAGAACACGTCCTGAAGATCAGGGCAGGGCAGGCGACATAGTGGTGTTTAGGGGAGGGAGCAGGTTGGAGAATGCCTGTGCTAAGAAGGCACTGTGTGATGGCTTTTAGAGATAGGGTACTGAGAGCAGCAGGGGTAGGAAGGGTTCCACAGTAGGATCCCAATGGGGGTGATGGCGGCCACAGAAGGAGAGGGGTGGCGGTACATTTGGGTCAGGGAGGGGGTCTGGCAAAAGACAAGGTGAAGAAAGCATTAGTGTCAGCCAGTGGCCCAGGAGGCCCTTCAGAGACTGGACAGAGGGGAGAAACTCCAGCATGAGCTGGGTGAAAACAGACGTATAATTTAGCCATCCTTGCTTCGTATGGAGTTGGACAACAAGGGACAGGGAAGGGGTGAGCTCCAGGTGGCACCAGGGCAAGAGTGGAGGACCTGCAGCCCTCGGCTGGTGGCCTGGCCGTTAACATGGACCACAGAGATCCGAGGTTACCAGAGTTCATGGGAGGTACAGCCCTGGAACTTACTAGAACAAACAGACTTTACCCTAGGCTCCTCTGTGGTGGTTGGGGCTGAAACCTCTTCACTGCCAGGCTGGACATTTGGTTGCCAGACCCAGAAGATCAGATCTTCCTGTGGAAGAGGAACGGGGAGGGGCCTACCTTAGCAAGGTGGGGGGACAGTCAGCCTTCCAGTGTCCAACCTGTCCACAGTTTGGGCATAGCCCTGGCGCTGGGTGAGGTGAAGTATGGTTCTTTGTCCAGTGGCCAGTGGTGCTGAGGCTGAAAGGAGCTCAGGCGGGGTGTGTTGGTGCGCCATCATCCGAGGGGGCTGCCGGGATACTGCTACAGACCAGTGCTTCTGTCCATCACAGGAAGCCTTTTTCCTTCCTTCCTACTTCCAGATCATTAAACACATTAAATATCATAGTCAACAGATCTCTCTTAGCGTTTTGAGGGCAATCATCTAATCTCTTAGTCTCTTAGTGCCTCTCTCTCTGTGTCCTCTCTCTCTCTCTCTCTCTCTCTCTCTCTCTCCTGGCTCACTCCACTATCCTGGAACCCACTGTGTATACTGCCTCTGTTTCCTAAGCACTGGGAATAAAGGTATGCTCCACCATGACTGGTAAATTCGCTCTTAATACACCTGATTTTGAATTTTATTTTATATTAAACAAACATTAAGTTCACTTTAGATTTATTTTTAGTTACTTGCTGTAAGCTTAACCTTGACAATATATACAGAAGACTGTGGTGGATTTGGTCTAAGGCGACTTATATTAATTGGGCCCCCCAATTGCATGGAGTCTGCATGTAAACTGCCGAGGCTCCCTGCCCCCAGCTGGGTTTGACTGGTAAATAAAGTTGCTGGCAGCCAATGGCTGGGCAGGAGACAGAGGCAGGGCTTTTAGGTTTCCTGGGCAAGGAATGGAGGGGGAGGGAAAGGGATAGAACCTCCATGCCAGGGAAGGAGTCAGGTCCAGGCCTGAGAGGTACAGAAGAGAGAACCAATCAGGCAAGAGTGTGTGCGTGTGGGGGAAGCAGGCTGGGGCGGGGGATGACAGGGTCTAGGGCAACAAAGATGGAATATAGATTTTAGTAATAATAACTCAGGATGGGAGGGGAGGTAGGTTAGCCATGTGGGGGTTGGGAGTGGCCCAGCCATTGAGCTGTTTAGGGCATAGTAAAATTTAAGGCTGTGTGTATGTGTGTGTGTGTGTGTGTGTGTGTGTGTGTGTGAGTGTGTGTGTGTGTGTGTGTGTGTGAGAGAGAGACAGAGAGAGAGAGAGAGAGAGAGAGAGAGAGAGAGAGAGAGAGAGAGAGATATTCAGGAACCCAGAACTCTGGGGCAGGTATTGAGGATCGTGTGTCACCGTTGACACAGCTGCTGTCGGGTGGGTCGGTTTGAGCAGGGTTAATTGGTGACTGCAACAGAAGACTACAAGATAGGAGATAGAAACTGGTTTCTTCCTTGAAAGCTTGTCCCTGTAAATGAATTATAATTATACTTAGCACTCCTAAAAACATCATTCTGAGCACTTTAAAATTTTTGACCATTTATAAGGTGACAGATCATTAACTTGCTTGTCTTAATTATCACCTACGGTTTACAACAAACTAGTGAGATCAGAATTTTATAATTTTATCCCTGTTACATTTGAGACTTAAAATATGTAAATTTGGATTGAAGTCCTTTAGCATCAAAACAATCTTTAAAACACAAATACAGACCATAGAGAGCCTGGGAACACATTTTCCTGATTCTTCCAAAGCATGGTTTCACAAAATATCATAGTTTCTAATATGACTCAGTTTCTTCAAATAGACAAAGTTTAACAAAGCTAGCAAAAGCGTAAGTGGTTAGTTATCCATCTTTAAGCCAGTGTCGGATAACAGACCACTATAATCTAAGGAATTTATAAGCCTTGATCATTAAATATTTGTTGTTTGTTAGGTTCCATTTTCCATAATCCCCATTCCTGATTTTGTTCTCCTCTGTTATTTTTGCTCTTAGGACAAAAATTATCACATAAAATCCATCTGTGACCAAAATTTAGAGGCCTGCTGTTGTCTTCCTTAATCTAAGGAAAACAAAATAAAACAAGCCCTCTTAAAACTCTACTATATTTTTTAAAACAAAATATATGACACACTGCAGGCAAATTAAGATTACCTAATTAAAATTAAGATTACCTAATTAAGGTACCTAAGATTTTTAGCTATCAACCTTTGTTGTTGTTGTTGTTATAAGCTTTAAGCTAACTTTTTACTTTGCTTGGGGTTTTACAGATTTTTTTTGTTTTAAAAAAAAAACACACCCCAATGATCTTATAAATCCTGAGATTAAAAAAAAGTTTACATTTCAGCAAAAGGGTCAGTGAGCGTAAACAGAGGCAAGGAAGGAGGGGTGGTGGTCGAGAGCCGCACTCTGGGATTACATAGCCATAAGCAAGCTCTTGCAAACAGCTCGCCTCTTAGCTCTTCTCAAGCGCACAGCGTCCTTTCTCTGAGCTGCTCTGTTTTATCTGTCCATCTGTCTATGTCCTGCCCCCTCTCCCCCTGTGCCCACCCCTCCAGATCTCCCCCCTCCACAGAGACAGGTGGACACTCTGACCCCCAAGGACAAAGGTTTTGAAGGAAACTTTTAAACATGCTTGGGTCTGTAGTGAGCAGGTTAGATTTGTCTCCAGAGCCTGTGACAATATTCCAACACTTAAAAGACACTTAAACGTCTACAAGCCTGAGTGTGTGATCAAAGTGAAGGCTGAGGGCAAACAGAGAGCAAAGAAAGCTTAGAAATAGGAGGTTTTTCAAGAGCAAAGAGTAGAGAAAATAGAGATAAAGGGATTTTCAAAGTGCTGTGTGGTGACAGAGGTTGTCAAGATCTGTGAGAATTTGGACGTGAGTCTGTCAGTTTTGGCCACTGAGACTGATCTAGTGTGCTCTGAGGTCAAGCTGCTTGTAGTAAATCAGTGTGGCTTAACAGAATCTCTGAGGAGGAAACTCTGAGGCGGGAAGGGATCAGAGAAGGCAGGTGAGAGAAGCCCAGGAGCCTGCACAGGAAAGACAGAGGTGCCAGGAGTGGGCAGGGCACAGAGCAGGCAGGGGAGAGATGTCCTTGATGGGTGGCAAAAAGAAACCCAGTTTTAGACTTTTGCCCAATAAGTTCTTTGCCCAACCCATGTCCTTCTGTTTAGGACACGGTCACCAGCACTGTCATTTTGGGGGGCCATTTTGGACCTAACAATATGTAGTCGCAGGAGCAACCCCGTATTTTATGCCTATTTTAAAGTACACACATGCCCACATACACCTGCACACTTACTTGATGGCTGGAAAAAATATGCACCCATATGCACACTCACACTTCACCCCCTCGTGAGCCTTTTGGTCAGTTACTGGAAGGCAGTAGTTCAAATTGAAAGGAAGGCAGGCCTTCTTTTGATATGTCAACAAATGGATTCATTCATCCCTTCCCATTTCGTACCATCTGAAACTCTGATGCATGTGTGTATGCTGTGTGTTGCTGGAAAACACCAGTGGATGTGGAAAGAAGGAGTGGGCAGAGCACAATTCTGTCATTGTGCCGGCCCTGCGTCTGTCCTGCCATCAATCCGTCATCGGTTCTTCAGGGATGAATGTTTACTGGTACCAGGAACATGGCTGCCTCAGTCAGATGCCTGGCTGAAATAAGAGGCACATAAGAAAGCAAACTGATCCACCTCACCTCTGCACAGAATGAAAGAAACGTTATGTAGAAAGACCAGGACCACGGGATGGTTTAGCAAAGGCACTAACTGTCAAGCCTGACGACCCGAAGCCTTTGTGGTAGAAGAGAGCCGACTCCTTCAAGTTGTCCTCTGACTTCCATATGTGTATCGCATACACACACACAATTTAAACATTTAGAAAAGACCAAGTTATAGTCCAACTCAAGCATCCATTTGACTCACCTAATGAAACAGAAATAACCATAAAAGCTAAGAAACGATAATTCAGAATGTTTGACTCTTTAGTATTTATTTTATGTATATGAGTATCTTGCCTACATGTGTGTATGTGTGTGCCTGGTGTCCCAGAAGGTCATAAGAGGATACTGGATACCCTGGAACTGGAATTATTGATGGTGTGTGCCATTGTGCAGTGTTGGAAACAGAGTTAGAAAATCAAGGGTCTCGAGATCCTCAGCGCCTCTCCTGCCCCAGAGTTCTTGACTCTTTTTGTTTTTTTGGTTTTTTGGATTTGGTTTTTTTGAGACAGGGTTTCTCTGTGTAGCCCTGGCTGTCCTGGAACTCACTCTGTAGACCAGGCTGGCCTCAAACTCAGAAATCCACCTGCCTCTGCCTCCCAGAGTTCTGGGATTACAGGCGTGCACCACCACTGCCCGGCTTCTTGACTCTTTTTTTAAGACAGGTTTCTTTGTGTAGCCCTGGCTATCCTGGAACTAGGCTGGCTTTAAACTCAGAGATCTGCTGCCCTGCCTCTGCCTTCTGAATGCTGGTATTAAACTCGTGCACCACCACCCCTGGCTTTGCCTCTTAATGATCATGGTTCTTTTGCAAACCTTTACAAACCTTAGAAACCAAAACCCTTGACTGCTTTTACTGCTATCACCGCTCACGACAGGTCAGAAGACAACCTTGTGGAGCTGGCTCTCTCCTTCCTCCTTCACTTGCATTCCAGAGACTGAACTCAAGTGGTCATGCATCACACGTCCCTTCCCGGCTGCTCCATCTTGCCAGCCCACCAGTTTGTCACACACACACACACACACACACACACACACACACACACACACTAAGAGGGGCTGTCTAAATGCACAGCTCATGCTGCCCAGCTGAGACTTTGCTTTGTCCAACAATGTACATTGAACTGAACCATCAGCCTCCAGGTATGCGTAAGAACCAGCCCACACTGAGAATCTGCCACACTCAGGTACTACGATCTTCTAATACATTTTTGAAAATTAGAGAACAAAACATTGTTATATGAAACGTAAAACTGAAATCCTAAGGAAACCTACTGTTTTTCAGTCTAAGGGAAACTACTCTGATATCACATTCTAGGGACTAAAGACAGACAGGTAAGGACAGATGATTCATCTAAACTACATTACTACATTACAGTTTACATACTGACTGTTCCAGCAGCAAAAGTGATAGACCAGAATCCAGAGCTATAAGATAAATGCTTTTAGAAATATCTATTCATTTTTCAAAACTATCCAGGTGTTCCTTGAAGTGCTGGTTGCTTTTGAGTAGTTGTAGGTAGGCGCTGATAGAAACAATTCTGAGGGAAAATTTTTTTCTGTGCTCATGGATGATGAGGGTTTTGTCCATGGCTGCATGGCTCATGTCCTTGGCAAGAATATTACAGGAAACTCATGGACAAGGAAGCAATTTACCTGGGGGTAGACGGGGGGGGGGGGCATGCTCTCCACCCACCCAGCTCTTCCCTGTAGACCTCATCTGCCCTGCTCTACCTGGACCAGAGCACTCTGTCCATGTGACATCCATCCACCCACCCGTGTGTGGACAGTCCTTCGCAGGTATGTCCAGAGGTGTGTATCTGTCAACCCAGTGGACAGTCAAAATTCACCAGCAAATTTGGTGTCCACGGGAGATTGATGAAGCCACAACTGCCCCTCAGATAGTAAAGTGGACATGATTAAGTCTCTTGTATAAATCAGCACAATACTTACATACATTCTTCTGCATAATCTCTGTTATTATAACTCATGCAATATAAACAGCTGAGCAGTAGTTTAGAGAATAATGACAACAGGACAGCTCAAAAGCAGCAAAGTGTGTGTGTGTGTGTGTGTGTGTGTGTGTGTATTGGTATACCACCAGCTTTAAGCTGGAGTCTCTTGATATTTATTTATGTATTTGAGCACACTGTTTGTCTATAAACACCAGAAGAGGGCATCGGATCACATTCCAGACAGTTGTGAGCCACCATGTGGTTGCTGGGAATTGAACTCAGGACCTTTGGAAGAGCAGTCAGTGCTCTTAACCACATAAACTGTCAGTGTAGAAGAGGCCACTAAGTAACTGGCAGAGACAGAGGCCACGTCACATTACATTTGGGGTGGGGGAGGAAAAGGTAACTATCAGATTGAGTCCAATTCCTCTCAAGAGCAAATAAAAACTGTATGGGAGTGGGTGGGAAGGGCTCATTGCTGGAGTCTCCCAGACTTGAAGAAGAAGGCCCCTCTTCTTCCAGGTGCTTCACCCAAAAAATTTCAGATAGAAACCCCTTTTTTTCTATGAAAATGCTGATGAGTCTACTTGTGGAAACATCTCATTATAAAAGCCCTCTCCTCTGCTCATTCTCTGAGCTTTAATAAATCCTGGATTAGCATGAAAACCACCCAGGCACTGACTCTCCACATTTCCCGACGCGCTGTCTGGAGTTGGCTTCTTCTATTGAGTAACTTCCCCACACTGGAAATCTGCCCAGTGCCTGGAACTCAGGACTACCCACCAGTGTGAGCAGGGTAGGGGCATCCGAGCGCCCTGCCGCCCTTCTTCCGGTTTCTTTTCCTCGCCTTTTCTCTCATTCACAGCCATTCAGGAAATTTGTGTTTTGTTTTGCTGGGTACTGGGCCTGGGACCTTGTGCACACCAGAGAGGCACCCCACCCGAGCGACACCTCCTCACCTGTGCTGGTGCTTGTCCTCTTCTTTCTGATGAAAGTGGAATTTGAGTTTCCTATCCAGCACTCTGAATTTGCAACCATGGAGTCTCAGCTGTCTCATCTTCCCTCTCATGCCTTCCCCCACAGATAGGAGGCAGCCTCTTTTCCATGACCTCTCTCAGCACTCCCCTCTTCAAAGGAGCCCCTCAGATTTGGAGAACATTGCAGTGTGACAACTGCTCTCTCTGGACGGCTACAACTCCCCCTCAGATACTAAAACCGACATGCTTAAGTCTCTTGTATAAAACAGCACAATATTTTATTATTATCTTTATTAATCATTCCATTCATTTACATCTCAAATGATAGCCCACTTCCCGGTTACCCCGTCCATCAGCCCCTCATCCCACATCTGTCCTCCCCCAAACAGCACAATATTTATGTACATTTTCTGTATAATTTAAATCATCTCTCCATTATCATACCTCAGGGAATGTAAAGGGCTGAACAGTCATTTAAGGAATAATGCAGTGCTACACACACACACACACACACACACACACACACACACACACACACTAGCTTACCATTTTAGTTGGGTCCAGTGGTGTAACAACATGGTACAGCCATCACAACCATGCATTTCCAGGGTACTCCTTGCTGTGGAACTGAAACTTGTATTCGTTAAGCTCTACCTGCCATCGCCCCCTCCCCTGCTCCTGCCATCACACTTCTCTCTGTGAACTCGCTCCCTCTTGGTGATTCACAGAAGCAGAATAATGCACATCGTCCTTTTGCAGCTAGTGTATCTCGATAAGCACAGTGCTTTCACACTTCATCAATGTTGTAATATGTATTCGGATTTTGTCTGGTGTTAAAGGTGGATGGTATTCCAGTGTACGGATATCGATAGGTACTTCATCCTGTTTGCCCAGCCAGTGCACATGCACAGATTTCTGTTTCTTGGGTAGTGAAGTTTGTATTTTGATAGTGAGGGATGATAGGTCATCAGCGGGATGAGCCTTTTATGCAGAGAAAGAATAGCTTGAGTGTATGGGAAGAAGTAGGAAAAAGGAGTACTGAAAAACAGCAAGTGACCTTAACTGTTAAGCCATCTCTTCAGCCCAGGGTTCACTTTGAACAGATTATCTGTTTTATCGTATGGGCATTTTGTCTGCATGTATATCTATCTGCATCACTCGCATGCCTGGTCTTCTTGGAGGCCAAAACTGTCTGACACCCAAGGTCTGTAGTTATAGATTTTTGTGAACCACCGGGAGTTGACCCTGGGTCCTCTGGAAGAGAAATCAGTTCTCTTAATTGCTGAGCCACCTCTCCTGCTCCTCCACAGGATTTAAAACCAATGGGATTAAAAAGGAATAATTATCAAATTTCAAGTTTTATTTTAAATTCAATAGAGCTAAACTGATTTATAAATTACAAAGTTTTTAAACTTATTTTTTAATTTTAAAAATGATTGATTTTTATGAACCTAGTTTGATAATTCTCTTGCTTTTCTTTAATATAAGTTGTTCTTATTTAATTTTAACCTTGGCACAAGGTTTCCAAAGAATTTGGGTGTTTTTCCTGCCAAGCAGCTCACAGCACATTTCTTTCTTTTTTTCTTAATATTTTTGATACTTGGGAATTTCACATCATGAACTCTGATCGTACTCACTTTCCAGTCTTCCCAGTTCTGCCTGACACCCTTGTGACACGCCCCCCCCCAAGAAGAAAGAAGAATGAGGAGAAGGAGGAAGAGGAGGAGGAGGAGGAGGAGGAGAAGGAGGAGGAGGAGGAGGAGGAGGAGGAGGAGGAGGAGGAGGAGGAGGAGGAAGAGGAAGAAGAAGAAGAAGAAGAAGAAGAAGAAGAAGAAGAAGAAGAAGAAGAAGAAGAAGAAGAAGAAGAAGAAGAAGAAGAAGAAGAAGACATATACTTACTGGAGCATGGTCAAACTCTGTGTGGTCAGATCCTTTAAGAAAATTGAGTCAGCTCCCTCCAACCCCACTGCCAGAAGCCATCAACTGTGATAAAGATACTTCAGTATCCTTATCACAATTTTTAAGAGTTCTCTTCAATAGCTTTTGTTCTGGGTGACAGCCCATTTCTAATGGAGATTTTTTTCAACAGCCTTTATTCTTGCAAAAAAATTATATGTATGTATGTGTGTATGTGTCTATGAATGTATGTATGTATTCATCATGTAGGCGCAGTGCAGTGCTTGCCAAGGCTAGAAGAGGACATCAGATTCTGTTGAACTGGAGTTACAGGTGACTGTGAGCCACTCAAGTGGTGTTGGGACCTCTTTAAAAGCAGCAAGTGCTCTTAATCTCTGAGCCATCTCTCCAACCCCAACAGTACATTTCTGTAAATGGACATTTAGTTTGCTCAGCAGATATGCATTGAAAAATGCACATTTTGGCCATATGTCAAAGCTATGTCTAATCTCAAAATGTCTAATTGATTGAAAAAAGTATGAATTTTAGATTGTGGATAGTGAGAGCTAGCACCAGATTCTTATCTGTGTGCTGTGTCCATGTGCTGCAGTTCACGGGTTGAGGTCAGTGGACAAGGTGCAGGAGTTGGTTCTCTCCTGCCACCATGTGGGTGCTGGAGATTGAACTCAGGTCCTTAGGTTTGGTAGCAAGTGCTTTTGCTTGCTGTGACATCTCACTAACCCACTTCACAGTCTGTCCTTCTTTGCTCTCAGACACATCCCTTAACCTTTCCGGGGGGAACCTTTCTGTGGGGAACCTCTGAGAACCTACTGCCCTCCCAGTCCCTATATCTCATCTCCACTTAATAATGAGACTGGGTCACTTTAAGCTCAATCCCTACTCCTGCCCCAGTCATTGTGGACGTCTCCATCTGACACAGTTGGCTGCAACTATCATTTCCTCTAAGGTCTGTGCCTGGGTCAGTAACTACTGACCTTGGAGTCATGTGTAGCCTTCTTCAAAGGACTTGGTATGTGTCCTAGTTAGCAGTTACTGTCAACTTGACTGTGGTGGTTTGAATAGAAATGCCCCTTCCCCCAGGCTCATAGAAAGTGGCACTATTAGGAGGTGCAGCCTTGCTGGAGGAAGTGTGTCACTGTGGGTCAGGCCTTGAGGTCTCAGATGCTCAAGCCAGGCCCAGTGTGGATCGCTTGCTCTTCCTGCTGGCTGCCGATCCTGATGTAGCACTCTTAGCTCCTCCAGTGCCATGTGTGTTTGTATGCCACTATGCTTTCTACCATGATGATTAATGGACTAAACCTCTCAACTGTAAGCCAACCTCAATGAAATGTTTTCCTTTATAAGGAAAACATGCCCTGGTCATGGCATGTCTTCACAGCAATAGACACAGTCTAGAACCACCTAAAACATAAAAACATTTCAAGTAATTGTCTTCATCAGATTAATCTAACTGCCTGATTGTCCTAATTGGGCCTAGTCCACTGTGTGCGGTGCTGTTTCCCAGGCAGGAGGTCCTGGCCTGCGTAAGGAAGTCAGCAAGCTAGAAAGCAAGCCAACAAGCAGAGTTCTATGGTTTCATCACGTTCCTGTCCTGTCGTTTCGCAGCGATAGATTATGACCTGGAAGTATAAGCCAAATAAACCCTTTTCTCCCCAGGTTGTTTTATCTCAGCAACAAGAGGAAACTAGAACAGTGTACTGGCCAGAGTCCTTAGAAAGGACACTTGCTGCCAAGCTCGCTACCTGACTTTGGAACTCAGGACTTACATGGTGGAAGGAGACAACAGACTCCCATGAGTTATCCTCTGCTCTCCACACACAAGCTACGACATCTGAGTGCCACCCCATCAATAGAAAGGTAATAGTCGGGCAGTGGTGGCACATGCCTATAATCCCAGCATTCTGGGAGGAAGAGGCAGGCGGATTTCTGAGTTCAAGGCCAGCCTGGTCTACAGAGTGAGTTCCAGGACAGCCAGGGCTATACAGAGAAACCCTGTCTCGAAAAAAACAAATCAAAAAAAAAAAAACCCAAAAAATAGAAAGGTAATGACAATTAAAAATAAAAAAAGAATGGATTGTCTATGGGGAGAGAAACAGAAACAAATCCCCCAGTAATCTCCGGTTTCTAAAGCACTAGTCCCTGTGCAAACACCACCTCCACACTTGGGCTCCAGGAGACACCTTCCATGCTTACAACAGTGTTCTGCCTCTGTTTCCCCTCTTAAGCTAATTCATGGTGCTTTCTGTTGCTTTTAATTTTAGACATACAATTAATATACTCTGTAATGTGAGTCTAATCCTGGTCACAGGAGTATTTTAAGAGTCACCTGGGATGCCTACACAGCTGCCACAGAGCCAACGCTGATCCTGCTACAGCATCACTGCTGCTCCCTTCCCCTTTCTGTATTAAAAATACCATATTTCTTGTTTAAGCTTACTATTCCAATTATTCTTTTATAAGCAAAGCAACGATGGCTGAGTTTTGAAATGCAAAGAGCATGGGGATTTTGAAATGCAAATATTTTTAAGAGTAACATGCTTAAAAAATAATTGAGCACTGTCTATGTTCCAGGAAAGGTGCCAGGGATTCATTCACTCCTTCCTCGCTTGCCCTGAGGCAGGAGGTAGGGCAAGGACGCTGTCTTCTCTGCCTCTTCCCAGGGAGCTTACAGGAGGAGGGGCCAGGCAGCCAGAACCAACTGTGTTCTGGGTACAGGAGGGGAGGGTGAAGGAGGGACACAAAGGAGGGATCTCTGGCCCATGTCACAAACTGCCAGAGGGAACTAAGGACCAAACAGATCGATGAAGATTGTGCAGTTGAAAGGTCACCAGTGGAGAACATGCTGGGGAAAGAGCAGTCTGCTCAAAGCATGGGAGGTAGAAAGGGGCATGGCGTGTGCCCAGAGGTGGGCACAGAGCATACCGTGCATCAGCAATGCTAGGCCTGCTGGCCAGCACGGTACCCTGGGAACTGCTGAAGGTTTTAGGCAGAGAATAGACCTACACACACGTATACTCTAGAGAGGCCCTATGCAGCCTCTAGCCTGGCCTGGGAAAGATGTGGTGATGCCCAAGTTTGGAGTCTGGGAGGCTGGTTCATAGACTACGGCAGGATTCTGGGCAGAGGGTATAGCATCTTGAACTCTGCTTTAAGAAAGAAAGAAAAGGTGCATGTGGGGAGATGGCTCTGTGGTTAAGAGCACTTGCTGCTCTTGTACAGGACCTGGTTCAGTTCCCAGGACTCATACAGTGGCTCACAATCATCCTGACGCTAGCTCTCGGGGATCCTGCACTCGCTTCTGAGCTGTGTGGGTACCAGGCATGCATATAGTGAACATACACACATACATGCAGGCAGGACACTCAAATACACAAGATAATAATAAAAAATTTGGAGGGCAAGAGGAAATTACTTGATGTATATAGCAATCGTGATTATATGATGAATATGAATAATGTAAATCATTTCACTTTCTCCTGATTTCTGCCCATCCACAGATGATTCTTGTTAGGCTGATGAATGGCTTGCTCATGCTTACACAGCTACTAGTGCCTCTTAGGGCTTTGGGACATTAGAATAGATGCCACTGCTTGTTTGCAGGCTCCTGGCAGAATTGGCTTCCATGTAGAGATAAGGTGTAGGTCAAATGAATTTAAGAGTGGGGGAAAGTATCTAGGTTGATGTTATAAGTAGCTTTTTTGTTTGGTTGGTTTTGGGGTTTTTTTGATTTGGTTTTTTTTGAGACAGGGTTTCTCTGTGTAGCCCTGGCTGTCCTGGAACTCACTCTGTAGACCAGGCTGGCCTTGAACTCAGAAATCTGCCTGCCTCTGCCTGGCAGAGTGCTGGGATTACAGGTGTGCACCACCCAGCATAAGTAGTTTTTCAGGACAATAGGATTGGTGGAGTGGCCTTCAGAAACTCCAGAGGACTGGAAGGCAGGATGTGTGGACACAGGGATAGCAGGAAGCAGTGGGCATAATATCAGAGCCTCTCAGGAGAGGGCAGAGGGACACCAAGGTCAAATACAGACTATTGGATGACATTTTGCTACACTGTAATAAGGCTATAGCAGAAGTGGCTAGGTGTGGAGGGAGAGGACAGCCAAGCCACAGGACACCCACTGCAACACTAGGCCCTGCCTCCTCCATAAACTGTGACTGGGGCAGCTGGCTCAAGCTCTCCAGGCTATGGAGTAAGCCATGAAGAGGTCTGAGAAGTGTATGGTTAGGCAATTTCTTCATTGTGCAAACACAGAGTGTCCTTACTAAGTTGGCATCTATGTGAGGAAGTGATACAATCTCATGGGACCACTAGCTGTCCGTGCAGTGTGTCCATGGATGAAATGTCACAATGTAGCGTATGGCCGTGAATTCAACTAATAGATCATTGTTGCTTATGTTTAAATCTCCCCTGCAGAAAGACTACCCTCGATGTTCACTCTCCCCAATCTTTGACTCTTGCCTTGGAAGAGCATCTTGGAAGTCCGAAGACTAATGGAGTTGTGACCGTCAACAGCAGCTGTTGAAGACCTTCTGAGACAGACTGTAAGTGCAATGGCTGCTTAGTTCTCTGTCCCAGTGCTCAAACTATAAAGGAAGGCAAAGAAGCAGGCTTAGTTTTCAAATGCAAGGAGATTCAGCCTTAGTTTTAGGGCTGAAGATAAAGTGCATCTTCTCCATTTCTCTGCCTGGCCCCACATCCTGGTTCCAGACAGTGCCTTCTGCATCACTCCCGGGCACCTCGGACCAGAGACTGGGAAATGGGGAAAAAGTGTTTTAAAGGGACAAACAAGAGGATAGAGGATATACAGCTCCCATTAGTGATGTTTGTTCCCAAGAAGAAAGAGGTTTGCCTTAGTAATTAATATGTGCTGATTTTCTGGTAGCACAATTCAAGTCCAAACATTGGACAGGAAGTTAGAAAGAGCAACTCAGTGGATGCAAATTCCAGAAGGTACTTACTGTGGAAATTTATATGCATATGAGAGTAATTCCCAGAGCAGCACTGGGTGCTTGCCTGGCCTTTCCGCTCGCCCACCTGAGAGCAGGCAAACTGCAAGCTGCTCGCAGGCACAAGGTCATTCTTTCCTGCCCACCCCTGATGGGCATCAGTGACTTCTTCCTTTTTCTGAACATTGTTGTTTGTTTTGTTTTGCCCTTGTCTCTTTAATTAGAGTTAGAAATTCAATCAATAGAGTCAGGTGTGGTAGTGTGTGTCTGTAATCCCAGCACAAACGGAGCTGAGGCAGGAGGATTGCTGGAGGAAAGTCCAGGACATTAGAAAAACCATGACTCATGCAGAACAAGTAATAATAAATTAACAAGGGGAAAAATCTTTAAAGTCAGTTTCCTTTTCTGCTTCTGAGGTTAGCTCAGCACTTACCTGTGCTGTAGACAGGGTGGTTGTATAACTTGGCCAAATGCTGTAACCTGCAGTACCAATGAGAAAGCTGTCCTGACTTCAGAGACTTCTATTTAATCAATAGTAATGTATAGTAATGGTTTTGTGTTCTAGGTAAATGGATTTCCCCCCAGTCTTTGTCATCATCACCACAGAAATCGATACCAATAAAAGAAGGAAACCAGCCATTGTCATGCACAGTCTGAGGCCACCGTGCTGTATTAAGGACACTAAGTTTACTAGCCTTCATTTTTCTTCAGACACACCTCTCCCTTACCTCACAAACAAGAAACTAAATCATAAGAAGTGGACAGGAGGCAAAATGCTTGGAAGGAAAAAACCACGATACTTCTAGGATACATCTTTGCTTAAAAGTTTTATTTAGTTCACTTTCAAGGTAATTCCCAAATAAGCCATCTGCTAAACCAATGGCCTCTCACTTGGTTCCACTGATCTTGCGTGCTTCTAAATTTCACTGGGCAAGTATTTACCAGGTAGACTAAGAAAACCATTTGACTGGATCTGGGAAGATTGCTCGGGGTAAAGTGCTTGCTGTGAAGGCACAAATGTCAAAGTTCAGATCCCTGGCACCGATGCAAATGCTGAGCATGTCTGTAACTTCAGGGATGGGGTGGTAGCGGAGATCAGCAGATCCCGGGGCTTGACAGAGAGTTGATACAGTCAAGGCTGTGAGTTTAGGTTCAATGAGAGACCTTGTATAAGCAAAACAGAGCAAAAGAGCAAGAGCAAGAGAGGAAGAGACCCAACATAAACCTTGGCCTCCATTATGGACACGCATAGGTGACTACACCTGTACACACACACACACACACAGAGACAGAGAGAGACAGACACAGAGAGAGACATACACAGAGAGAGAGAGAGAGAGAGAGAGAGAGAGAGAGAAGAGAGAGAGAGAGAGAGAGAGAGAGAGAGAGAGAGAGAGAGAGAGAGAGAGAGAGAGAGAGAGAGAGAGAGAGAGAGAGAGAGACAGAAGCCAGACTGCCGGGTTCAAATCCTCGCTGTTCCATTTCCTGTGGTTTTCATTACTCAGCTTCTCTGTATCTTGGTTTCCTGGCTGTAAAGTGGGGATACAGACTGTACCTGTCTCTACGGGTTACTATGATAATTAGGGAGTTAACATGTGTAACATCCATCCCAGGCTAGGCACTGTATTAGGTATTTTCTTTTAGCTTAGTCAAATTGTGACGAATTTCTCCAGCATGTTCACTATACATCTTCTAGGACACTCATATCTGTGATGTCTGTTACTAACTTAGTTCTATGTTTGTCTTCAACTTCAACAAGTGAGGCTGAATGTGTGACCTTTTGGTGGGTGGCTAAACTCTTAGTTGTTTGCCAGGCTGTGACAAAGAACAGAGATTTCCCAAGGATATACTATAACCTCCATCCACTGGTCCTAGGTGAATTACGGAAAGTCTAATTCCCTCCTAAGCCACAGGTTTACTATCGCCATTTGATGAATGACGTTCACAGTAGAGGAAACATCCCTGACCTTTGTGAAGTCTGCCTCTTGCTCAGAAGTTGCAATGCCTTGGGTAAATCTGTGTACAGTAATACTTGCTTCCCTTCCTCACGTAGACCTGGGCGGAGCAGAGGGATATGAGAACCAGCTTGTGGGAGATAGACAGTCAAGTACTTTGAAACTGCTAATGACTGACAGCCAGGGACAGTGACACTGCAGACAGTCTGAAGTTCTTATCACTAAAAGAACACTCATGCAAAACTAAACCCAGCTTTAAAAAAATTCTAATGCAAAAAAAATTCTAATGCATGAAAAATGAGGAAATACATGGTTTCTGCTGCCTTGCAGACTACAGAACTGAATGATTGGGATACATTTTTATTTTGCAATAAAAATAGAGTTAGTAAGTTCTAACTTAAGAACTGACAGAAAGAAGTAAATTGAAAAAAAAAAACCTTCACAAAAGATGGGGTTCCTTCACCTGGGCAGAAGACCAGGATATCTCTGGAAATCAAATAAAATCAACACCAATGAAGTCTCCTTCCAGCCAATGAAAAAGGAATCTAGAGAGGAAACTCCAGATCTCTTGTTTACCCAGCTGTCTGTACAAAGTGAATTATTCATGATTCAGTGTGAATAATAAGCCCATGCAAATATTTGCTGTATTCTTGATTTTGAAGGAGCAGCAGGAAATGAAGTCACTATAAAATGATTTAGTTAACTCTTGCTCTTTGAAATAAATTGAGAAACTTGTTGCTGACGCTTACTTACATATGTCCCTCCTCTCAGAAAAAATATCTTACATTTCCCTCCCGAGGCTTCTGTCCTGTTGGAAATAACAATTTAATGCTTCTGTTAGTATAGTGACCTTTATATGATTTCCTTAGAAACTAATTATGAAAGGTTTTTGTTTTTTCTCAACTGTAGAGGGTTAAAAAGCCCACAGCAGTTCTGTAAGGGGAAACCTTAACGGACAAGTTTCCAAGTACTTGCTGCTTACTGTAAATTCTTGCCTGTAAATTTCAGTTACAGGTTTTTGATAAAGGGAATATTACAATAATACTGATACCCAGCAGCTTTTAGCTGTCTATCTTTTCACTACAGAGCTGGCTGGACAGTTTCCATCAGAACTGCTATACTAACAATTCAGAGCAGTGCTCAGCCTTTCTAATGCTGTGACAGTTCCTCGTGCTGGGGTGACCCCTTGCCATAAAATTATTTTCATTGCTGCTTCATAACTGTAGTTTCGCTACTGCTATGAATTGCAATGTAAATATCTGATATGCAGGATATCTGATATTTGACTCCTGTGAAAGGGTGGTTTGAGGACTGCTGACTTAGCATTTACGCAGCCTGTCCCCTGGTGTACCTGCGGCACACTGATGGGTGTGTTACTCTCGCTCTGCTTCAGTACCTTTCAGACTGTGCCACCATCATAGGCTGCCCCACCACTCCACACCTGAGACAAAGCTTTAACGTATATATCAGGCTGGCCTTGAACTCATAATTCTCCTATTTCAGGCTCCAGAGTGCTGGGGTTACAGATGTGAGCCACAAAGGCTCAGATCTTCCTAAGGAGTAGTGGTAAGCTAACATATGTTACACTTAGGAGTGAATTTTATTAATAGAAACAGTTGCCCCTTAAGTCTCACCCTGAAGCTGACATGGTTCAGATTGTGGGCTTGTTTTAGTTGAACAGACTAGGTTCAGAGCAATCCCACTTTGGCTCAGCAGTACTCCCAGAGTCTCTGGGGGAGAAGCAGAGAGCTGGTTTGAACTTCCCTGGTTCTTGTGGATCAAGTTCTCTCTAGAATCACTCATTGATAGAAGTCCAAGCTCTCTGCCCAGAAGTTCTCTAGCCCTCCTCTAAGCCATCCTAGAGTCCAGGCAAAGGGACCCAGGCCACTGGGGCAGATCTAGAGCAGACAGACTCTCAGGCAGGATTCATGCTTCCACCACCTGGTTGGTAAAAAATTATGGGTGGAAATCAGTGCTACCTCACACTGTGCAGATAAGGAACAGGAACAGGTGCACCATTTGGTTTTGGATGTCTAGGTAAAAGAACCACGGTGAGACTAAAATCTGGAGATGAAGAGATGGTTCAGTAGACCAGAGTGACCACACGCAAGCACGAGAAACAGAGCTTGAATCTCTAGAACTAAGGCAAAGACTGTACGACCAGAGTCGGTACAAAAGCTTAGGTTTGGTGAGAGACCTTCTTCAGGAAATCAAGTGCAGACTGCAGAGGAGACGTCTGCTATCTTCTGGCCTCTGCATGTTTATACGCCCCACTACACAGACAAAGGCACGGACACACATGACACGGAGACATAGAGACATGGACCCCTCCCCACAAGATTAAAATCTGTACTTTCAACAAGGCTTTATTACTTTTCCATGCTACTCTGAGGCAGACTGTCCTCACGATCCACAACAGAAACCAAGACCCCTATCGCTGCCTGGTGTCCCCACACAACCTCTCACACTGCACCAAGTGCTCCATGTGTCTTTTCCTTCTGCTACTGTAGTTTCTAGACCTCTGTACCACAGAAATAGACCATATAGAGGAACACGAGAAGAAATGCATCTTTCATTAGGCATTAAGCACTAATGTGTTGAAAATGATCTACATTTCCAGAAAAGAATCAGTTTTATTACTCATCTCAAAATTGAAATGCTATCAAATGCATTCTAATATTTTCTTTCATTCTATACTGACTGGATACTTATTTAAAAATGATAGTAACATTGCTTCTCAACGTTAATTTGCAATACAAATAAATGGCAAACTTTGGTCTCAAATAAAAGGTAAAGCAAAGACTTGAAAAGCTTGGGGAAAAAAACCAGCTCTGTACTTAGTAAAACTTACCCACAAGTGAGAACTGGCCTCACCATTCACACTTAACCATGCTCTTTCTTTCAAGGAGCTATCTTTACAAGAAAAAAAATTGAGACAGGATGTGGCTCTGGCTGACCTGGAATGTACTGTGTAGATAAGGCTATTCTCAAACTTACAGCAATCCTTCTGCCTCTGCCTTCCAAATGCTGGGATTACAGTCATGTCCCACAATGCCTTCCCCTCACAGACTATCACAAGTCAGCATTTCTTTGATAGGAACTTGTCTTCATTGTAAGTTATTTCAATGGATTCCTTCTGATTCTGTTAGAGCTGAGGAGACATTTCACTATAACATGGTTTCTTAACATGTGGTACAATTATTCTTTTAATAGGCTACTCTTTAAGGGAGGCCCACTGGACATCACTATGAATTAATATTGCAGTCCAAGAAGAAGGCTCTTTGGAGACAAAAGTGAAACTGATACATTCTTGTTGAGAAATGTAACCAGGGGACTTAACCACATTCCTTGTGGTTTCAGAGTAACATGGGACCCATAGATAGGCAGAGATACTTGTCATTCTTAGTAATGGCATGACCACATCAGTTCTTTAACATAAAGAAGTGGTTCTAGATGTTATAATTTCTTGGAAGCGGCATGGCCGGTGTGCAACACCAAAGGCAAATGAGATGCAATTCCGTCCCGATGAGTGCCTATGTAGAAAGGCAGTTGGCTGCTTGAAGCAGACTTGAAGGTTGTAAACAAGTTCTTGTAATATTAACTTATGGTCCCCCTGCCCCAAACATATCCTGCCAAACTGCAACGAGGTCTTTATGTTGGAGCCTGAACATTCTCTTGATTCAAGGTTGCTCTGGCTTCACAGGTAGGGCTTTGATATTTATTAGCTGTGCAAGGTTAGCCATGCGATTCCTCTATGTCTTAGTTATTCTCTGCCTGTGAGGATTGAATGAATAAGCAGGTGGACCAATGCCGTGATTAGCCATGCTCACAAGTCCTCCCATAACCAGCAGGGCCTGTATTCTGACAAACCAAGTGGATGGATATGTGAGCCCAGTGAAAGGAGATAACCTGCTAAGGGACAGAACAGCATTTTTGAACGTGGAAGAAATGCTTAGTATCTTTATAGTTATCTTAGCATAAGTTAAAAAAAATCCTTAAAACATTCTTCCCCTGCTCACGCCTTTACTACAGGAGCCCAGGCACTCAGCACTCATGTGAGTAGCAACACTGTTGATCTCTGGTTGATGCTCTGCCTCTGAGTGTTTTCTTTTCTAATTCCTCCTTGTATGTTCCCACTCACCCACACATTTGCGGCCGCTTCAATAGCCGTGCCTAGATCAGTGCATGATGCTATTTGTTTAAAAAGAGAAATGAGTGTGCGTAAGCAGGCATGTTTGCTCGCCTGTGCCTAAAATAGCTCTGTAAAGCTATATGAGAAAGCGGTTATGCTGGGTACCTTTGGGGACGGGAAGTAGATGGTCTGAGGGCAGGAGAGCAATGTCTGTATATACATCTTTTTGTTCCTTTTGAATTTTAAGTCATATGACTGCATTACCTAATCACAAACAAATAAATAAAATGTAAGAAATAGTACGAACCCTGCCAAGTTCATCAACTTATTAAACAAATATTTACTGTGCATCTACTATTTGCCAGATGTTAGCAGAGTGATTGTGTTACATCAACTATGTGCCAGAGGCCCTACCGCTTGTTGCATTAAAACTTGCTCACAACTGCCCCCACTCCCGCCCCCACCCTACCCCAGCCCCCACCCCTACAAGCCTGGTAGTGATGAGCTGTGCCTGTCCCCTTCGTGCCTCTTTTTCTGGTCCATAGCTCTGCTTGCATTCCTGAAGGCCTGCTGGCACTAGAGACAACCAGGCAGCAGCATAGCATAATTGTCCTCTTAGAGACTTTACCTAGCAGCTGATGGAAACAGACGCAGAGACCCTGTGGAGGACAGGGAGGAAAGACTGAAGGAGCCGGGGCAGTTAAGGTCACCACAAGAAAACCTACAGAATCAACTAAGCTGGGCCCTCAGGGACTCAGACTGAACCACCAACCAGAGAGCATGCAGGGGACAGACCTTGGCCTCCTACACATATGTAAGAGCTTTGCAGTGGGTCTTCATGGGGGCCCCAACAGTCTGAGCAGGGACTGTCTCTGACTCTGCTGTCTGCCTCTGGGTCCCTTTCTCCTACCTGGGTTGCCTCCTTCAGTCTCAGTAGAAGATACATCTAGTCTTAATGCAACTTGATAAGCCAAGGTGGGTTGATATCCATGAAAGGCCTCTCCTTCTCTGAAGAGAAAGGAGAAATGGGAGGAGGTGAGGAGAGAGGAGAGAGGGAAGGACTGGGAGGACAGGAAGGAGGGTGTACTGTCTGGTTTTGTGTGTCAACTTGACACAGGCTGGAGTTATCACAGAGAAAGGAGCTTCAGTTGGGGAAGTGCCTCCATGAGATCCAGCTGTGGGGCATTTTCTCAATTAGTGATCAAGTGGTGAGGGTCCCTTGTGGGTGGTTCCACCTTTGGGCTGGTGTTCTTGGGTTCTATAAGAGTGCAGGCTGAGCAAGCCAGGGAAGGCAAGCCAGTAAGAAACATCCCTCCATGGCCTCTGCATCAGCTCCTGCTTCCTGACCTGCTTGAGTTCCAGTCCTGACTTCCTTTAGTGATGAACTGCAACGTGGAAGTGTAAGCTCAATAAACCCTTTCCTCCCCAACTTGCTTCTTGGTCGTGATATTTGTGCAGGAATAGAAACCCTGACTAAGACAGAGGGGAAGTTTCGATCTGGATGTAAAGTAAATAAATTAATAAAAATAAGCTGGCTCACAGGAGATTTCAAAGAATTAATAACAGGCTGTCATTTGATTAGGAAAAAACCCCTAAGTCTGAGTTAATTATGCTACAAAGGATGTCCCGTAATAGAAGTTGGGGGGGGGGGGAGTGCATCGAAGAAGCCAGAGTGCCAGGTGATACACTGTAACTAACATTTCCGAAAGTGACACACATGCCAGCCAGTCTTCTGGGTTGCCTAGAGTATGGCGACTCACTTAGCTCTCGTAGCAACTGTGAGAAAGATACTACCCCATCCTCATTTTACAGACAGGGAAATAGAAACACGAGAGAGCAGATAGATAAGAAGCCCCAGTAATTTGGGCTACTAGAGGATGCCCAATCAGGCTTTGCACTCTAGAACCTCAGTTTTAAACTTCATTGTCTTTGGAGAAAGGATTATAAAGCATTCCTTTGCCCCGTGCATCTCCCTGAAATCCTATTAAGACAAAGTATCATAGAACTTTGAAGCTGGAAGGGATTTTAGTACTGAGCTGCATCTACTCTAATGCAAAGGAACAACTTCCTGTGATGCGGGCTGAACACGTAATGGTGAGAGAAGGCTCCTGCCGGAAGTAGTCAGAGGTTGGCAACTCTAACTGCTAATAAATCAGGAAAAGGCCACGTGGCCGCTGTGCACTGCTGAGGTGTGGAGGAGAGACCTTTACTCTGTGGAGGCTGGGCCTGCACTGCCCGGCTTCCTCCACCTGCTCTGTGTTGCTCTCTGGAACACAGTGTGTCCATGCGGTCCTAGCAGCTCTTTAAATGTTTGAAGGTGGAATAAAGCTCTCCTCTGGGTTTCTTCTTCTCTGTGTATTCAGTCTGTTTTCACATCATCGTCCCTAGGTAACATTCATTTTTCTTTGTAACAAGTTTATATTTAAGATACAAGTGTGCATGGGCAGCTCAGTAAGTATAATCTAACACTTCCCTTCTATGAACTGTCCTGAAGGAAAGGGAGTTTCCATTCTGAGGAGTGGGGCAGGGAGAACAGAGGCAAATGGGAGCAGGCAGGTCAACTCCAGGCTCAGAAAAGAAACAGTAGGGAAAATGGAAGCATAGATCTTCAGTTCTTGATGACTAGAGAAGATGCTAGGAGCATAACAGCACTTTGAGGGCTTGGGAAGACAGCTTAATGACGACACGTTTCCTGTACAAGCTTGAGGACCTGACTGGATTTCCAGCAGCCATGTCAAGAAGCCAAGTGTGGAGGTCTGCTCCTGTAATCTGGGGATGGGGAGGTGGGCCAAGCAGGTTCCTGGAGCATGTTGGCAGTCAGCTGAAATGACTATGTAAGCTCCACGTATGTGAGATCCTGTCTCAAAGATGGAGGTCATAAGATGGAGAAGACACACACACACACACACACACACACACAGACACACGCGCGCACATACACACACACATACACACATGCACACACAGACATGCGCACGCGTGCACACACACACACATACACACACACATGCATGCACACGCACACAACAGATGAGCATCTCTAGAGCCCTGGCTATATGCTTACTGCGCAGTTTGCTGATTTTCTTGCTTCAGTCTCATAAGAGATAAGAGCCACGTTTTACTATATATTTCATTAGACCAAGTAAACTGAGGGACAAAGAGGTAAAATAACTTAGAAACTAGCAGTCAGGTTTGAATTCAGTATCTTAGGTATGGGTTCTCTCTCTCTCTCTCTCTCTCTGTGTGTGTGTGTGTGTGTGTGTGTGTGTGTGTGTGTTTGAGATGGAGTGGCAGTCCTCCAGCCTCAGCCTCCTGTGTGCTGGAATTACGGGTGTGTACCATCAGCCTGGGAAGCCCAAGCTTTGTCTTGACTGCTTTGCTAAAAGGAGGATGGGAAACTGTTTGTTCATCCTGCAGCCAGTTGGTAATTATCCTAATGGAACTAAGTGTCACCTGCCTTGGAAGTGCTGTAAAACCAGATAACAACCTTTCAAAGCCATTTTTACACTAGATTTTTGTCCTGAAGAATCTGAGACCCCCCCCCCCAAAGAATGCATCTGTACTTCAGTGCCTTCCAGATGTTTATGAGGCTGGCATTCAGCTTGCCCCCCCCCCCACTTGGGAAGAGGGGCTTGGATGGTTGAACATCAGGGACCAGTAAGATCAGTCTAGAACACTGAGACTTCACTGAAGGTTCAAGGATATCATCCTGGAGTTATAACAGAAAAATCCTGATCCTGAATGGTCAGTCTACTCTTGGAGGTGCTGGCCAAGTTTTCTCAGGGTTGCCTTTTGCGAAGGTCTTCTATGTGCTCCCTATGTGAGTACCAGGGCAGTTTCCCTGAGTGCACACAGTGAGACAGAGGTGCCTATAAGCCACCATCTCCTACAAGAAGGAATCTCCAGGTGGCACATGCCTTTAACCCCAGCACTCTGGAGGTTAAAGACAGGCAGATCTCTGGGTTCTAGGCCATCCTGGTCTACATATTGAGTTCTAGGACAAGCCAGGTCTATTTAGAGAGACCCTGTATAAAAAACAAAAAACAAAACATACAACAAAATCCCCAACCCAAAAATTCAAATAAAACAAAGCAAGCAAGCAAACAAACAACACAGATATTAGCACCTTGGAGACTTCCATAAGGTAAAACCCTACCTGTAGAGATGTTGTCCAATCAGGTAGGTATTGTATGAGCAGGTTTGCTTTTTAGCTCCTCCCCAAGTCTCACTACATCTGGATAGGAATTTAACTTTACCATTACATACATACATACATACATACAAACAAACATCAACTAAAAAATAAGTAAAAGTTTTGGACAAACAAACAACCAATGTCCCCAGTGATACCCTTGTTTTCTGGGTGTCACTAAAAAAATTGGATATTTTGTCTCAGCAAGGATCTCAATACACAAATCACAGTTAAACATTATCACAGAAACCAACTAATATTTTCCAAAGGGTATAACTTAGGTATTTTCTCATATATGTAGAGACTAGACTATTACTTGGGGCTTCCTTTAAATGACATTGATTCTACCTGAGCATTGCTTTTACTGTAAGAATCTGTGGGAGCTGGTGATGGCAGTGGCGGCATGGCGCATGCCTTGTTTCCCAGCACTCAGGAGGCAGAGGCAGAGGCAAAGGCAGATGGATCTCTCTGAGTTAAGGCCAGCCTGGTCTACAGAGTGACTTCCATGGCACAGAGGAAAACAACAACAACAACAACAACAAAAAGAATCTGTGGAAGTCACTGAAGATTTCAGACTGTTGGTTTTGAAACCATAAATCAATAACTCGTTAGACTCAGAATGAACTTCAATTTTACTAGAATTTAAAAAACCACAGAAGTTTGAACTTATCTCAATGCAGCTTTGACACTGAGACCATTTCCAGCCTCTTTCTGGCAGATGTGAGCTGGAGAGTGACAGAACCTAGACACAGGAGGGACTTGCAGGAGGGGAAACGGAGGTGTGGTTTCCGGTGCCTGGCTTCAAAGGCTGGGGGCAACCCAGAGCCAAACCTATTTCTTTTTAGATAGACTAATTTCTGTAAAGAGAGAAAAACCACTTAGGCAGAGTCAAACTTCCCCATAATTTAACAATGCCCCAGTTTCCAAGCTATCATCCTCTGATCTTTGTAACTGCTGAGGAGGCAGACACAGTCAGGGTGAGAGAAGGGCCAGCCTAGCACACTGCAGGTCTCCAGTCGGGGCTGAGTTTCCTTGTATCTCTTCTCCCTTCACCATCTCTCTCTTCCCCTCTTTTCTTCTCCTCCTCTTTCTCCCTTCTCTGAGATTTTGATGCAGTTGTTTTTATTCATTTGTTGACAGCTAGGGACAGAAATGGAAGACTAAAGGATTTCTTCCTTAGATAAATCTTTCACTGAATAGAAATGGAAGGCCTCCATCCTTCATAACTAGTTGTGTGTATGAGTTAGCAATGCTGTGTAAAACCAGCTATTTAATACATTGGCGTTTCTCAGGTCTTGACAGCAGATCTCCTCCCCTGCATCCCTACCAAGGGCTTCCAGGCTTCTCTCCTGTCTCACACACTCACCACATCAGAAGCGCGCTATACCAATGGCAGTGATAGAGCTGTTTAGTTGAGAAAGCGGGTATTACGATAGAGTCAGATCACTATAGTTCCTAGACAAATTTAGGTTCTAAACTCTAAGGATCACTATCAATTTTAGGCTAAGTTTCTGATAAATGTAAATATTGATTGAGAGCTGAATTCTTTATTCTGTAAATCAAAGACCCTTAGAGATGTAGTGACATTCCCTGTGTGGACAGCTTACGGTGACTCTCATCACCTTATAAGACATGCCATCATAACATCCTGACAGTCTGTGGAGCTCAGGGCTCTTCCTTCCTCTGAGCCAAACCAACCTCTTGATGCTTTCACCAATTTGGTCTCAGATCTGCCCTCTGAAGAGACACAAAACAAATCTAATCCCTTTACTAGACATCAAATCCTTTTATGTGACTCTCTTAAAAAAAATTATGGTGACTCAGGCTATACTTCCATCAAGGATCTAATAAGACCAATTACCTTTCCCCTCCTGCTCCTTTTAGCGGCAGAGCAGGCTTACATGAATCCACTTTAATATGCAGGCAGGGGAAATCCAACCCCCACTCCCCCATAGTCCCTCCCTAGTGCTTCAGTTGATACTCAGCCCTGGCTCCTCAGAAACAGGGGAGTCCAGGGAAGGGCAGCACTAGGCAGGCAGGCTACCCTGACTTTCCTGTTATGTAACACACACTCCTCCTGCAGACTAAGGGACACCTGGCCCAGAGAGTCTCTGTTGTCACAGCAACAGAATCTCAACGTCTGCGGCAGAATCATGAGACTTTCCCCCAGAACTTGCCCCTGACAGTTTGATCCGTTCCAGTTAAGACATAATAGGTGATGGGCATGCCAGGTGCTGAGAACCTCATTAATCTTACATTGGAGAAACACTAATTTAAGTGGAAAAACTACAAAGTGCAAAATTTGATGAGTAAAAAATATCTTGTAGGCCCAGTGAATGGCTCAGAGGGCTTGCTACCAAGCCTGAAGACAATCCCCAGAGCCCACATGATGGAAGGAGGAGAGCCAACAAGCTGTCCTCTGATTATCACACATGTATGTGAAACACACACACACACACACACACAGTGCACATAATTAATATCTATCACATCCATTTAAGTTCAATTATTAAATCCATGTTACATAAATCAAAGTAATTCTTTAAGTGATTTATTATTCATATCATATTAATCATTAAGCCTATCAAAATTCTTCCAGAATATGGAGGGAACAAATAGCATCACCTGCAAGTTACAGATTCAAGTATTTTGGGGGAAATGTTCAACTTAGGTCTTACAAGGGAACCAGGCTCCTGAACTGCATGCCAGCTGGATTGGCCAACAAACCAGGGCCTGGGGCCAGAGCTGAGGGACTTTACAGGGAGGGCATCTGGATGCACTGCTGCTGATCAACTTTGTGACTGAAGTCAACATATAAATCACACCTGGCTAAGTGCCTCCACACACATCCTATGCTGCTCTGTTCAAGTTTTAATAAGGCTATAGAAGGATTCCAATACACAGGTTATAACAAGTCAGAGTATTTCAGAGATACCTGGAGAATTTAATTATGCAAAGAAAAACCCTTTTCTTTAAGAACAGCAGCTTATTTCTTTCCAGAGTAACTGCTGTGGTTTTTGTGCAAACACACAGCGTGTCTCATCTCTAACTCCGCCGTGAGGTAATCCCATCCCAAGGCAGCTCTGGAGATCTGGTTTCCTTCTGGGGAGGTGAACCTGCTCAATAGCTTAGCCACTTCACAAACTGAGTAAAAAACTGAGCAAAAGCTTTAGGAAAAAGGTTTGGTGAGTCTCCTGTTACAAGATTTCATACATTTTTTTGAAAAATAGGTGTAGCAATGGCACCTAAGTTTCATTTTTGGTTAGGAATGAAGACTGTCACTGGTTCACTCATCTTCCTTTTCTTCCTGGTGCTTTCAAAACTTGGCTCAATGTGCACAAAATTCATTCTTTGAACCTGTGAGAATCACAGAGAGAGGTAAAATTCAGCAGAGATGTGATACCTTACAAGACATCTATAAAACAGGGAGACCAAGCATGCATAACCGATCCAAACCTGCTCTCCTGTGGGCTTGTTTGGCCCAGATCATAGCCCTGCTGCCAGTATCAGAATCTGGCATTCCAAGTTTCAGGAGCTGAAGTTCCCTGGAGGCAGCCAGTTTCTGGGACAGGTTCTTGGCTTTCTCTAGTGAATTCAGTACATCCAGCTCTTGAGGGAAGGGTTGTTGATCAAGGTGTGGGGCCAACAAGGAGCAAGTAAGGGTCAAGAGAGATCTAGGGCACTGATTATTTTAGAGGCAGACATAATGTAAGTCCCTCTTTCAGCCAGCAGAGACATACAGCCTTCTCTTTTCTGCAACTGTTTAGACCAACAACTTAAAAAGACAATGACTCCTTTGCTGAAGACAAGTATAGATTATTGATTACAGGGAAGTTGATCAGTGAATTATCACTAATTATCATCCCCATTAGTTAAAGATCTTGGGACTTATTTTTTGCTCAACTGATGAATACAAGTCTGTCAGACAACCACTGATGCCTGGGGTTCCAAGAAAAGCATAAAGGACATTTGTGTATTATTCAGCCGCTAGAAAGGAGTAAGGTTTTGTTTTTCCCACATCTTCTGACCCTTTGGAAGGAAAATGGAATGCAGTGTATTTTAAAGCCAGACTTGTCAGAATATCTAGCAGAGGCTCCAATATTATCCGTCTTTTCTTTTATAGTAGACACGCATTATTATTGATCTGGTGTAACTACAAAATAGTGAGAATGTCAGTAAAGCCTTTAAGTACCATTTAGACACAGAAACTGGATCTGAAAACAGATAGTTTAAGCATTCATTTCATTCATTTATCCTTTAGTTTTATAAGAGAGCTGAATTTGTCATCTCAGAAACCACAAACTCACTTTAACCTTAACTAAAACACTGACTAATAAAATAGTGAAAGTTTGAAAAAATTAGGACTGCTTATCAAATAACCCATTTGCTTATATGTGCAGAAGTCTGAGATAGATTGCTCTAAAAGAAAATGAATAGTAATATCAAAACAAAAAGCACAAGCCAGCTTTTTAAATCTGTGAGATGAATTTGTTATAGTTTGGTTGTAAGAAAAAGCACTTGGTGAAGTTCATCTTGTCTGGAAATGCTGCCGGAACTATGACTCTTCTATCAGTTCTGGGAGCACATGGAAAAAGAGAAACACAGCTCAACAGCTTTAAATGACAACTTCACCTGATGCTTTAACTAAGTTTAGTCCCATTTTCTTCTATTGCCAAATAAATTAATTTTATTTTAAACTGCAGGACTACAATTGTATTTCACTGAGCTATTCAAAATACTTTCAATAATGTATAGTTTTATGGCAACCAGTGAAGCCCTGGGGATTCTCAGTGTTTTATAGGAAGGTGGTATGCTCAAAGTCAAGCACATTATCAGTCAGGGGCCACTTCCACATAGAGAAATGGTCTGTATGAATTGTATAAGCTAACACATCCATACAATATCCACACAAGGTATATTCCAAGTGCTTACATTTGTACCTTTGATGCCAAAGGTCAACTGGCCAAGCAATTAGGCAGGACAGATATATCACCTGTAAACAGATAGGAATCAAATGATTCCAAATGCTTGTATATGTAATAAAATGTTTGTTTTTATTTGTGATTGCCTGAATATATGTGTGTACACCACATGTGTACCTGATATCCAAGGAGACTGAGTGTCTCCTCAGATATGCATGAGACATTGCATCAAGAAATCACATATAAGGGCCCTCCAGAGAGATGTCTCTGTGGATAAAATTTCTTTGTAAATGGCTGCTCTCACAGAAAACAGGGTTTGGTTCCCAGCACCCACATTGTGACTCACAACTGTCAATTACTCCAGTTCCAGGGTACTGCAGGTGCACATCACTCCAGCAGTTGATGTAGTGCAGCTGCCATATTTGAAACACACAGTTCTCAATATGTTTCTCAGCCAAGCACGGCGGTGCATATTTCTAAATACTCGGAAGACTGAGGTAGGACTGTTTTAAGTTCAAGGGCAGCTTGTGCTTCAGTGTCTCAGAGAGACCAAAATTTAAAAATCACAAACTGCTTCTTGTATTCAGACTACTAAGAGGCTACTGTGATTAGTTACCAATAGAACCCAAGGAATACAGAATTTCACATGGGCCTGAAAACTTAAAAGATGCACTTTCTACTGTGTGGGCCTTAACTGATTTCCACTGTTGACTTAGTAACATTCTACTTAAGAAGCCCAACAACAGGATTTGCCTTGCACAGATGGATAGCCACTCCACTGACATTATTTGGATGGTTTTTTGAATGGCCTTTTCTTTGTAAATGACTGTTATTATTTCCTTTATAGTCATTATCTTAAAAATGCTTATTATTTGAATATTTTCCCAGGATTTTCTCTTTGGCTGTCTTTTCTGCTTCCTATTCTCTCTTTCCCTTCCCTCATTGCCCTCCTCCCCCATCTATGAGGGATTTTATCCTCTCCTAAAAATTAATTATATTTCATAAGCTAAGAGCCCCACAGTTATATGTTCGATTTAGATCTCTTCTGAATCACACAAGCACACGTGTGTCTGCAGTCCATAGTCTGTACATAGTCATTGCAAAGACAACTCAGTTGCACTACGGCTGAGATTAGAATTCATCACCTGACCCTCTAAGCATGATGCCAGTCATTGTTCTCACCTGAGGTGTTCAAGGTAAAGGTCTGAGACTGGCAGAGAGCTCATGAGGCCTCGACCTTAGGCAAAGGACAGGTGACTATGGAATGTTGAATGAGAGAAATACTCTTCCCTAGAGAGGAGCTCACAAATTGGTTATCTAATCCCAAATGATCAGCCATATGGACTGAGCAGGTTGTATTTATATATTTAGGTATATATAATTTAATATATATACCTATATATATTTAATAAATATATAATAATTTAATATATATAATATATATTAATACAAAAATTATTAAAGTCACTTTCTCGGGATTGAGCCTTGTGCAAAGAGTCCTTAAGCACATGTTACAATATAATGCAATGGTATACTGTCCAAACAGACATCTATTCTTTTAGCAAATATTGCTCATGAGACAAATTTAAGTGAAATAAAGAGATAAAGCCCCTGTGCCGAGGACTGTGCAGTCTGGTTACATTACCTTTCGTCTTAGACCTTTCCGATGGTGTCACGTCAGGCTGGGAGTCTGCTTGGCAGTGGTGCTTCTTCAGGCATGGCTCCCATGCTCACCCACTCTGGCAGACTGGGGGAGAACTTACTGGACCCCTTGAGTAAGGTCACATCTGGATACAATCGTGTGCTTTGATCTCATATCCTGTGCCTTTCTGATTCTAGTCCTTTGCATGCAGTACTCTGCCTAAAAGACTTTTCTCTCTTATATCTTCACTTGTAGATTCTGACTCCAGTGAAAAATTATTTCCTCAAAGAAATTTTGCCAATCCCTGTGATATTATTTGGACATATATTTAGTTTCTATAGTTTCTAGCTTCTAATTCCTGCCTCAGGGAATGTCACAGAAATTTAAATCTTCTGTCTTTCTCTGACCTACTTTTTCTGATAGTAGATGCTAGATAAATAACAGCAGATATTACCCTCATTTTAGAAAGTGACCTGTCTCAACCGAGAGATCAGGAAGACAGAACAGGGAGGCAGGTTGTAATAGCCTATGTAATTTAGTCTGTTGGCATTACAATCCCAAAGGACAAGTGCCAGAGACAGTATGCCCCTTCTTCTATATACCACTCTGTGTACCTTCTAACATCTGTTAAAAACACAGCGTGCACCCCTAAATTCTAAGAGCCATTCAAACGGCTTAGTTGAACTTGAGGGGGGAGGGTGGGAATTCTAAATTGTGCCAATAGGACAGAGGCACAGGAGAAAGAAACAATCTGTAGCTAGCAATTGGCATCTAAATGTGTGTGCCTGGGGAGCACAGATGGCTCACTGGGGACAACTTTAAGTAGATCATGTCAACTGAGCTGGAGGACACTGAATTGGTGTCTCCTGTTGTAGAAATGATTGCTTGCTTTTGTTGAAGAGAAATTCTCATATTTTTCAACATCATAAAAGTCTTCTTTGTTGGAGCTAAAATATGGCTTGGTGGATGAACTGCCTGCTGCTTAAAGCATGAGGCCTTCCGGCCTCGCAGTGCTCGTGTTAAAGCTGGGGACAGTGGTAATATCTACCATTTCAGTTCTGGTAAGGCTCCAAGACAGGTAGACCCCTGGAGTTCACTGGTCTGCCAGTGGGGCTGAATTAGTGAGTTTCATGTTCTAGAGACCCTGCCTCAAAAAACAAAGTCAGAGTAACTGAGGAAGACAGCAGACATGACTTTCAGCATGCTTGTATGTACATACATATTCATGCGTGCTGACACACAAATGAACACACACACATACATAAAATGTACACACAGGAAGGAAGAAAAAGTCTTTTATGCTGATTGAGTTGTGAGAGCAAAAGAAAAAGTCTGCTTCATTTATATGAACACAATCTCAAATTACATTAAGTTTCCCAATCATACAATCTACAGAATTCTAGATTGGGAACAGGCAGTTTTAGTCACATTTGTATCAGCAACATGTAGGAAGTGCCTTGCATGTAGAAAAGGCTTCAGAATGAGTGAATGAATCTTCAGACAGCACTATGTTTACAATGTTGATGCAGTAGAGGCATGGAGAAGGTGCAAGATGGTGGCTCTACATATAAGTGTATTCAGGTGACAACCTGAGTGTCAGTGGGGATGTACACAAGTCAAACAGGAGAGAAATATCTAGACATTAGAGTCAGAAGATTGGCCAACGGGATATGACAGTGACAGAAATTATGTATGTCAGTATTAACTCCTGGATTTTAGTTGGGCTAATGTGTAAATGAAGGAGTTAGACTCTTGTTGAAAGAACAATGTGGATTTTGAACCTTGTGAGAGTAGACAAAGTGAGTACCTGCAAAACTTCCAAAGGGACTATACTGAACAGCAGATGGCTGAATATCAGGATAGAACTTAGGGTTGGAGATGTAAGCTGAGAGTCAGCTGCCTGAATAATTAAGGCCCTGGGTGTGGAAGTGTTTGCCTATTGGGAGAGCAGAGCGTGAGAAGGGAAAGGGGCCAGGACACACAGCCTTAAGGAATTCCAACATTGAGAGATTAGCTGGAAGAGGAGTCAGCAAACAAGGCTGAGGAAGAAAAGAAATGACAGCTAAAATACTAGCAGACTGTTATGTCAAGAAATTCAGGGGAAGCAGTACTAAGAACAGGGAATGGGAAAATCAAAAGATGGTGGTCAGCAACATTCTGTATTGCTGACAGGTAACAGATGACTGAGCATTGGTGTGTGTCCTTTCAATCAGTCTCCCGGAGACTGCTAGGTACACTAAATTGTGGGAGCAGAAGTCAACTAAAAGGTGAATAACAGAAAAAGACTGAAAAAAGTACACAAAACTTTATGAAACTCAAAGCCTTAGTGAGAGATATTGATTTCCATCTTGAAGAGTGAGTACCAGCTTTCCAGACAGAAGGTGGGGGTAGACACAGAGGAGAGGAGGTCACTTGAGGCAGAATTCAGTAGATTTAAAGTTGCTGAGTTGTGAAAAGACAAAGAAGGAAAGAAAAAAACCGACCAGGAAAGTATATAGGACAATGGGAAATGTCCCTCTATCAGAGCAGCTCGCAGGGCTAGGTTTTATATATCCTCTATTATTACTCAATATGATGTTAGTATAAATTAACTTATCAAATGATCTCCAGGTGTCAGCCAGCTGGAAGCCAGGTCTCTCTGGCTTTGGAAAGAAAACAGACATATTTCCATATAGCAAGAGTGAGCAGTTCAGGCCACAGTAATCTCTTGCATCAGGAGATTGGCCTGTGTGGGGAAGCAAGGGATGGGCTGCCCTAGGCCTCCAGGAAACACACGGAGTGCTTTACAGGCCTTGGTGAGAGTGCAATGGATTTGAATGTTGTTTACTTCAAACTTATTTTTCAAGTCCTATTTGGCCATATGCCTCTTCTATAAAATGTGATTTCTCTGGTGTCGATTCATAATGAAGCCTTAACTCTAGAGTCTCTGGACTTGTCATTTCCCAAATCACAAAATTCTATGGTCCAGAGAGTCTATGTCACTATAAAGAAGTGTGGCACTGACATTAGTTTGATTCTTCTCCCATTTATCTTTTCTGGCATCATAAAAGGATTAACAGCACTTTAAAATGCATGATATTGACATAATGTAGGTCATGTTAACACTGTAATGAATGAACAGTACAAGGCAAATGCTTACAGAGGATGCTTATCTCCAACTTCAGGGGAGCTATGGAAATTGCCTATGTGTTACTGGGCCTTAAAAAAGGCCTAGTAATTTCTTTATTTTCTATCATGAGTAGGGTTCTGAACATGACTTTTTATTTAGGAGACAAATGTGTATTCTTTATAGGGTTATAACTAGAGTAATTCCATTTAACCCAAGAAGCTATTAAATCAATCATCTTTACATGTTCCCTAAGATAAAAGTCTCACAGTGAAGTCAGGTATGGTGGTGTATGCCTTTAATTCTAGCACTCCAGAGGCTGAGGGAGGCAGATATCTGTGAGTTCAAAGCCAGGATCTGCATAACTAGTTTCTGGGCAGCCAGGCTTTCATAGTGAGACCCTGTCTAAATCAAGTTTTATAAGGACTGAAGTTGATAAATGCTTTTTGAGCATCCTTTCTGTTGCAGACATTGATGTAAGCACTATAGATCCAAAACTGATCAGAATGTCCTCAAAGAGAAGCTGGGAGGGAGAACAGTCAGAAAATAGATGGCAGTCATGGTTAAGGCTCAGTAAGCGCTCCAAAAAGATTTGAACAAGTTTTCTTCAGGAGACATGGCAAGCCTTCAAAGACATGGAGCTTGAAGTAAGAATTACAGACAGATGTCAGCAGGCACATGGCATAAGAAAAGGGTTGCAGAGAACATATCGCAGACAGCAGGAGCACAAGCACAGAGTAGGAGGCAGCACACTCCTGGGGATTCTGAGGATGTGTTCAATGAGACTAACAGGAAGGGGTGGGAACAATGGGCTGAGAACACCATCTCTCTCTCACGTGTAGACTTAGCCCTCCGACAGTGTGCAGCAAAGGGTTGTTGAAGACACACGTCTGGGCAGCAGTGTGAAGGGTGGCAGGGAAGACTGAGCTGAGGCTCACTGATACTGTCGTCTTAAAGGAGGGGTGACTGAGCAGGAGCCAGAGGAGCAGCAAGGTCTGGCGAGGGAGAGCAGCGAGAGGCCAGAAGGCCGAGAGAATGACAGCCTCCACTCAAGCCCTACTTGACCTGCCTGCTCCCTGGGAACAGCACAAGGATGGGAAGCAAAGAACACAAGAGGACAAAGTTCCCCGAGTTGGTAATGCTGCTGA
The DNA here is from genome assembly GCF_947179515.1 of Apodemus sylvaticus. Classification (NCBI taxonomy): domain Eukaryota; kingdom Metazoa; phylum Chordata; class Mammalia; order Rodentia; family Muridae; genus Apodemus; species Apodemus sylvaticus. The sequence goes on from NC_067482.1 coordinate 79,458,591, forward strand.
CCAAGATGAGCGCCAAAGGAGACTAAGGCTGTGGGGGCTGGACGCAGGGTCACTAGGACAGGTGCCATAAGAGTGCTAACGCTGCAAGAGGAGCATGTGGCAGAGGAAAGGGCACTAGGAACAGACACTGAAGGAAGTATTCTGGACAAAGGAGGGGATGTTGCTTTTCTGACATTTGGAAACAAAGAGATAAAGTGAGTTTACAGATTTTCTCCTCCTCCCTGCCTTCCTCTTAACATGTAGTCTTGACTAGAACTGGCTATTAGGCTATCAAGCCCACTAGAATAACATTTGACTTTTTAATGAAGACCCTGAACACCAAAAGGGCCTAGACAGATGTTTTATGAGTTCTGAAAGACCACAGACGAAAGCTCAGACTATCCATCTAAACTTCCCATCATTATTGATGGAGAAAAGAAAAAATGTTTCATAAAAAAAAAACAAATTTAAACAATTTCTGTCCACAAATTAAATTCTACAGAAGGGACTAGAAAGAAAAACATGTGTCCAAAGAAAAAGTTAGCAACACCTGAGAGGGTACAAATGATAAGCAATCACAGAACAGTTAATCAAATAAAGAAGAGGGGGATATGAACTCACCTAAACAAAATATCAGAAATTAATAAACACTGCTCAAAATTATCTTTTAATAACAGTGGTCTTAATTTCCCAATAAAAAAGGCACAGAAAACAGGATTCCGCTCTTTGTTCTACCCAAGAAACACACCTCACCATCAAAGACAGCTTTATCTTAGGATAAAAGGATGGAAAAAGTTATTATAAGTAAAAAGAACAAAGAATCAAGTAGGCATAGAACTTTTATTATCTGAAAAAATAGATTTCAAACCAAAACTAATCAGAAGGGATGGGAAGGATACTACATATACACTAAAGGAAAAATCCAAAAAGAGTATAATTTTAAACATTTATGTACCAAACACAAGGATGCCCAATTTCATAAATGAAACACTACTACAGCTAAAAATATATATTGACCCTCACACAGTGATGTTGGGTGATTTTAATACCTGACTCTCCACAGTAAACAGGTCAGCCAGAAAAAAAACTAAACATAGAAATTGTAGAGTTAAGCAATGTCTAAATCAAATGTGCCTAGCAGACATCTATGAAATGTTTCACCAAAATACTAAATATGTCTTCTTAGCAGCCTATGGAACTTACTCCAAGACTGACCACATATGAGGACACAAACCAAGTCTCAACAGATACAGAAAAACTGAAATAACACCTTGCCTGTTATCTGATTACCATGGGTATCAACAAGAATAGAAAGAGCATAGTATACAACTAAGGGAAGCTAAATTACCACTGAATGAATAATAAATCAAGAAAGAAATCAAGTAGGAAATTTAAACTTTTAGAACCGAATACAAATGAAAACATACCCAAACCTATGGGACGCAATGGAGACAGTTCTAAGAGGCAATTGCATAGCACTAAGTGCCTACATTAAAACAAACAAACAAACAAACAAACAAACAAACAAACCACAAACCCTGAAAAGATCTCATATTAATAACTTAAGCTCCATCAAAAACCAGAAAGACATAATATTAAAAAAGAAGAGATGGGAAAAAATATTAAAAATTCACTCAGGACTGAAATCAATGAAATGAAAACAAAGAAATTACAAGTAACTAATGAGTTGGTTCTTGGAGAAAATCAGCAAGATTAAAAACCTTTAGCCAAATTAACCAAAGGACAGAGAAAGAGAATCTAAATCAATATAATTAAAAATGTAAAGACACATTAAAAATGGTGTCATAAAAATATAATACCAAGGAAAATTTGAGAATCCCAAGGATATACTTTTAAAAGTTGTATTTTACCAAGTTGGAAAACCTAAAAGAAATGGATGGATTTCATGACAGATAAAAAAGTTAAATCAAAATAAAATAAACTATTTAAGCATAGTGAAATAGAAGAAATAATCAATCTTAAAAATCCCAGGGCCAGACGGATTCAGTAAATACTACCAGACCTTTAAAGAAGAACTAATGCCAATCCTTCTCAAATTATTCCGTAAAATAGAAACTGAAGGAAGATTTTAAAACTTTTTTAACAAAGCCACTATTACCCTCATACTAAAACCATGTAAATACCCAACCAAAAGTAAAATTACAAATCAATATCCCTTTTGAACATAGATGCAAAATTTTTCAATAATATAGTCACAAACTGAATTCAAGAACATATTAAAAAGATCATCCACCATGATCAAGTATGCTTCATCCCAGAGATGCAGGAAAGGTTAAACATAAAGTAAATTGATAAATGTAATATACTACATCAATGATTCTAGACCTTCCTGATACTGTAACCCTTAAGTACAGTTCCTCATATATTGGTGATGCCCAACCATAAAATTGTTTTGTTGCTACTTCCTAACTACGATTTTGTTATAAATGTAATATAAATAACTGATATGCAGTATACACAACCCACAGGTTGAGAACCACTGCACTACATAAAAAGACTGAAAGACAAAAAACACAGGATCATCTCATCAGATGCAGAAAAGGCCTCTGACAAAATCCAACACCCTTCATGACAAAAGTCCTAAGGAAACTAGGGACACAAGGGGCATACCTCAACTATTATAATAAAGATAATTTACAGCAAGCCCATAGACAGCATCACTGTAAATAGAAACTCAAAGCATCCTTGATTAAAATCAGCAACAAGGTAAGGATGTTCACTCTTTTCATAACTATTCAATACAGCACTTGAACTCTTAGCTAGAACAGTAAGACAAGTGAAGGGGATTCAAACACGAAAAGAAAAGTCAAAGGATTCTTATTTGCATCTGATATGATTTTATATATAAAAGGCCCTCAAACATTCACCACTGACAAATATTTTCAGCAAAAGTAGCAGGATGTAAAATTAATACAGAAAGAATCAGTAGCTTTCAGATATACAAATGACTAATAGACTAAGAAAGAAATCATGGAAACAGTATCTTCCACAACAGCCTCAAAAACATCTTAGGATCTAAGAGAGCATGTGAAAGACTTGTGCAATAAAAACTTTACAATATTGAAGAGGAAAATTAGAGAAGACATCAGAAGACAGACCTCCCATGTTCATGGAGCGGCAGGATTAATATTGTGAAAATGGCCATCCTACCATCAGTCAACAGATTCAACACGATCCCCATAAAAATCTCAATACAATTCTTCACAGAAATTGAAAAAAAAAAACCAATCATCAACTTCATATGGAAATACAAAAAACCCAGGATAGCAAAAACAATCCTAAATAACAAAAGGTCTTCTAGGGGTATCACCGTTCCAGATTTCAAGTTGTACTACACAGCTATGGTAATAAAAATATCATGGAATTGGTATAAAAACAGACTCAGTGATCACTGGAATAGAACTGAAGACACAGACATAATTCTACAAACTACAGACACATGATTTTTGACAAAAAAGTCCAAAATACACAATGAAGAGAAGACAGCACCTTTAACAAATGCTCGTCAAAAGTGCTGCACATAAAAGAATGAAAATAGACCTAATATCAAGCATCCCCAACCAAACTCCAAATGGATTGCGCCTCAATTTAAGACTAGACATCCTGAGTCTGATAGACGAGACGGTAGAGAATAGGCCTGAGCTCATTGGCAGAAGGAGGACTTTCTGAACAGAACACAGATAGCACATGAAACAAAGATGCGTCTGTGCAGCTAAGGACACCACCACTCAAAGCATCAGCCTACAGAATGGGAAAAACACTCTACCAATTATACTTCTGACAGAGTCTGGTTAGTATCTCTAGAATGTACAACAAACAAAACAGACACCAAAAACCAAGCAACCAACCAAAAACCAACAACATCAACAAAAAATAAATACCCCAACTGAAAATGGGGTATAGATTTATATAGAGAAATCTCAGTAGATGAAATAGCTGAAAACATTCTTTTTAAAAGAAGTTCAAAATTATTAGGTATCAGAGAAATGAAAATTAGAAGTAATTTGAGATTTTATCTTTCCCTAATCAATATAACCAAGATTAATGAAACAAATGACAGCATACACTAGTGACAGTGAGAGGGGAACACTTATTCATTGCTGGTGGGAGTGCAAACTGATACACTCACTATGGAATTCAATGTGGAGGCTATCACAGTGCTGAAATTAGCTGGGTGGTGGTAGCAAGTGCCCTTAATTCCAGTGTTTAGGAGGCAGGGGCAGATGGATCTCGGAGTTTGAGGCCAGCCTGGTCTACAGGGTGATTTCTAGGCCAGCCAGAGCTATACAGAGAAAGCCTGTCTTGAAAACAACAAATTTGAAATTAATCTACTGCAACATGAAGGTATAACATTTTTGAGCATATTTCCAAGGGACTTTTCATCTTACTCCAATGATACTTGCTCATTCATGTTTATTGTTGTTGCATTCATCATAGCTAGAAGTTGGAAACAGCTTACCATACATCCATCTACTGACGAATGGGCATAGAAAATATGGGTATTATTCAACAATGGATATTATTCAGCTAGTAAGAAAAATGAAATTTTCAGCTAAGTGAATGGGCTTTGAGTTAATAATCCTGAGTAAAGTAACCCAGACTCCCCCCAAATTTTCTCTTTTTGTGTGTTAGCTTTTAAGCTGTGCGTGTGCGTGTGTGTTTTCAATTGTTTTCAATTAGAATAGTCATGGAGATTAGGTAGCTACTAGGGGATCAGGGAAGAGGAAGAGGAATTAAGAGAAAACAGAATATAGTGCTACAAGGAAATAAAGGGGGAACTAGGATTAAATAGGGAAGAAACGGAAGGCAGGGTAAAGAAGGGAGTATGAGGAGAGATAAATGGACTCACCATACAAATCGGGGAGACACTGCCCCAAACTAGACATCTTATATCACACATGGTTATTTAGTATCTGCATACCATCTTTTGTGAACTGTTTTTGAGACAATTTATAGACTGAGTTCCTTTTTTTTTTTTTTTTTTTTTTTTTTAGTTTTTCCAGGCAAGGTTTCTCTGTATTGCCCTGGCTGTCCTAGAACTCCCTCTGTAGACCAGGCTGGCCTCGAACCCAGAAATCCGCCTGCCTCTGCCTCCCAGAGTGCTGGGACTACAGGCATGCGCCACCACTGCCCAGCATAGACTGAGTTCTTGATTAAGTTTTTAAAAATTGTTAGTTCATCGGGAATTTGATACATTGTGTTCTGACGATTTTTACACTCCTTTCCATTTCTATCAGACCATTTCCTGACTATACAAATCCGTATCTTCTTTTAAAAAACAAAATATCAAGTCCAATGTGTGCTGCCTATGTGTAGCCATCCACACTCGGTGTGTGGTCAATCTACTAGGAGTCATGCCCTTAAAGAAAACCAACTCTTCCTCTCCTAGAAGCTATCTATTGTCACTAGCTTAGAGGAAAGGCTTCATATTCACATTCCTCTCCATGTTGGGATTTTGTCTGCTTCAGCTTATTCAGAACTTGTGCATGCTGTCACAACGGATTTGATTCCCATGTGCAAATGTTCTGTCATATCTAGGAAACATTCTTACAGTCATCCACAGCCTCTGACTTTTACAATCTATATTAGTCACTGTTCTCTTGCTGTGAAAAGATACCATGACCAAGGGAACTCCTATAAAAGAAAGCATTTAACAGTTCCAGAGGCTTAGTCCATTATCATGGCAGAAGGCATGGCTGCAAACAGGCAGACATGGTATTGGAGAAGTAGCTGAGAGTTCTATATTCTGATCTGAAGGCAGCAGGGAGACAGACTGGGCCTGACACTGGTTTTTGAAACCTCAAAGCCCACCCCTAGTGACACGCTTCTTCCAACAAGGTCACATTTTCTAATCTTTCCAGTTCCCACTCCCCGGTGACTAAGTGCTCACATATATGAGCCCATGGTGGGTCATTCTTTATTTAAACCATCACACAATCTGTACACTGCCTCCTTTGAAATGACCCCTGAACCCTGGGAGGTGATATAATGTCTTATTCAGTGCTGAACATTCTCTGTTTCTTGACTAGTCAGTGGGTATCTTTTGTCATCTACTGTAAGAGACGTTTCTCTGATGAGGGTTGAGATATGCACAAATCTATAGGAATAAGGCTAAGTCATTAGCAGCTGGTTTAATACTGTATCTGTTTAGCAGAATAATAGTGGTGGATTTTCCTTTAGGGCCTGTGCCCTGTCTAGACACAAGATGCTGGCTTCTATAATGGTTCTAGGTGTGGATTTTATCTTGTGGAATCAGCCTTAAATCCAAGAAGAAAGTGATCACTTCCATGACACTCATGCTATTTATTGTACTAGTGGGCATGTCCTGCTGTGACAGCTGAGTAAGCTCATAATCACTTTTCTCCTCCAGTAGCATGCATGGAACCTTACAGCACTGTGAAAGCTAGCCAGTACAGATGAAGATCTCAGGTTAGTACCAGCTTGATTTCTCTGTGATCTATGAGTCAAGTACATGGTGCCTTCAGCAACGTTACCATCAAGTTCTGGAAGGTAACCAAGAGCACTAGCAATAGCCTGTAATGTAAAGTTCTGGAATCTATGAGCCCTCACTGGCCAACAACTACAAAAAAACTCTTAACAACTTTAAAGGAGGAAATGTACCTATCTTTGGCACTGGGCTCTTTGTTAATCTGTGGTATCTAGTAGGGACATTATTGTCCTGTTACAGAGTAACACCCATTTTAACTTTTTCTATTGTGTATGTATATATTTTAGGAAGCACCTACAGTAGTTGGCTTTATTACCCATATTCCTTCCTCTACCCTGCCGTCCTTAGCCTTCAATGGTCCATCATTCCCCTTTAGACCACTGCAGTTTATCTCCCCTCCCTTAGAAGTTACATTCTATCCCCTTCTCTTAGAAGCCTCTCATGTCTCTTTACTGCTTTCCTGACCTCTGTGAGCATCCCAAATGAAACACACATATTTAACAAAGCTAATCAAAGCTAATGTCCACAATTGAGAGATGTCATGTGACATTTGTCTTTCTGGGTCTGGGTTACCTTAGTCAGAATGATGATTTGTTTTAGCTCTATTACTTGTTAATTTTGTAATTTCATTTTTAACAGCCAAATAATATTCAGTTGTATAAAATCCCAGCACCAAGAAGCAGAGTACCCATAAAGTCCCACCCCTAACCAAGAAACTACTTGCAACTGATACCTGCTGGGCAGAGTACCCATAAAGTCCCACCCCTAACCAAGAAACTACTTGCAACTGGGAGAGGGAAAATTAGTTCTTTCTAGTGGCACCACCACACCCTGCCAGAGTTCATAACTTTTGTGTGTGCTTTTTGTTTTGTTATTTTTCTGTCTTATTGGTTTTTTTTGTTTGTTTGTTTTGGGTTGGTTTTTTTTTTTTTTTTTTGGATTTGTTTTTTTTCGAGACAGGGTTTCTCTGTATACCCCTGGCTGTCCTGGAACTCATTTGTAGACCAGGCTGGCCTCGAACTCAGAAATCCGCCTGCCTTTGCCTCCCAGAGTGCTGGGATTACAGGCATGCACCACCACCGCCCGGCTTGTCATATTGTTTTTTGTTTGTTTGGGGTTTTTTGTTGTTGTTGCTGTTTTTTAGAAAATCAAGATAAAAGAAAGAGAGTATGAAGTCGGGTGGAAGATCTTGGAGAAGTTAGGGAATGGAAAATAATATGATAAAAATATTGTATAAATTTGCTAAGCACAAATTTTAAAAATTCCATTGGGTAGATGTAATACATTTCGTCCATTCGACTTCAAGTCTTCTCATGTGTGGGTGGGTCTATTTTAGGAAGCATCTACAGTAGTAGGCTTCCTTATGATTTGTTTCAAAAATCTTTAGTGTTAGTTACATTTCCCCACATTCCTTCCTGCTCCTATTTCCTGGCTATTGTAAGTACAGCAGCAATGAACAGGGATGAGCTGGTGTTTCTATAGTAGAGCCCTTTGGAGATAGGCCCAAGAGTGGTATAGCTGAATCATGGAGTAGATATATTTTTAGTTTTTTGAGGAACTTCCACACTGATTTCCATAGTGGCTGTAACAGTCTGCACTCCTACCAGCAGTGAATAGTGTCCTCCTTCCCTCAGATCCTTATTCTGTGGGCTGGTCAGTTTTGTTTTGTTTTCTCCTACTTGACACAAATGAGAGCCCACTGTGAAAAGGGAACCCCAACTGCAAAATTATCTCCTTCAAACTGGCCTGTCTGCATGTCTGTGGGGGCATCTTCTTAAAAGCTAATTAAAGTAGAAATGCCCAACCTTCTTTGATCAGTAACATTTCTAGGAAGGCATGCTTTAGCTGTATAAGAAAATTAGCAGTGGGCTCAGAGGTTAAGAGCACTGGCTGCTCTTGCAGTGGACCTGGATTTGATCCCCAGCATCCACAGGCTCAGAAGCATCTGTAATTCCAGTTTCAGGGGGATATGATGCCCTCTTTCAAACCCCTGGGTACTGCACACACATGATGCACAAACATAATGCAGGCAAAACATCCATACCTACTTAACACAAATATGCAAAGGAAGCAGTAACTATGTAAGTCAGAAGATGCAAGCTAGTAAGCAGCATTCCTCCATGGTCTCTATTTCACTTCCTACCTCCAGCTCTGGCTATGGCTTCATTCAATAATGGACTGTGATCTGTAAGTTGAAATGAGCCCTTTCCTCTCCAAACTGCTTTTGGTTATGGTGGAAAACAAGAACATTCATCTTTGTAGATGTGGAGACTGAAGTTCAGTCTATTTAATAAATAGAATCCAGGCCTCCTGCTATCAAATTTATTGTTCATTATAATTTGCTTCTTCAACCCAAATGACAAACAAAGGTAGGAAATTTTAGGAGAGGTCAGAACTCTTTGTAGGTCCTGGGCTTCTACTTGGGATTGGCCCTTTCTTGAGCAGTTTACTGTGGCCTAAACACAGCTAAAATGGAATTATTGCTCTTCTTTTGAACCCATTTTTTTCCTAATGAATCTTAAATTTCTACTCATCATCATTTCCCTGTCATCAGAAGTGGCCTACACAGCATTCTGGTAATGAGTAAACGGAATGGCATAGACAGGGAACCTAAAACGGTATCTTACACGTCAAGTCATTCAGTGACTGACAGCTGCAATCACTCTCACTGCCTCAAGACTCTCCAGCTATGCTGCATCCCTGTGGCAGGCTAAAAGTTGGGTCCCAAGAGATGCCTATGCCTTAACCCCTGAACCATGTGAATGTTCCTTCACACGAGAAAGGGGAGGAAGGAGATTCTTGCTGACGTGATTAACAATCCTGAGACAGAGATCAGTCTTAATTACCTAGCTGGGCTTAAATGATCCTGTGTACTTAAAAAGACCTGGAGGGATATGAACACAGAAGACAGCAATGAGCACACAGGCAGATTGGAGTCTCCTATGGAGCCATGGTTCTTTAGGGAAGCACTCTCTGTAGATGCCACCCAAGTACAACATAAATGTAGAGCTTTCTAGGGACACGGTGGTAGCAAATACACAGACACTATTAAATCATGTTTCCTTAAGAAACCAAGATTAATACAAAAACAACTGCTCCCAAAATTAACTATTATATTAACATAATCCTGGCCAAAATTCCAATAATATGCATGTGGACACTCATTACATGGGTTCTAGAAGTCATACAGAAAAGAAAATTACCATAAGGACATTTAGAGAGGAGAATGATGACAGGGAAAGAGTTAAACTTCCAGATAACAAAACATACCATAAAGCTAGAATAATTCAAGCATGATAACAATATTTCAAGAATAAATTTTTGAGTGACACAGAATACCAACTATAAAATATCTATCCATAACTAAGAATATGACCTTTCAGTTTTAGCAGGGCAGAGCATACTGTTCAAATGTTATCAATACAGTGAGAAAAGTCTTCAAACTATAAAAAACCTTCAGTTTGTTAAGGAGTCAAATATTTAAAAAGGAAAATTTTTTAAAAAAATGTGAGAAGTAAATATAGAACATTTTGATTATAATAGCATTGAAGAGAGATGAGTTTTTACTTTCTTTTTTTCTTTCTTCTTGTAAGACAGGGTCTTTCTATGTATCCCTGATTGGCCTGGAACTCACTATGTAGACCAGGGTGGCCTCAAACTCAGAGATCCCCTTGCCTCTGCTCCCACACCTGGTAGAAAGAGTGTCTCAAACAATACACGAAACAGTGAAACAATGGAAAGACACCCACATGCATGAGCTGTAAGATTTAATATTATCACTGTCATTGCTATAGATTCAAAGTAACACTTTTCAAAATCTTAATAACAGGCCAATGAGACAGCTCTGCATGGAAAGGTGGTTGCTGCAAAGCCTGTAAAGGTCTAATTCCTGGAAGCAATAAGGCAGACAGAAAGAACGGCAATGTCCTCTAACTTCTACATGCGTGTCATGACACACATGTACTGCCTCCCAACTAAGTGAATGAAAGAGGGCCTAATAAGGTTTCTTACACAAATAAAAACAAAGGCAATTATAAAATTTATAAGAAAGTATAGTGACATAGCTTAGTATTGTAGCATCCGTCTACCATAGATTATGTACACATCAACGTTTATAGTACAACTCACAACAACCAAAGTGGAAGCCACCTTCATGTCTGTCCTAGTCAGAGTTTCTATTGCTAGGATCAAACACCACACCAGAAAGCAACCTGGGAGGAAAGGATTCACTTGTCTTACACATCCAAACGAAATTACTGTTCATCATAGAAGAAGGTCAGGTTAGTAACTTAAAACAGCAGAAACTGAAGGCAGTAGCTGATAGCAGAAACCATGGAGATCAGGAGAAGTGCTTTCTGGTTTGATCACTCCTCATGGCTTGTTCAGCTTGCTATCTTTTTTGCTTTCTTTTTCTTAAATTTATTTATTTTCATTTCATATGAATTGGTGCCTTACCTGCATGTATGTTTCCTTTCCTCTTCTCTATCCTTCTTTCTTAGGTAAAGGAAAAGTGGGTGGAAAAGAAAAGGGGGGATATAGTAATATCATAGAAATTATAGAATTAGACAAATAGGGATAGGTTAGCAAATGTACTTTTAAGCAAAACATTACATAGCCAGATCTTACATTGGTAGAAGTCTTTATAATTGATATGAAGTTGAAGTTATAATCTCTTATATTGGTTCAGAATTTATTTGATGTAAATTTAAGGTTTTCATTGGTATAAATTTATTATTGATATTAAACTTGGATTAGTATTGTTACTCCCATGCAGGCATTGTGCCTATATACCACATTTAAGAATACAAGGCTTAGATCAAATCTATCTATAACTGCTAGTATAAACTGCTTTTAGATGATTAAGTAATACAAGTTAAGGGCCAGATGGCAAACTTGTGGATGTGAGTTAGTTAAAAGGATGTTCCTGAGTTATTTTAATTAGAAACGGCCAAGAACAGTCAAGGCTTAACAGTTTAGAGATGCTTTAGGTAGACAGATGGTCTTCAAAGGCGTCAGAAGTCCACAGAATATGTTTATTGACATTTCTTTATTAAAGATCATTTGACTGGAGACCTGTCTGCTCCTGACAGCACCCCTTTCTTGAATTCAAAGAAGAACTTGAGCATCAATGGAGTTGCTTCAGTTGTGGTGAGACAGTCGCCAGGCAAGAATTGCCTCATTTCATCTACAGACAAATATTGTTCAAAAAAGGACACACCATGCAGAATAGTCGACTGATAATCTCTGCCAAGACAGAGTAATCAGCCCTTCAAAATTCTGCATTACCAAGGTCTGTCAGAAGATCCTGGGCCAGAAGGCTGAAGACTGATGCTCCAATGTTTTGGTGTACAGGGCCTGTCCAGGTGATCAGCGGTCTCTATAAATTGGCTAAGTTTTAGAAGCTATATTTTGTGCTTCTCATATTTTCAGGTAATATTAGTCATTCTTGGATTTCTGATGGGGTTGAAGACTAATAGTCTTATAGCCAGTCCAAGCTGGTTAGCATTTAGAAAGATACAGATTTGAGAGGATGGTTTTCAGATGGGTTAGAGTCTAAAGCCAGGACTTGAGTCAGGTGTAGAATTATAAGCCTTTTAAGTGCGAATAGATGAGAGGGGTACTATTTAAGTGATAAAAATGACTGAATGGATGTTAGGTCTATCCTGTGTGTTATAAACTACAAAATGGTAATAATTGTGCTCAAATGATTGTGCTCTGAAATAAAAGAGTCGTTTAATTGGACAGAAAGGGGGAAGTATTGTGGATAGCCCTGGGCTTGTATTTTGATGCTAATTTCACTCCTCAGAGGGGCTGTAGATGAGGAGTTGCCTTGTGAAACTTCTCCCACCTTAACTTTCCAAATAAAGGCTTGAGCCAATGATTGGGCAGGAGGAAGTGGGAGGAGCTGAGAGTCTAGGGAAGGAGCTAAGGGGATAAACAGGAGGGGGAGGAGCTACGGGAGGTGGCTGGGAGAGAGAGAAGCCTGGAGAAACCACCAAGTTATATGGGATAATACAGATGAAAATAGAGTAGTGTAGTGGGAGGTCTGCCCAATCTAGGCTTGTAGCTTGTTTTGTTAACTGATTGAGTTGTGCTTTCTTTTACCAGGGAATTGGGTTGGAAACAAAGTAGCAACACATGTATGTCTGTATGAGGGCGACAGATCCTCTGGAAAATTAGTTGTGAACTGTCATGTGGCTGCTGGGAATTGATCCAAGATCCTACTGAAGAGCAGGCAGTGCTCTTAACCACGAGACATCTCCCCATCCACTCAGTATGCTTTCTTATAGGGCCTAGGACCACCAGTCCAGGGATGGCACCACCCACAATGGGCTGGGTTTTCCCCCATCAATCACTAATGAAGAAAAGATCTATGGAAACACTTTCCCAATTGAGTCTCTCCTTTCAGATGACTAGCTTGTATCAAGTTGACATAAAACTAGCCAGGACAATGTCCACAGAGAGATGTTATATACCCAAAATACAGCATTATTGAGTCTTAAAAGGAAGCCATTTCTTATATGTGTATACAGCTGAACTTTTAAGAATGCTGTGTTACATAAGTCAGTCACAAAGGGCAGATATTGCTTGATCCCACTTGTATGAGGTCTCTGGGATAGTATAATTGACAGAGACTGGCAGCCAAAGGATGGTTTTCAGGGCTGAGGAAAGTTGTTGAGGGAAGTACTGTTTGATGGAAAATAGTTTTTTAACAAAGATGTCAAAGATGGGTGGTGGTCATGGTTATATGGCAATGGCAATATACTTTATGTTACTAAACTAGAAACGTAAAATGCTTAAAACCACATTTAAGTGTCACAGTGTAGGCCTGCAATCCCAGCTACTATGAAGACTGAGGCCTATGAATCACAAGTTCAAAGCCTGCCTGGGCAACAGTGTGAGACTGGGGCTAGCAGTGAGACTGTCTCAAAAAAAAATTTAAAAGGCCAAGGGATGTATCAGAGTGGTACAGCAACTTCTTACACACACGAATACCTCCGCTCAGTACATAATTGGGGTTAAATCTGCAGTTTAACAGACTGGCTGTCTGACTATCCTGAACTCAAACACAAATGCCCATGATCTGTTTTTAAAGATAGGATGATAAGGGAAAACACATCTCTGTAGTAGCACAGTTTGAACATGACAGTCTTTATCAGCTATAGAAACTTTAAGAGGGGTCAGTTCTAGAGAAATGATTCCATACATGCACAGCAATGGTCAAAGACATATATCTAAAGCACTGTCATTGTGAAATAAATTTTTAAATTAAAACATTTTATTTAATGTATTAATTTTATTTTAATTAACTTCGAGTGTGTGATATATATGCATGATATGATGTGCATGTGGAGGCCGAAGAACAACTCTTCGGAGTCAGTTCTCTCCTCTACCTTCATACGTGTTCCAGAGATCAAGTTAGGTTGTCAGGCTCCTGTGGATAAATCTTTACCCACTAAGCAATGTTGCCAATCCAGAAAAGTAAAATAATACGTTTTCAACAGCAGAAATTTAAGGAATATCATGTTTTAGTTAAAAGGAAAGAAGTTCATCTAAATATGCTAAGAGGAAATTTTTTTCTAAGATATATATATTAAGTGAAAAAGTTTCAGCTGGGCAGTGGTGGCACACGCCTTTAATCCCAGCACTTGGGAGGCAGAGGCAGGCAGATTTCTGAGTTCAAGGCCAGCCATGTCTAAAGTGAGCTCCAGGACAGCCAGTGCTGTCTACAGAGAAACCCTGTCTCGGAAAAAAAAAACAAAAAATGAATTAATGAAATTCTTAGACAAATGGATGGAACTGGAGAACATCATCCTAAGTGAGGTAAGCCAGTCTCAAAAGAACACTCATGGTATGCACTCACTGATAAACGGATATTAGCTTAGAAGCTTGGAATACCCAAGACACAATTCACATATCAAATGATGCCCAAAAAGAAGCAAGGAGTGGTACCTGGTCCTGGAAAGGTCCTGCTCAGAGCAGCAGTGTAGGGGAATGCCAGGACAGGGAAGTGGGAAGGGGTGGATTGGGGAACAAGGGGAGGGAAGAGGGCTTATGGGACTTTTGGGGAGGGGGGATCCAGGAAAGGGAAAATCACTTGAAATGTAAATAAAGAATATATCGAATAAAAAAAAAAACAAAAAAAACCCCAAACAAACAAACAAAAAAGTTTCAAAAAAGACAACTGTGTGATTTTATGATGTCCAGAAGTATATGTGTGTTTGTATTTGTATTTTTTTGCCATCCAATAGAAATAGAATATAAGACACAATTAGACACAATTATAAGCCACATATGTAATTTCAGATGCCAGCCATATTAAAGCCTAAAAACATATTTTACACACACGCACACACACACACACACACACACACACACACACACACACACGCACACACACACGCACACACACACACACACACTTTCTGGGGCTAGCCTTCAGTGCCTCACACATGGTAAACATGCACTCTATTACTGAGTTACATTCCCAGCCCAATAATATTTTATTTAATTCAATTCATCAAAACATTATCATTCTAACATGTGACCAAAATAAAAATGACTGAGATATCTTACATTCCTTCTTTATAGTACATTTTCCCAACCCAGTGAATATTTTATACATTAAAATATATCTCAAATTAAAACTAGCCACACTTGTGTATAGGTGTATATATGGTGCATCCAGTGTGTGGTGCATGCATAAGTGCATGTGTGTAGGGTGGAGGCTGACTGGGGTCTCCCTAGGATCCCCACTCTGCTTAAGACAGCATCTCTCACTGCACTTGGAGTTCACTAATGCAGCAAGACTGGCTGGAAAATCTCACCTGCATCCTGGGGGATCTGGGCTCAAGCCCTACTGTGTGCACAGCAAGTATTTTCCTGAGTAGTTCCCTTTCCTGTACTCAAACTAGCCAGATTTCAAGTGCTCACTCGTGGTGGTGGTGGTGGTGGTGGTGGTGGTGGTGGTGGTGGTGTGTATGTGAAGTAAAGAGAATGGTAATGAATGTCCATGGTAGCTGTTGGATAGTCTATAAGAATACATTCAAGCCCTAGGGCTAGAGCATAGCTCAGGGGGTTGAGAACATTGGCTGGGAGGTTCTTCCAGTGGACTCAGGCTCGATTCCAAGAATCTACTTGGTTTTTCATAACCATCTGTACTGCAGTCATGGATGATCTGATTCTCTCTTCTGGCCTTCATGGGCACTGCCTCCCAAGTGTTGGGATACCTTGCTATTTGTCTTATTTTTAAAGATTATAAGTTATTCCAAAATGTCTTTCTAACAGTTATTTCCCTACTTTCTAGTACCGAAGTAGTTGATTTTGAATTCTGGTGGTAGAGATGGACACAAAAAGCATACAAACTTACTTATACATACTTACCTGTTATTAAAAAAAAACAAAAAAAAAAAGAAAGAAAAGAAAAGCTGGTGTTTGGTTTGTGGACAAATACAAGAAACCTACAGGCGAGGAATAACACAATGACATCTGTACTGCATCTGTCTTACATGTTTGCCATTTCTTCTAACAAGAGAGGAAGGCTGGCTGTGAGGCTACATACCTTTGATCCCAGCACGCAGGAGGCAAGGGCACCCAGATCACTGAGTTTGAGACCAACCTGGTTTACACAAGTGAGTTCCAGGACACCTAGCACTACATAGCTAGACCCCACTTCAAAGAGAAAGAGGCAGACAAGTGCTGAAAGAGGAGCAGGCACCCAAACAACATTCTTTTTAAAAATATGAAATTACATTTATTGATTGGGGAGGCATGCTGAAGTGCTCCTGTGGAGGTCAGAGGGCAACATGCAGGTGTAGATTCTCTTCTACTGTGTGGTCTAAGGCTTGGTGGCAAACATCTTTGCCTGCTGAGCCATCTCACTAGCCCTAAACTTAATTTTTTTCAAAAAATATTTTTATTTTATTAGTATGAATGTTCTGCCTGCCTGTATGTGCACGAGTACCCATGGAAGCCAGAAGAGGATGCAGGAGGCCCTGGAACTAAAGTCATGTTAGGAGTCACTGTGTTGATGCTGGATACTGAACCCAGGTCTTCTGCAACAGCTTAACTGCTCAGCTATCTCTTCAGAGCTCACAGTCAATATTCATATCAAAGTTTCTGACACAAAATGAAAGCCAGGTGTGGGTGCTCACCCTGTAATTGCAGTTCTCAGAAAGTAGAGAGAGGCAGGAGAGTCCTGAGTACTAGGATACTAGGATACACAGTGAGAACCAATCTCTCTATCTCTCTCCCTCCCCCTCTGTCTCTGTACCCCTCCCTCTCTCCCCCTCTCTCTCTTCCCCTCCCTCTTTCCCTCCCTCCCCCTCTCTGTCTCTCTCCCCCTCCCTCTCTCTCTCCCCCTCCCTCTCTCCCTCCCCCCCCCTTATATCCCAGCACTCAGGAGGCAGAGACCAGTGAATCTCTATGAGTTCCTTGCCCCCAAGTTCAAGGCTAGCTTGGGCTATGTAGTGAGATTTGGTCTCAAAATCACAATAAACAAAAACCGCATACCACCCCAAATTTGGAAAAAAAAACACTGAAAATTGTAATTGGTTTTGTTTTTGTTTTTTTAAATTAAGTTTCTGGGCTGGAGAGATGGCTCAGTGGTTAAGAGTACTGACTGCTCTTCCAGAGGTCCTGAGTTCAATTCCCAGTAACCACATGGTGACTCACAACTATTTGTAATGGGATCCGATGCCCTCTTCTGGGGTGTCTGAAGAAAGCAACAGTGTACTCACATACATAACACATATAAATCATTTTTTAAAAAAAGAATAAAGTTTTTAAATAAAATTAAAACAATTACAGCTTTTTCTTGATCAAATTAATACATCTGAATCACTTCATATAATCAATGGATTTGTATCATTTATTTAGTTGGAGTCTACTTAATTTTCCTGTTTAATTTTTATATTACTTATCTATCCCAAAAGTAAGTGCGTTCTCGCAGTATGCAACACAAAAGTAATTGGAAAGTGTACAGTGAGGCTGGGTTCCCAAAGTCATGCAATTTCCCTGCTAAGAGACAATCGTGTCTTGACATTTTCAGTTTCTTGAATCTTTGCAGAAAGTACCTGTTCTCACTTTGAAGTCATTGGTACAACTGAACACTGAAATTACTATAAAAAAATCGTTTTATTCTCTCCAAATTGTTAATGTAAACCTGTATGAGGCGTGGTAGTGGGAGCAGTCAAGCTGGGGGGGGGGGGCGGGCAGTCCTCTTGGTCCTGAGGGGAGCTCCCCCCTGCCATAGTCATTCCCACCCGGCAACCACAGGGTTTCCTCCTAACTAAAGGAGAAAAAAGAGCCAGAGAGCAGAGGGAAGGAAGGGTCAGAAAGGCAGAAGGTTTGGCGGTAAAAGGAGCAGGGCATGGTGGCAGCAGGAGGGCAGGAGTTGGCACTAGAGCATTTCAAGAGAGTAAGACAAAAGACACAGAAGTCACAAACTAGTCAGCATCTAGCACAAATAAAGTGAAGAAAGGGCTTAGAAACAGTGCAAGCAGTGTGCTTTAGGAATGCAGGAGGGTGAGGGATGGAGGGAAGGACTTTATAAATTAGCCTGGAGCTGGCTGAACATGTCTAACAAGCTTCTCCTCAGAGTGCATGAGTTTTCCCTGACTCATGAAAACTGAGCTGAGACTATGCCAAAGCAGTGTATAGAGACTGCAAAGGAAGTCTTTTGGAACAAGCATGGAGAGGAAAAGTCCAAGGAAACTGCAAAGCCACAGAATGCAGAAATTGTGATGAGGAGCCACTGCAGTCACAGCTCATGCAGAACTGCAGGCTGAAGGACAGTTAGGAGCATTTTCAAAACCCTTACTGTCAGGTTAAAATTAGGCCTGCTAGACCCTGTTCGACTCAAGGGCCCCCAGTTATATTTCTGTGTGTTTTGGGTACTCGTCCACGTGTGCAGAAGGCTCAGCATGGTGTGCATGGAGCCCTGCTGTGCAAACATTACAAAGTTCTTTTGCTGCTGCTGTTTGCCCTTCTGAGAACCAAACCTAGGACCTTGTAGTAGACAAGCACTATCAATGACTGAGCCTCGCTTCTGGCCTTGAACACCAGTTTTTAACACACACTTTCTAATCCCATCACTTAAGTTTTTACTTGGTATATAAAGACCATCCCTTTGGCTAGTATTTGCAATATAAGAAACACTGTCTGCAATGTTTTGAAAGCATATTTAACCCAGGCTGCTGGATACGCACCGCAGTGCAGCCACGCTCTCAGAACACAGCCACATTGTGCACTTCAGATGACATATGCTTTCCAGCCCATAAAGACTTTCCATGATGTGGCAGGGCTGCCCAGTTTCCAGTTGGACACAGTTTAGATGGAGCAGAGCTGGAGAGCTGAGTGGAGCGGCCTGGTGCAGGGCATGTGACACGCTTTGGCTAAGGCTTTCAGGATTTACTGATTCAGACTGGAAAGCGGCTAGCTTGTTTTAAAAGAGCTTCTCTGATTTCTACCTAGTATCTCTCAATTCATTGCCATGACCAAATTCAGCCAAGTACCAACATCTGCCGAACTGGGAAAGAATGTGAAATGGGTTTTTGTGTCACTGTAGTTCACAATTCTGAGTTCTAGGAATCCTGCTCAGGAGTCCCCTATCCAAGTGAGATGAAGAAACGCTTGGCCTGAGATACACTCTGCTTCTTCCTCTTCCATGCTCCCCACTAACTGCGCTGCAACTGACCTTCTGAGTTTTGACTTTGTGGGTATAGAGCTGACTCCTGGCAAGTTTTATAATTTACTCAGACTTTTGTGAAAATTAGTTACTCTTGGAATTTCCACTATGGTAATGAAAGTTAACTGGGGAGTTCTTTACTGGGAGATAGCTCAGGAGATACTATTATCAGCACCTCTTTTAAAAATGTGTTTGTGTTTGCATGTTGTACATGTGGAGATCAGAAGAAAATTTACAGTTCTATTCTTGCACTATGTGGGCCCAGGGGTTGAACTAGCTTGGTAACAAAGACCTTTGCTTGCTGAGCCATCCTGACCCTCAGTTTTGATTGCCTTACTGTAGGTATTTTCACACATATAAAACTTAAAATGGTCTCATGCAATATTATGTATGTAAAATAAGATCCTATCTTTGTGAATCTTTGACATAAAGATTAGTATAGCTGATTATTCAATACAGATCAGTTAATTGCACCTAATTAAACATTATCTGATTTCATTGAACATGAGATGAATATGAAATATGTTATGAGTTGGCGTGGTGACTTAAAATCAACTTTATTTTGGCATTGGTATGGGATGTTCACATATGAGAGTGTAAGGGAAAATCCATATCCTAGTACAAAGTCTCTCACTTCAAATCCAGCTGTGAGCTTCTACTCTACCATAAATACAGCAGGAGGAGAACTCACATGCCTGAACATGCTGAGCCCACAAGGAGAAAACTCCAAGAGGAGAACTGGGACTGGAGACACTGAGTACCAGACTGCATAAAATACAAACTGAGACATCCTTTCCAATCCCACCAGGACACAAGGGACACTGTGGAAAGCTAGGCCTCTGGTCCTTTTCATGGTATAGTATATAGAGTAAGAATGGAGAGCTGGGTTCCAGAACTGACTTGCAAGTTTCCACACAGAAGGAAAAAAAAAAAAAAGGAAGGAGACTCATATTTGCCATGCAGCAAACAGGGATGCTTTGAGGATTAATGACATAATGTCTGAAAAGAGGCTGGAGTTCGTTGGAAAACAGACTCTACATAAATATAAAGTTATAATATTTAGGCTTAGTCCACAATGTGAGACCTGGTCTTTGGTTTATGAGGTCATCAGCAGTTTTGTAGAATGTGCTCAAATACCCACCAAGCAACCTTTTAGGGTCCTCCTAAGTGGACTGCCCAGCTAATATGAGCCACCTGGTTGGAGAGAAAGCAGAGCCAGTTTTCCTTCTTTGTGGCTCCTGGAGGATATGTATGTGGATTCTGATCCCATAAAGGAGAAAGGTATAGCCATGACAGCAGTTCCACAGCATTTAGACCAGTGGTTCTCAACCTTCCTAATGCTGCCACCTTTTAATATGGTTTCTCATGTTGTAGTGACCCCTAAGCATAAAATTATTTCTGTTGCTGCTTCATAGCTATAATTTTGCTATTACTATGAATAATAAATGTATATATCTGATATACAGGATATCTGATAAGTGACCCTTGTGAAAGGACTGTTTTATCCCCCAGAGGGGTTCCGACCACAGGTTGAGAAGCACTGATTTAGGATTTCCAGGGAATGCAGTAGGAGTGTGGGTATGTTGTAGCTCAGAGGTAAACAAAATCCATATCATATGCTAGTTTAGAAGAAAGATCAATTGATTCACAGGAGGAAAACTTGAGGTTTAAGTACAGGAATGAGAAAGCTTCTTGGAATGGTTGCATATATATTGAAAATATGTGGATGCAAACTTATGGACATTAGCTTTTCCTGGGCTAGTTTAATGTCTGACTAGAGTCCACTAGACCTCCTCATCTCTCTATATACAAAGGTTCCCAGGGTTATCTTGCAGACACTTTCATTGTAATGTTCCAACATAGATATTGATTACAAAATCTTGTGGTATAACTAAATGTCCATTATACTATTATGTAAAATAGTTGCACTTCTCAGTCTTAAAAGATAAGGTGAATTGTAGTCTAACGGTTCCAGGCATCAGAAAATACCCTCTTCAAGATGTAAGGTTCATAAATATAACTAACCATTAACTGCTCAACAGTAATTCTGAGACTGCTGTAATACCACAATAATTGAACAGAAGATGAAAATCTACAAAAGAGCCCTTTATCTGCTCGTTTTGTTTCTGCACTTATTTCAGCTGGCTGTTCCTCCAGCGGCTTGACTTTTCTGACTTGTATGGTACTGCAGACAGACTAAAGTTTGTAAACACACAAAGAACATTAAGGTAAAGGGAACAGAAGTTGTATAGTCTTCTCATGCGTTAAAGATGTAATTTCTAAATAAAATATTGACCTTAATTCTTCCTCTTCTTCCTGAGAGGGTGTGAGATGTGTCTAAGCAAGCTAGGCAAACTGCATGAAAGAGAATGGAGTCTGAGTAAGAGAGAGAAGGATCCACATGGAAGACAGGAAGACAGGAGTCAGAGTTTGAATAGGGTAAGGAGGGTGTGCCAGAAGCAAGGAGGACCAACAATTGGGTGTCAGAACATATGCAGGATTAGGAGGCCATCTATGTAAGGGGGAAAAAAGGCCTAGTATAGAATACCAAGGACCCAGTGGATTGGGGAGACAATCTGGGTGGAGTCAAGAGCCCGGGTGGGAGGGGTGAGACAGGTATTTGTGAACGTGTGGGGAAAAAATTAGCATAGGAATTTTGTTACATTCCAGGGAAGCAACTAACTATGTTATGGATGATAGGAGCCCAAATTCTCACAGATGGAAAAAGTAAAAATATGGAAAGTGAGAAAACCAGCCTGATCTCTATAGTATTGGACTAAGTATGAAACCATGGACTTCCACAGAGATGCATACATACAGGCGTAGGTGTGTGTTTGTGCTCAAGCACTTATGCACTGACATATATAGCCTCTACCTCTGTCCACTGAGAGATCGCACACCCAGGTTACTAAAAGAAACCACTACATACCCAGGGGTTTCAGGGAAAAATCTGATTCTGGGACTGGAACAGGGAACCTATAAATCTGGAACAGCTTGTCAGGGCAGAATGCAAGTAGGTACTAAAAAATTATGGGGACACTAAAGCCTCCCTGGTGCGATAATTACTAGCAAAATCTCAGAGACTATGAGCATCAAAGCAGATAGTGCAGGATAAAGTACTCATGAATTCATACTGGATTCACAAGTGAGTTAATGAGAAGTTTGATGAAGAAACATATAATGTAGAGTTTAAGAGGACTTCTCTATACTGATTAGTTCCAAAAGGTTAAAAGAAAGACTGGCTTTATTACAGAGAAGCCTAGCAGATAACACCCTAATCAAATCCCCAAGTAAAACACTAACAATGGGACAAATCAGAGCCATTTGCTACTTAAAGGAAGTAGTCATTATTCTACACCACTTCTGGAGTACTTAAACACACACACACTCACACACACACACACACACACACACACACACACGTCCCGAATTTAATCCTGAGGAAACATCAGTCAAATGCATATGTGATGATCTGTGAGTCTGTTGTATTAAAACATGCCACAATTGGTACCGTCAAGGAAAGACTGAGGACCTCTTCCAAACTAAAGGAGGCTTGAGAAACGTAACAAGTAAACCTCAAGAGTCTGACCTGGATCATTCTGTAATAGGAACATTAGGGTAGCTGGGAAAACTGGGGAGGAGTCAGAGGGCCACATAACAGTTATTCTAGAAGTTTACCCTAGCGTGGATGGTTGGACTGTGACTTTGGAGGTGGATGGTTCTATTTCTAGGAATTGCTTATGTTTTCTAGGGTAATGAAGCAAATTGTTCAAGAAAAAATATTTTTTAAAAAAAAATCTGACTTGTGCTGAACCTGCAGTTTTTTCTGCAAACCTGGCATTATTTCAAAATAAAAGTAAACATATAAAAATGTTGATTTTTAGGAAAAGGACTTTCCTTTTTCTGCTATATACATAGTTTTAATAATATCTTGGGAGGCACTTACTCTCCTCTAACCTACCTACCTACGACTGCTCTGTGATGAGCACATATGTAAGTGAGGCATCCAGCGCACAATGCTAGAGACTGTCAAGTCACGGTGTGGACTGGAGCCTATCAGGGATGCTTCTGAGACCACAGACATCTTTAAAAGATGTCTTAGGTCAACTAAACCATGCAAGGGCAAAACTAAGATCAGAGAGATCATGGGGGTGCTATGTACTATCTGGGTGGTAGCTGTGAGTGAGAAGTGGTCTCAGTGGATTCCTGATGAACCAGATGTGGGTTTCGAGTGAGAAGAACCAAGGGTGGCTCCCAGGGTTTTTGTTTTGTTTCATTTTTTGAGACAGGGTTTCTCTGTAGACATGGCATCCTAGAATTCATTCTATAGACTAGGTTGGTCTCGAACTCATAGAGATCCACCTGGCTCCCAGACAGTATTACTTACTGAAAAGGAAAAGATGAAGAAGTGTGAGGTTAGCTTTACTTCTCAACCTGATACAAGAATCAGTTGGGACGGCAGTCTCCGGGACTGTCAAAACTAAGTTGGGCAGTGCACATGTCTGCTAATTAAATGAAGTGATATGATCCAACCCACTGATGGTAGCATTGTTTCGTAGACAGGAGTTCTGGAATTCTATCAGGAGTGGGGAAGAGTTGAACACCATGTGACCGTATCTGCATTCATTTTCTCTTCTTGAGACTGTGGGTGTGATGTGATCAACTGTTCCAAACTCCTGCTCCCGGGGCCTCCTGTGCTGGACTGTAAGCTGCTGCAGGTTTCTCCCCAGCTGTTTTCTATCCAGGTATTTTATCACAGCAACAGAAATGAAACTAAGATGAAAAGTGAATAATGTTAGGAAAGTGAACAGAATTGTGGACTAGACAATGGAGCTGCCAAGATGCAAGTCCAAGTAAACAGAAAGCAAAGAAGTAGACACAAGAAGAACTAAGGGAATTGTCCAGCAGGATGGACAGAGTTCAGGTATGTGGTAATAAAAGGCAAGATAAAATATATTTGCTAAAATAGGGAAGCATAAATGGACTTGACTATTTCTCAAGCCAGTGAGAAACCAACCTAACTCCAGGAAGCAGAACGTGTTAAGCAACAGTGAGAAAGAACACAGGTTGGGTGGAACCAAATTAGGAGCAGCCTGAAGCTGGGCAGAGGTGTTCAGACTTGATGGAGTAGGAAATGGGAGTCATGAGATCTTGTTGATTGGGGAAGTGATCTGATGAAAGCTATCGTTGCATTAAAGCAGATGAGCCTGTGGTGCTATTCGGTGAAGAGGAAGGAGGCTGGACTCATGTGTTCTCAGTAATATCTCACTGGAAAGCAAAGGCTTGGAACATAAAAGAATACATAGTCACCATCAAAGATACAGAAGAATGCAATAGGAGCAAAGATTATGACACCTAGAGAATTGTTCTGTTTGAAGAGAACTGTTAAAGATGCTGTATGAAGCTTATTTATATATTTATTTAATCATTCTTCAGATCAAATGGATAAAAATACTTCATTTCTAGGTCCTTTAACTATTTCTTAAAGTATTTTTTAGAAATGTATTTACTGTCTTCTGGACAGAATGGTAAATTGGCATTTCCTTTACAAACCTCACTAGAATGAGAGGGATAAATTCAGAAAGCACAAACTTAAAAGGACAGAAAGCCTAAAAAGGCACTAGCTGGGCTAGAGAGATGGTTCAGCAGTTAAGAGCACTAGTTGTTCTTCCAGGGGACCTGAGTTCTGCTCCCAGAACCTACTTCAAGTGGCTCATAACTGCCTATAACTCTAGCTCCAAGAGATTGCTTTCTAGCTGCCACAGAGCGCGCACACACACACACACACACACACACACAGTGGGAAGGGACCTTTACCTCTTGTGTCTATTAAGCTAAATAGCATACTTTTGTAGACACTAATGAAGACAAACAAAGACTTTAAAACACAGATGTTGGGAATTCTCCCAAAGACTTGGACAAGTCATTGTATAATGAAGGCCACATCAAGCTTCAGATCTTTTTAAGTCCCTGAACTCTTAAATGTGAACATAGGAGCTAGAGAGATGGGATGGAGATCAGAAGAAACAAACACTAACAGGTGTACAGGAGAGAGGGAGACAGACTCATAAGCTGGACATAGAGGTATACAGCTGTAATCCCTGGACTTGGGAGGCCAAATTTGAGGTTAGCCCTATTTAAATAAATAAAACAAATACAAGAGCATAAAGACAGACACAGACAGACAGATACATAGATAGACAGACCAACAGGCAAACACAAACCTAAAAAAAAAACTCCAAAACTGTATACAGGTAATTAATATTTTCAAAGATAGAAGACAAATCTATAACCACAATCAAGAACAGGATGCCATCAGAAAGCTATATTCAGAGAAAGACAGCAAAGATCTTGGAAATGAAAATATAGTCACACAAATGAGAAAGAATCAGGACTGTGTTGAGGTTTCTCTTTCTCCAGACCAAGAGCAGTACAAACATGGAAAACTGATTACAAATCTTATACAAAGGGTCTGATATTTATATGGGGTTCCACAAAGAAGAAAATGAAATGAATTTGATGAGACATTGTTTTCCTTAAGGAAATAATTCAAGAAAGTTTCCCAGAACTGAGGGAGTGCCCCATTTACCAGACTTCAATGGGTCACGATGTAACCAGAACAAATAATGTATAAAAATAGACTTACATCAAGGGAAGTTACTATAAAATTTTGTTCCTTGAGGAACAAAACTTCCAGAGAGGAGTAATCAGATAATAAACAAAGACTTAGAACCAGAAAGGTCTGAAACTTCTCAAAAAGTAACAATACAGAAAGCTAGAACACAGAACAATGTTCCTAAAATTTACCAAGACAGATAATTATCATGCTACATTTTTATTTCCAACAAAATCCTCAGTCAAACATGGGTAAATGATACTTCTAGGACATGTAAGATCTTGACACCCAAGACTGGCAGGGTGCCTGGAAGCTGGTCGGGGGCAGCAGGTGAGAGCAGCACTAGGCAGGAACCCAGCAAGCCGACCAGAGGAAACAGAGGTTCTGAATAGCCAAGGGATAATTTGAGCAGCACTCTGCACCAGAACTTTCTATGATGGGAGTTTTTATGTTCATATTATCTACCGTGGTAGCTACTAGCTAGAATGCTTCAGATATGCAAATACAGCCATCAATGAACTGAAGCCATTATTTATTGACTAGCAAAATTTACTGAACCAATCCTTCTTTAAGGGACATTTAAGTTAGTCCTAATTTGTAACAACTATAAATTGAACTGTAATCATAATACTATGAATTAGGGGTTAAGATCACTGTTACAGCCTTCTGTGATCAGTGGAGCAGCTGGGATGGAAGTCTTCCTGCCGCCATTTGTGCCAGGAAGCCAGGAGACTCCACAGCCTTCTGTGAATAGCCCGCCAGGAGAGAGTGATCTCCCAGCACTGCTTTCACTTCAGAGCACGGAGGTGAGATTTCTACCTTCTCTTTGGAAGGTAGCCAGCTAGGAGCACACAGGGCCTAAGATCAGTGGAGCAGCTGGGACAGAAGTCTTCCCACTGCCATTTGCACCAGGGAGCCAGGAAATTCCACAGCCTTCTGTACATAGCCTGCCAGGAGAGAGAGAGAGATCTCCCAGGAGTGCTTTCACTCTTAAGCTCAGAGGAGTAAGGCTCACAGGCCCACAGGAGGAATAAACTCCAGCCAGAGACAAGAATATCAACTAGCACCAGATGGCGAAAGGCAAGCACAAGAACTCTACCAACAGAAACCAAGGCTATATGGCAACATCAAAACCCAGTTCCCCCACCACAGCAAGTCCTGGATACCCCAACACACCAGAAAAGCAAAAGTTGGATTTAAAATCGTATCTCATGATGCTGATAGAGGGCTTCAAGAAAGACTTAAATAACTTCCTTAAAGAAATACAGGAGAATATCAGTCAACAGGTAAAAGCCCTTAAAGAGGAAACACAAAAATCCATTAAAGAAATACAGGAGATCATGGGTCAACAGGCAGAAGCCCTTAAAGAAGAAACACAAAAATCCCTTAAAAAATTAGAGGAAAACACAAACAATCAAGTAAAAGAACTGAAAAATTAAAAAAAAAAAAACCACCCAGGATCTAAAAGTGGAAGTAGAAACAATAAAGAAATCACAAAGTGAGACATCTCTGAAGATAGAAAACCTTGGAAAGAATTCTGGAGTCATAGATACAAGCATCAACAACAGAAGACAAGAGATAGAAGAAAGAACCTCAGGTGCTGAAGATACCATAGAAAACATTGACTCAACAGTCAAAGAAAATGCAAAATGCATAAAGCTGGTAAGCCAAAACATCCAGGAACTCCAGGACACAATGAGAAGACCAAACCTAA
Source organism: Apodemus sylvaticus (assembly GCF_947179515.1). Taxonomy (NCBI): domain Eukaryota; kingdom Metazoa; phylum Chordata; class Mammalia; order Rodentia; family Muridae; genus Apodemus; species Apodemus sylvaticus. The sequence goes on from NC_067482.1 coordinate 79,486,057, forward strand.
GGATTATATGTGTAGATGAAAGCGAGGATTTACATCTTAAAGACCCAGTAAATATCTTCAACAAAATTGTAGAAGAAAACATCCCTATCCTAGAGAAAGAGATGCCCATGAACATACAAAAAGCCTTCAGAACTCCAAACAGACTGGACCAGAACAGAAAGTCCTCCCGGCACATAATAATCAAAACACCAAATTCACTAAACAAAGAAAGAATATTAAAAGCAGTAAGGGGAAAAGGGCAAGTAACTTATAAAGGCAGACCTAGCAGAATCACACCAGACTTCTCACCAGAGACGATGAAAGGTAGAAGATCCTGGACAGACCTCATACAGACCCTAAGAGAACACAAAGGCCAGCCCAGGCTACTATACCCAGCAAAACTCTCAATCATCATAGATGGAGAAACCAAGATATTCCATGATAAAACCAAATTTACACAATGTCTGTCCACAAATCCAGCCCTACAAAGGATAACTGATGGAAAATGCCAACACAAGGAAGGAAACTATACCATAGAAAAAGCAAGAAAGAAATCTTCTTTCAATAAACCCAAAAGAAGATACCCACACAAACATAAAAATTAACATCAGAAAATAACAGGAAGCAACAATCACTATTCCCTAATATCTCTTAACAAATTGGGACTCAACTCCCCAGTAAAAAGACATAGACTAATGAAATATTTCTCATGTAAATCTTCAATTTTATCAAAAAATGTTTGTAATTCCCCTTTTAAATAATTTAGTAATTTTTATGTCTACCATCTTATCTGCATTATTTTTCAGGATAATCTTCAATTTTAAGGCCTTTGTTTTATTTTAAGGCCTCTATTTTATCAGAAATGTTTTCTATAAATCTTTGATTTTATCATAAATGTTTCTAATTCCACCTTCAATTAATTTAGAAAGAGTTTTTATATCTACCATTTTTTATGTAAAATTTTACATGAAATAGTCAATTTTAACGTGTTGGTCTATTTACTTCTTGAATTTTACCAGAAATATTTTCCATGTAAATCTTCAATGTTATCTGAAAATATTTATAATTCTGCCGTCAATCAACTTAGAATTATCTTTATGCCTATCAATATAATGTCCATGATAATCTTTAATTTTAACATGTTTTTCTATATATTTCTTCAATTTTATCAGAAATATTTTCCATGTAATTCTTCAAGTTTATCAGAAAATGTTTATAATTCCACTTTCAATCAACTTAGGAATACTTTTATACCTATCATTATTATATCTATATAAAATTTTCCATGATAATCTTCAATTCTAACATGTTTTTCTACAATTTTATCAGAAATATTTTTCACGTAAATCTTCAATTCTATCATAAAATGTTTCTACCCCATATTTCAACTAATTTAGCAATGTTTTACATGTCTACCACTTTACTCTTTAATTTTCCATGAAAATTGTCAATTTTAACGTGTTTATCTGAAAATTTTTCCATGTAAATCTTTAATTTTATCATAAAGTGTTTTTACTTCTCTTTACTTCCCTTTTCAATAAATAAAAAAATTTAAAAAATACTAATAAAAATTATTTTTATAGAAACATATCTTGAAAAAAAAAGATCACTGTTGTTCTTGCAGAGAACCCAGGTTCAGGTCCTAGCACCAATATCAGCTGGCCTACCACTGCCTGTCATGCTGGCTCCTAAGGGTCAGATGCCCATTTCCTGCTCTGAAGGTCCCATACATGTGCACATGTACTCAGACACCCACATGCACATAACAACAAATCAGGCCAACCTAGTGTACACAGAGACTTCAGAGACCAGTTAGAGCCACACAGTGAGTCCCTGTCTTAAATTCAGTGGCCATGAGGAAAAACACATGAAATGAACAATAAAACAAAACTATTTGAAGTGTTTTCAAATAGTAAGTATCTCATTCTGTTTTGATAAATGATAATCATAGCTAAAATGATCCAGAAAATTCATTATGCTAAAAAAAAGTTCCTGTATATCTCACTATGTAGCCCTGGCTATCTTAGAACTTATGCAGACCAGGCTGTTCTTGAACTCACAGAGAGCTGCCTGCCTCTGCCTCCCAAGGGTGCACAACTGGATCAGTCATAGTTTGCTTCTTTTAAATTATACAAATATGTTCTTTTGTTTGACTTTATTCTGACTTACAAAATTCATATCTATATTTGTCTGTATCAGTTGTTTATTTTTCTTGCAAATTATAATTCATTTTCCAGAAACATCACAAATTTGCTTCTTTGATGTACTCATGACATCTGTGTTGTTTCCAGTTTGGAGTTATTATAAATAAAGTTGCAATGAATGTATACACACAAGCCTTTATGTGGTTATGTGTTTTCATTTCCCTTGCTTAAATACCAGGAGTAAAATTTGCTGAATCATATACTAAGTACATGTTTAAGAATATTTGGTGTCCCACAAAGCCTAAGACTATTATTTTGGTCTTTTGTTTTCTTCAATATGCTTCAACTATGTTTCTCTCGCTGTGCATTACAAATTCACTGAACTATTAATGGCCTCTTATCTGCTAAACATATCCAGTAAAAAAAATTAACGTTACAAGTATGCTCAGACCTAGAGTTCACTTTGAGATTCTCTCCTTAACGAGCAAAACAAACAGCCAGGCTGTGGTGGCACACGCCTTTAATTCCAGCAGTCAGGAGGCAGAGGCAGGCAAATCTTTGAGTACAAGACCAGCCTGATCTACAGAACAAGCACCAGGACAACCAGTTCTACACAGAGAACCCTGTCTTAAAACCAAAGAAACACTTTCTATAATTTCCTTTCTCATTATACTTATGCTTTTCTTTAAATCTGTGGCCATACTTATAATAGCATTCTTTTTAATTTATCTTATTGAGGTCTAATCTACATAAAATAAAAATCATCTGTGAATTTTGATAAATGTATACACATTTATCAATTAGTTCTATTAGCCTCTTTGTATTTAAGTCTCAGAAGAAGCTTTCTAATCAATTTCTATCTATAGTTTTCTCTGCAATATATCGTGTAAGAGATCAACTTCTAACGTGTCTATGAATTGGCTCTCCAGCAAAACTGGGAAAACTGTTTTTAAGAAATTAAAGTCTCAGTCATAGTTGGTGACACCTGCTTGTAATTCTAGCCTTCAGAGACTGAGGCAGGAGAATCATATATTCGAGGCCAGTTTAGGTTCCATAGAGAGACCCTGCATAAACAAAGTCTATAGAAGTACCGTGAGGGTGTACAGCAGTGAAACACCTTTATTCAAGAACAGCTATGAGAGGGTTGGAGAGATGGCTCAGTAGTTAAGAGCACTAGCTGCTCTTCCAGAGGTCATGAGTTCAATTCCCAGCAACCACTTGGTGGCTCACAACCATCTATAAGGGAATCTGATGCCCTCTTCTGTCCTGCAAGTGTATATGCAGCAGAGTTCTCAAACATTAAATAAATAAATAAATAAATAAATAAATAAATAAATAAATAAATAGGGGGGAGGCTTGGTAAGCAGGGGGAGGAGGGATGGGATAGGGGTTTTCGGTGGGGTAACAAGGAAAGGGGATAACATTTGAAATGTAAATAAAGCAAACATATAAAAACTGGCGAGTACTGGAACCAAGACCATTTCCTCTACACTCTCATCTCAGTAAAGCTTAGCCTTCGTTCCATTCTATCCCATTACAGACTGGTTCACAGACTGGAGCAACCAAGAAACAAGGCTCTCCTCCCTATGCACTAACACTGGGGCTATCATCAGCGACACCAACATTTATCTTGTGTAAGTTCCGAGAGTGTAGAGCCATGTAGCAGCCTCTCTCCTTCGCCCAGCTGACCTGGACGAGCTTTGTGTATAGCATCACTGGAATTCTGCTGCCCCTCTTTTGCTCAGATTTGTGAAGCAGCGACTGCCTCCATCATATGAGAGGCAAGTCAGAAGATCTGAATCTACTGTGCCCACTCTACCTTGGGCTGTTCTGGTTTAAATGTGAAATGCCCTCCTGTGTTTGAACAGCTAGTGGTCTTGTTTGGGGAGGTTCTGGAGTCTGGCTGGCAGAGTAAGAGTTGTAGCCTGGCCCTTCTTTTAGTCTTCCTTTCTGCTTCTTGGTCCACCAAATATAAGGAGCTTCAGAGTATCCCACACCATCACAGACAACATCACTGGACACTTCAAGCCAAATAAATCTCACCTCCCTTAAGTTGCCTTCATAAGAAACTGGGCCACAGTGTCAGGAAATACTAACAGTCTAGTCGCTGAAGCGTCCTTACTACTCAGAGATCTAGGTACTGTCCTCACCTCACCCAGACTAAGTGGCAAAGACTATTTCAAGTAAGTTAGAGAACAACTAAAAGAGATTGCTTGGCTTACTGAAGATGCAGGTAGAAGATACTGTTCGATGATTCTTTGATGGGAAAACAGGTCACTTTTTCTGGGGTCAGAGCAATTTTCAAACATAAAACCAGAAATATCCCTTCCAGTGAATTCAACTGAACTAGACTATGAACTTAAGACTGAAGGATGGGGAGCACTGTTAAAACAGTAATTCAATCACTAGCAGTTTGCTGAGTAAATGTAAATTCTGAGTGTGGTCTCTTGTAAAGAGACAGGAAAGCCATGGCGAACTATTCTCATTCCAGAACACCTTTAGTCCTAGAGTTTAGGAGGAAGAGATAGGTGGATCTCTGAATTTAAGACCAGCCTGGCTTTTATAGAAAGATCCAGGCCAACCAACGGAACATGGTGAGACTATATCCAAAAACAAACCATTACCACCACTGTCAATAACAACGCCCACTATTTTCCCAGAGTGACTATGGATGACTCCAAGTAAGAATATCAGAGTCAGTACTGCAGATGAGAAGACCATGTAACTACAATCACCTAGCCAGTCAGTAAACAAATAAACAGTGGTAATCAGCCCTAATGAGTAGAGAAAGACTAAAACTAGAGTTGCTACTTTATCTAAAAGGCCAAATTTCTAACAGAAAGCTGAATCATGCAAAGAAACTATGGCTTGACTTGGAAAAGATGCCGAAGTGAGCAGATGTCAAATAAAATACAGGGTTTCAAGATGCCCGTTATGAATGTGCTCAAAGAACTAAAGGAAGCGGGATTATATAAGTAAGTTACACACAGCACCCACCTAGTGTGTAGCCTGTTATAATAGGTGAGACCATACTGTTCAGCTATGTTGTAGACTACCTCATCTGGGTTTGCTGAAGTAGATTCTGTGATATTCAGACAAGAATGAAATCACCTAACAAGAGTTTCATCAGAATGTATGCCCATCTTTCAGCAATACTAAAACAAACAAAACAAAAACCTTGAGCTAAAGGCAAGATCCTCAGTTATTTTAAACAATCCGAAGAAAACAAAGAGTATTGCTAAAACTGCTCTTGAATTCAAACTTCAAAGGCAGAATAAATGCATAGTTTTCTTTCTTCTATTAAATGAATTAAAAATAAATTATATAAAATAATATGCCATGATATATAGTTTTATTTAAAATACAAATAAGTATCTTCATTTGCTTGTACTGCACAAAAGAGCTGTGTCAGTTAGAAAAGACAATCCTCATGTAAAATAAGCTGAACTCAAAAAGGTTAATGTCACTTGCTTTCTCTCACATGCAAAGCATGTATGGCAGGAAGCAGAAGAGAAGTACTTTGGAGGAGAAAGCCCAGCAGGAAGACGAAGAGGGTGGAAAGGAGGAAAATAGGAGTGAACTTGAGCAGCACCCATTGAAATGCGTTTATAACCGTCACAGTGAACCTATTACCTTATATGCTAATTAAAGCTAGTTAGTGGGGAAAAAGAGGCACTGGGGCTGGGAAGGTGGCTGAGCAGGCAAAATGCTTGTTGAGCAAGCATGAGGACTCGTGTTCTAATCCCCAGAACCCATGCAAAGCTATATGGAAGAGGCCACGGAGGTCAGAGTTCCTGTAAGTGTTCAGGGGGAGAATTCCCAGAAATTTGTGAACCTCTGGCCAGGTGTACATAGCATCAAATGACAAGAGACCCCACTTCAGACAAAGCAGAAGAAGGAACTGATATCCAGTATTGTCCTTGACCTCCGCAAAACCACGCGTGCACGTGCGCACACAAACACACATACAAACACACACACACATTAGAGAGAGAGAGAGAGAGAGAGAGAGAGAGAGAGAGAGAGAGAGAGAGAGAGAGAGAGAGATTAAAGAAAAGGTACTGGGGAAAAAAGTTGCACTTAGCTAGAGAAATGGCATGGCTCCAGAGTGAAGTAGGAAGTGTAACAATGATTGTACTTTGAATGTTAACCAGTATACTATATATAAAACGATAGTACAGAAAGAGGAAGAATACTGAATCTGAATAAGGGTAACACCGAAATACCACATTAACAGAATTAAACTAGTATGTGCTTGAAACTGACACTGATCAATTGGTGTGTATGCACACACATATGTGTGTGTGTGTGTATGTGTGTTTTATATATTTTCTGTATAGGCTAGTACATATAACCCTAAAGCACCCAATAAAAATAAGTCAAAATATATTGATAACAATAAAATAAAGTTAAATGCTTCATTTACTTCATGAAAAAATATAGTAAAGAAGAAATAAATGAGCAAAAAGATATTAACTACACAGGAAAAATTAGCAATTATAACTACAACTATTGATGCAAGCATTAAATTCGACTGGATTAAACAATCAATAAGCAGTTGTTGACAGTGACTGTTACTGGAAATAATAAAGGCAATTTTATGATGATAAAAGAGTCAATCCATTAAACAAATACACATGCACAATAAAAGAATATCAAATTGCAAGGAAACAAAAATGTATACAAATCAAGGGGGAAATGGGCATTGGGCTGGTCACGGCCACAGAGCTCAGTACTCCTGTTTCAGTCCTGAGTAGACTGGCTAACCACAGAGCTCCGTACTCCTGTCTCAGTCACGAGTAGACTGGCTAAGCAACTGAGGAGGAGCAATCTCAGCATCATAATCCAACAAGACATCTTCCAGCATAAACTGTGTTTGATAGTTTTTTTAAAAACAAACTCTGATACATTTTAAAAATATAAATAAAAAACAATTTTTCTAACTGTAATAGAATGAAATAATAAGCCAATAAAGAATAATATTTGGAGCCGGGCAGTGGTGGCACACGCCTGTAATCCCAGCACTCTGGGAGGCAGAGGCAGGCAGATTTCTGAGTTCGAGGCCAGCCTGGTCTACAGAGTGAGTTCCAGGACAGCCAGGGCCATACAGAGAAACCCTGTCTCGAAAAACCAAATCCAAAAAGCCAAACCCTCCCCCCAAGAAACAAAAAACAAAAAACAAAAAAAGCAAAAAAACAAAAAGAAGACTATTTAGGGCAATACAAAATATGTAGACATTAACTTCAATGTGGGAATGACACTATGTGTCTGCAGTAATCTCAGCACTTGAGAGGCTGAGGAAAAGAATTATGAATCTTGAAGCCATTTGGGGCAGCACTGTAAGTTCTAGGCCAGCTTGGCCTACAGAGTGTCATCTAGTCTTATATAAAAAATAAACAAGGCTAGGTGGCTAGTTGGTGGTGGTGGCCCATGCCTTTAATCCCAGAACTCAGGAGGCAGAGGCAGGTAGATATCTGTAGGTTCAAGACCATCGTAGGCTAGAGTTCCAGAATAGCCAGGGCTACACAGAAAAACTCTTTTCTCAAAAAAAAAAAAAACAAAAACAAAAACAAAAAATTGGGTTGGAGCTCAGCCCGTAATTGGGTTACTAGCTCAGCAAGTAAAGGTGTGTGTGCCTTCAAGCCTGATGACCTAAGCTGGATGCCTGGAACACACACAGTAGAAGGAGAAAACTGCCCCTGCAATTGTCCTCTTACTTGTAAACACACACATGTGCACACACAAACACCCACGTGCATGCACAGCCCAAGTAAATGTAAAAAGTTAAAATATAAACAAACAAGATTGGAGATATGGCTCAATAGTAGAATACTTGCCCAGCATGCAGAAGTCTCTGGATTCAATTCCCAGTACTGCAAACAAGCAAACAAACAAACAAAACACAAATACGAAATCAACATACTCCTTTTTAAAAAATCAGTTCTTTGAAAATCACATACAGTAAGTTTGATTACCCTTTCTCAAACTCTTCTCATATCTTCCTAACCCCTGCTTCCCTTTCCACACTTCTGGGTTTTTTTTTCTTCCCATCAAAAACAATTTGTGTTGCCCAAATTTGTGATCAACACTCTTAAATGTTTAAATATATCAGAGAGAAATAAGAAAATACTGTGAAGCAAATTAAAATGAAAACACAGCAAAGCTCACACAGCTAATACATAGCTCACAGGGAAATTTATAGCTGCACATGCAACAGAAATCTCATGCCTTTAATGTATAAATGTGTTGCCGCCTTTAATCCCAGCACTTGAGAGGCAGAGGCAGGTGGATTTCTGAGTTCGAGGCCAGCCTGGTGTACAGAGTGAGTTCCAGGACAGTCAGGGCTACACAGAGAAACCCTGTTTCTTAAAAGCAGACCCCCCCCAAAATGTGTTGCCTACTAAAATGTGCCTGTCATTTTATCTTTTAGTGTAAAAGAGACAACAAACAAAAAGGCAAACAAAGCCAGGTGCAGGGTAAGGGCATCTTCAGTGACACACTGCCACTGAGCTGTCCCTTACACATGAACACACCCTGAAAGCACAAGGACAAGATTCTTTAAAAACAACACCTTCGTGATGAACTATGATGCCACATCAGAGATAACCTGACATCTTTTTTCCCCCTTTGGCAACGGACAACCTAAATCTCATACAATCAATGCTGTCTCCTATTCCCTCACCCCCTTTTCTTCCTTTTTAAGACTTTTCCTGGTAGTTTATTCTCTGTGACTGCTGGATCAAAGCTCCCTGTGTCCAATATGACACTAATAACTGCGGGGAGTACAAGGATATGCAAGAACTGCTCAACCTGGAACCCCAAAACATGATCTCCAGTTGAGCAGCTGCCTGGGTCTCCACTTCTCCAGAGTGACCATCCGGGAAGCTGTCTCCGGATGTCACCGAGACTGCCAGTTCTCCCCCCCTACAGGTAGAAGTGCCCTCTTCTCTACCCTTTCCTGCACTTGGATGTGGGAGCTGGGCAGTGGAATACTCCACCTGGTGGAGTTTCTAGACTCCATGTATGTCAGAACTCCAGGGTTTGAGCTCTTCTCATTTTTTTCTCATTTAAGACTCTGATCCCACCAGGCAGTTGTGGCGCACACCTTTAATCCCAGCACTTGAGAGGCCGAGGCAACGGATTTCTGAGTTCAAGGCCAGCCTGGTCTACAGAGTGAGTTCCAGGACAACCAGGGCTACAAAAAGAAACCCTGTCTCAAAAAAAAAAACAAAACAAAACAAAAACAAAACAAAACAAAAAGAAACCCAAAACAAAACAAAGAAAGACTCTGGTCCCATAAGACTTTCAGAGGGCCAGCCATGCGAGGTTGAAAATCACTGGCTAAAAGTAGTTACTATGTCATCTGACAGGTTCGAGTCTTCTGTCATGGGCTGTTGTTTAATGTGGTTTGTTTTCCCTTTTCTCTTCCTCTCCTTTCCTTTTTTCCACACTGCTTCCGTGTGTCTTGGAACCCATATGACAAATCTGTCTGAATCCCTACCCTCTGTACTTTTTTGGGGGGGGACGTGAATCCCTGATCTCCTCTGATGGTCAGAACGAGTCCTTTCAGAGCTAGGTCACCCTTTCCAATGCAGCTACACTTGCATGCTCTCTCCATGAAGTCACCTACTACCTCCAACACCTTGTTTGCTATTCTAATCTTGTATATAAATTGGATTATGATTTAGGTTTTGATTGGAACTAGAATGAAAATTAATATCTGTGGGGCTGGAGAGAGGGCTCGGCTACTAAACACGAGGCTCAGAAACAAAATTATCTGTGGACTGGGGAGAAGGCTCAGGGAGTAAACTGCTCTCTGCACAAGCTAGAGGACTGAAGTTCAGATCCCCAACACCCACGGAAACCATGGAGCCCATCTGTAATCCCAGTTCTTGGGAGGCAGACAGGGAACCCCCTGAGCCAGCTAGCTAGCTAACTAGACTAGTTGATCAGCAATCTTGGAGTGCAACTGAAAAATCCTGCCTCCGTCAACAAAATAGAGACCAATTGAGGAGACACATATCAACCCTTGACTTTCATAATTGGTGATTGATGTGGGAGGGCCCAACCCATGGTGGGTGATGTTATAAGTGAGCTGGTGATCCTGAGTTCCATGAGAAAGCAGGCTGAACAGGCCACGAGGAGTAAGCCAGTGAGCAGTAGTCCTCCATGGCCTCCTGCCTCCATGCTCCTGCCCTGTTTGTGTCTTTCCCATATGCATTTGATGATGAACCATCATATAAAGTAAAATAAACCCTTTCCTCCAAGGTTGCTTTTAGTCATGGAGTTTCATAACACCTAAGATACCCACACATATGTGAACATACATACAATACATACATGTATTCACTACCTGATAGATTCTCTTAAAACTAGAGACCAGGATAGATTCCTTTAGAGAGCCAACCTGTACTGTCTCAGGCTACTCTTGTCCTGTTGTCACAGATCCATGAACATAGCTTGTATATGTGTGTGGGTCATTCCTGGGTTTTATACTACATCCCAGGGCCACTTCCTGGGAGGCATTAGGTTTATAGGAATCCTAGGTATGGAGGTTCAAAAAGAACTCTGAAGGATTCTTTCTCTAAAGAAAATTGTCACTATTTGTAGATGATATGCTAGTATACACAAGTGACCCCAAAAATTCTACCAGAGAAATTCTCCAGCTGATAAACAACTTCAGCAAAGTGGCTGGATATAAAATTAACTCAAAAAAACCAGTAGCCTTCCTTTACACAAATGATACACAGGCTGAGAAACAAAACAACTCCCTTCACAATAGCCACAAATAATATAAAATATCTTGGGGGTAACCCTAACCAAACAAGTGAAAGACCTGTATGACAATAACATCAAGTCTCTCAAGAAAGAAACTGAAGATCTTAGAAAATGGAGAGATCTTCCATGCTCATGGATTGGCAGAATTAACATAGTAAAAATGGCCATCCTACCAAAGGCAATCTATAGATTCAGTGCAATCCCCATCAAAATCCCAACACAATTCTTCAAAGACATGAAAAAAGCAATTCTTAAATTTATCTGGAAAGGCCAAAAACCCAGAATAACAAAAACAATTCTTAACAATAAAAGAACTTTAGGAAGAATCACCATCCCTGACCTCAAGCTTTAATACAGAGCAATAGTGATAAAGAATGCATGGTATTGGTACAGAGACAGACATGTTGATCAATGGAATAGAATTGAAGACCCAGAAATAAAACCACACACTTATGAACATTTGATCTTTGACAAAGAAGCCAAAAATATACAATGGAAAAAAGAAAGTATCTTCAATAAATGGTGCTGGTCTAACTGGCTGTCTGTAGGAAAATGAAAATAGACCCATATTTGTCAGCTTGCACAAAGCTCAAGTCCAAGTGGATCAAGGACCTCAACACAAAACCAAATACACTGAATCTAATAGAAGAGAAAGTGGAAAAGAGCCTTGAACTCATTGGCACAGGGGGAAATTTCCTAAACAGAACTCCAATGGCTCATGCTTTAAGATCATAATTGATAAATGGGACCTCATGAAACTAGAAAGCTTATATAAAGAAAGGACAGAGACAATAAGACAAATCATCAACCTACAGATTGGGAAAAAAAATCTTTGGGCTGGAGAGATGGCTCAGCAGTTAAGAGCACTGACTGCTCTTCCGAAGGTCCTGAGTTCAAATCCCAGCAACCACATGATGGCTCACAACCATCCGTAATGAAATCTGACATCCTTTTCTGGTGTGTCTGGAGACAGCTACAGTGTACTTACATATAATAAATAAATAAATATTTAAAAAAAATCTTCACTAAGCCCACATCCAATAGAGGGCTAATATCCAAAATATATAAAGAACACAAACTAATCACCAAAAAAACCAAACAACCCAATCAAAAAATGGGTTATAGAATAAACTGAGATTTTGCAACTAAGGAATACTGAATGGCTGAGAAGCACCTAAAGAAATGTTCAAAGTCCTTAGTGATCAGAGAAATGCAAATCAAAACGACCCTGAGATTCCACCTTACACCAATCAGAATGGCTAAGATCAAAACCACAGGTGACAATACATGTTGGAGAGGATGTGGAGAAAGAGGAACATTCCTCCATTGCTGGTGGGATTGCAAACTGGTACAACCACTCTAGAAATCAATCTGGAAGTTCCTCAGAAAGTTGGAAATAGATCTACCTGAAGACCCAGCTATACCACTCTTGGGAATATACCCAAAAGATGCCGCACCATGCCACAGGGACATGTGTTCCACTATGTTTATAACAGCCTTATTTGTGATAGCCAGAAGCTGGAAACAATCCAGATGTCCCACGAGAGAAGAATGGATACAGAAAATGTGGTCCATTTGCACAATGGAATACTACTCCGCTATTAAGAATAAGGACATCCTGAGTTTTTCAGGAAAATGCATGAAACTAGAAAATGTCATCCTGAGTGAGGTAACTTAGACTCCAAAGGACAAAAATGGTATGTTCTCAGTAATAAGTGGATGTCAAAAAGTACAGAGTACCTGAGATAGAGTCCACAGAACTCAAAAAGTCAACAAGCTGAAGTGTCCAAGTGAGGACGCCTCAGTCCCACTTGGGAGGGAGAACAAAGCAATCACAAATGGGGAGGGAGGGAAGAACCTGGGAGGGAAAGTGGACAGGGGGGGAAGTGGGGGAAGAGGGGAACATGATCTGGTATTGGGTGAGGGAAAAGGACTGAAGCCCTAAGGGCCAGAAGAAAGAATGGAAACAGGCAACCTCTGGAGATAGGAGTTTGGAGGGACCCTCCAAAATACACCAGAGACCTGGGAGGTGAAAGACTCTCCAGACTCAAAGGGAGGCACCTTAGATGAAATGACCAATAGTAGGGAGAGGGAACTTATAGAGCCCACCTCCAGCAGGAAGACAGGGGGGAGAGATGGGGGGGCATCCCACAGTCACAACTCTGATCCATAAGTCTTCCTCTCTGAAAGAATTACAGGGATGGAAATGGAGAGGAGGCTGAGGAAAAGAAGGTCCAGCAACAGGCCCAAAGTGGGATCCAGCTCAAGGGGAGGTCCCAAGTCCTAACACTGGGCTATGGAGCGCTCACAAAAAGGGACTGAGCATGATGTGGAACAGTCAGAGGGTGGACAGGGGGTGAGGGGAATAAAAATTAATTAATAAAAAAGAAAAAAAGAAAATTGTCTTTGGCCTCAATATGGTTGTTTTGGTTTGTTGGTTGGTTTTGTTTGTTTTTAAGATAGGGTCTCGCTATGTAGCCCTGGCTGATCTGGAATTGAATATGCAAATCAGGCTGGCCTCAAACTCACAGAGATCCTCTTCTGTTCCTGTCTCCCAAATGTTGAGATTAAATGTGATTGCATGTGATGGCATATTCCATCACACGTTGCATAATATGCTCTTAGAAAAGATGGCCTCTTAATAGCTTTCTAAAATCTAATGCCATTTTATATCTGAACTGCTGCTGCAAGAGACAAGAAAAATGGGAAATCTGTATATACAGATTTATATTTGGCTATCCAATATTCAAAATTAAAAAAAACAAAAACAAAAAACAAAAAACAACTATAGCATCTACAACTATCATTTAAAAACAGTCCTTGTTCGGAAGAGGTAGACATTATATTCTCTACGGCCCTTCCTTTGTCCCACCCTCATGGCTGGACTCAGGGTCTGCTGACATCCTGTCTCCTTAGGGCTCTGCTTCCTCTGCTCCCACCACTTCTGTGTGGCACCACTCCCTTCTCCTCAAAAGTTAGCCCTGACTTCTCCTATGGGACTCTTGCACAAAGCTGGAATCAACTATTGAAATTTTCTCATTTAGGGCCATATCCAATCAGAGAGGTGAAGTAGCTTTCATTACAGTATATGTCTTCTTCTCCATTTCAGAGTTAGGACACGGAAAGAAAAAAATATCAAGCTTTTAGATGATTCCAATAAATTCCAGGATAAACTCATAAAAGTCATAGTTTTTCCTATTCTTCACCTACCAAATGTAATGATAGCTTTGGTTTGTTGCTTTATCATATCTATAAAGGCTAAAACTGAGGCCAAAGAGGCAACAGATAAATTTGTTCTTACTCCTCTAGGTCACAGTGCATATAGTGTAGGATCTGCCTTCCAGACTGTGGAGGTTTGGATGAGAATGGTCTCCATAGGCTCATATGAGACCTAGAATGCTAGGTCTCCAGTTAGTGGAACTGATTGAGAAGGGTAAGAAGTATGATCTTGTTGGAGGAGGTGTGGTCTTATTGAGATATGCCACTGGGGTGGGCTCTGAGGCTTCAAAAACTCAGGCCAGCACCAGACTTACTCTCTTTCTCCTACATGCTTGCAAATAATATGCAAGCTCTTAGTTACTGCTCCAGCACCTTGCCTACCTGCTTGCACCATGTTTCTGGACAAAATGAAACTATGATAGCCCTCTGAAACTATAAGCTATACCCCAGTTAAATGTTTTCTTTTATAAGCCACCCTGGTTGTGGTGCTTCTTCACTGCAATAGAATAGTAACTAAGACACAGACAAAAATATCAACACCCAACCCTCAATGGGACTAGAGCTGTGATGCCCACAGGGCACAAATGGAACATTTCCATACCTGTCTTGCCAAGGGTATAAAGAACTATATAATGAAAGCAACTTATTACAAGGTCTAGGAGATTATACAGTAAAGGGATGAAGATCCTGCTCTATTTCTTTTTTCTGGTTTGTAAGACAGGGTTTCTCTGTGCAGGCCTGGCTATCTTGGAACTCACTCTGTAGACCAAGCTGATCTTGAACTCAAGAGATCCATCTGCCCCTGACCTCCAGGGGCTGGAATTAAAAGTCCCGTGTTACTATACTCAGCTATTTTTCTTTCTTAAAAAGACATTTATTTATTGTGTCATTCTCCATGTGGTAGGCCAAATCACTTGACTCTTTACTCATTAATGGATCTGTTTATTCTGTTCTGACTTGACCCACTGGGCCATTTATCAAACCAAAGTGTTCTGTAATACTAGATTATAAGGCTAAGTGAGTTACTTTTTGTCTTGCTTGTGAAATTGGTATCCAGACAACACCCCACCACTACAATCACATTATGTAACTAAGACTGGCCTTGAACTCTTGATCCTCCTGATTAAACTTCACATCTGGGATTACAAGTGTGCACCATCTTGCCTAGATTCCAAACTAATTTCTTTATGTACTTTTCTTTATGTCCTGAAACACACCACCTCTATGTTAGTAAGGGATCTATTGACTAAACAAGGAAAAAGCAGTTCATTAACTGGAAGTCAAATTTGGAGGTTCTCTAGAACAGATAATTCATTTACTAATACTTTTTAAACAGGAAAATATTTTCCTTTTAATATCTTTCAAGGAGTACTTGATTTAGTAAAACTCATACTCTGGGATACCACAAACCCAGGGCATACTATTAGCTATCCCCCAGGTCAGATCAAATTAAAATGTTGGGTCCAATACTCTTAGTAAAGATAATCCCATTTAAATCCAAATGTCTTTGTGGAATACAGATTCTAGTGAGAAAATTCTTGGCCAGTAGCTTATTCAAGCACGCCAATCTCCAGCATAACACCCAACAATCCCACCAAGAAGCCCTCTGGAAAATATCACCATCACAGGATTTCAGTAATATAAGTGTAGTTGTTGTTTCTATTTTTAGAGGCCAGAAATTCTAGACCTTATTCAAATACCAGCTAAATATTTTATTGTTTTCATTTTAAATGACATCTTACTTTACATACCATTTTACCCATATAGATGGCTTATCTTTAAATGGAAGAATTCCAAAACTATCCATTATGCCTGGATAGTACTGCCTTAGGGATTTAGGGACAGTCTACTTGTTCAGTAATGCTTTAGCCCAAGACCTAATAACATTACAATTATAAAATGGAATCCTGTTTAAATACGGTGATAATGAGTTATTGATATTACCATTAAGATAAATCAGGCTGCTATACCATAATTACTTTTTCCTTCTCTCTTCTCTGTTCTTCTTCTTCATGTGTGTGTGACTGTGTGTAAGGAGTCTGTATGTGTGTGAGAGACAGACAGACAGACAGACAGAGAGAGACAGAGACAGAGACAGACAGACAAACAGACAGACAGACAGACATACAAAGAAACATGTAGACAGAGACAGTCAGAGTCACTCTGTAGTGTGACTGGCTCCTCTGGAACTTGCCATGTAGAACAGGCTGGCCTCAAATCTGTTTCTTCCTCTGCCTCTCAAGTGCTGATGTTACAAGTATAAGCCACAATACCTTTACTTTAGTTGCTGATCATCTTTCAAAAAGTTCAACATGTAGGATTCTTACCCTAGAATTCTGCACACTAGCCCCCAATGGAAAGTAGATTACCATTTTGTCATCTAACCCCAAGTCTACAAGGTATCTTTGAGGGTTTCTAGGCATGAAAGGTTTTTGCTGAATATGGTCCTAAATGAGATTAAGCATTAAAGTGGAATAGAGAAAGCCTCTGTGCTGGACTAAGAACATCAAAGGGCATTTGACCAACTGAAGACTAAACTAAGTTTTACACCTCCATTTTATGTCTCCTCGGTTCCTGAAAACTTCCATGCTTTTTCTATATGGAGTGCAAAGTTTGACTTTAGGGATTTTAGCCTATGAACTATGACACATCCAGAGACCAATGATCTATAAACAACTAGATTTAGTGGCCCAGTGATAGTCATGCTATCTAAAAGCAGTAGCTACCTAAAGTACTTTAAACTTTTAAACTCTGCTTACAAATTACCTTTGGGATAATATATGAAGGTCAGAAACTTTACCAAATTCAGTTTCAGAAATCAAGGGCATCACCAATGTACCAGAAAACTGAGAACATATGAAGCCCTGCATGTGTGCTAAAACTTGAAATTCAACTACCCTACTCCCAAGTTTGTCTCCTCTAGATTATCAATATATAGAGATCACTAAACCTTTTCCAGCTGATCATATTTAACAATATGCTCTGGGTAGCTCCAAGGCTGACTATTCACAGACGACAATAGATTTACAAAAGCTGTTAAAGGGATGGGCTGATGCTGTTGCTGCCTGCCAACTAATACTTAATCAGACGATAGACACACTATTCCAGGAAACTCAGGACCCTGAATTATGCTCTCACCCATTGCCTTCTAGAGACTATGAGCCATCGCAGACATTTGCCTAAAATTAAACCCTTTCCAGACGCTGTACAGAAGGCTCTTCTTAGCCACCACTTTTTGTTTGAAGACAAACCATACTTGTCATATTCTATAATATAATATTAATCTAGAAAAAACCAACGGGTTCTTTTAGAGCATAAAAACAAAGTCTTGCCGAATCCTATGTTGGCTGCACAAAAAGAACCAAAAGATCTACAAAAGGATTATACCAAATGCTGGCTTCTACCACGTTGGGAGCCATTAGTCACTATTAGCCCATTGCTAATTGATGGTCTGTGTTTATTTGATAAATTATAGTCTGTATTTTCTAGACTGTCAATTCCAAGTCAAGCTGATATTTTGCCTGCAGTTTTCAATCCATATTAGATGCCTGATTGAAATACTATGTCACACTGGAAAAAGGCGGGCCACTCCTCTAACAGATAAGGCAAACAGTCCAATTGTTTCAGTTCTGAAACAATTCTGGAAGGCAAACTTCCACTCTTCAGGACTCCCTTAAGATTACAGAGAAAGAAAATCTCATGGGGGTGGGGGGGGAAGGAAGGAAGTAGAAACAGGGGGTCCTCTTAGGGACAACGGACACA
Source organism: Apodemus sylvaticus (assembly GCF_947179515.1). Taxonomy (NCBI): domain Eukaryota; kingdom Metazoa; phylum Chordata; class Mammalia; order Rodentia; family Muridae; genus Apodemus; species Apodemus sylvaticus. The sequence goes on from NC_067482.1 coordinate 79,503,939, forward strand.
GGTTCTCACAGTCTTAACTCACAATTCATAGACCCAGAACTCACCAAGAGTCGCATAATGATATATATGCCCACCCCTTGTCTCCTTATCATAAAAGGAAAAACAGCAACCACTGGGTCCAGGGGTCCAGGGTAATGCCTGGATACCTGCCGCAACAGTGATCACTCATTTGTTTACACAGGATTATACAGAGATTTCATGTGTGTGTGTGTGTGTGTGTGTGTGTGTGTGTGTTGCTCATGCTGCTTAAAGATCAAACTGAGGGTCTGTGCATCTAGGTAAGTGTTCTACTATCTCTCACGTCCTAGAAAGAGACTTCTTCAAAGCCCATCCTCATATCTAATGAAACTGACCAGAGTCCAGATCATTCCAACAACTCAAATACAAAGCCTGTTCTTCTCTGTTGCTTGGCAGCTGAGTATCCTATAATTAGCATTGGTCCTATTTTGTAGTCCCTTTCTTTATTCAGCCAAACATATTGCCTGGAAATTAGGTCTCTACATCTCAATTTTTATTTCTAATCACTGATACTACAAATACACACATTAAGAAAAAGGGGGGCTGGAAAGAGATGACTCAGTAGTTCAAAACTCTTCTTTCAGAGGACCTAGTTTGGTTCCTATCACTCACATAGTGGCTCACAACTGTGTGTAAATCCAGTGCCAGGAGATCTGATGCATTCTGCTGGTCTCTGCATGCATTACATGGATGTGGTACACAAATGTACATGCAGACAAAATATCTACATATATAAAATAAAAATAGATAAATATTTTTTTAAAAAATGAGTTGGGACATTAGTGATAAGGTGTACGTTTAACATACATAAGATTCTGGGTTCAACCAATCCCCAGAAGCAAAAAGGGGGGAAAAAGGCATGGCTGAAAATTAATGTAGAAGGATCTCCAGTTCAAGGTCAGCCTGGATTACAGTTAGTTCCAGTTAGTTCCAGGCAAGCCTGGGTTATACAGTGAGACCTTGTCTCAAAATACCAAAAGTCTCAGCTTAACCTTCTACCTTAATACACCTAGGAAAAAGCTGAGAATGCTGGGACATGCTTTTAGTTCCACCACTTGGGAGGCAGATGCAGACAGATCCTGTAATTTGAGACTAGTCTAATCTAGATGGTGAGTTCCAGGGTAGACAGAGCTATATGGTGAAACCCTAATAGTAAGACTATTATGACTACATAGCCTCCAATATTCTCATAACATATACGTGCTGTCTCTTCAGTTAGTTCTCAGAGCAAAAACTACATCTTCTATATCACTTTCCTCACAGCAAGGCATCTCTTTTGTTTTTGTTTTGTTTTGTGAGACAAGATCTTTATACACAAATCTGGCTGTCCTGGAACTCACTATATAGACCAGGCTAGTTTTGAACTCACAGATCCACATACCTATGACTTCCAGGTTTTGAGGTTAAAGGCATTGCCTGGCCACTGCCTGGCCAAGACACTATTATTTTTTGGTTTTTGTGTGTTTGTTTGTTTTCAAAGTACCAGTCTTAATACATCCCAGTAAATCTTAGCATGAAAGAGATCTCAGAGATCAACTGACTTCAACTTTCCCCTTGAATCATTTTTTGTAATATTCTAAAGACAATCATCTATACACTGTCTTAAACAAAAGCATATATACATCTGTATATATGTATGTGTATATACACACACATATGTCTATGTATGCATGTAATAGATGTAAGCAGAGTTGGTGATGGGGAGCTTTTTATCAAGTAGTTGTCATTATCAAAAAAGCTATCCTCAGGAGGTGGAAAAACTGGAGGTTTCTGAAGAATGATATGATAATATTCATCCAAGCTCTATACAGATTTCAAAACTAGGTATATTTCATTCCTGCTACTGTGAATCCAATAGAAAGTAAGGAAAGGAGGTGTCACACCTGCAAGGTATTTATTGTAATATTATTTATAATAGCATTATCTGAAATTAACCTACACATTAGTCAGCTGTTTGTCACTAAGACATAGTTGGTTTTTCTTTTTTGCTTTGTTTTGTTTTGTTTTGTTTATTTGAGACAGGGTTTCTCTGTATATCCCTGGCTGTCCTGGAACTCACTCTAGACCAGGCTGGTCTCGAACTCAGAAATCTACCTGCCTCTGCCTCCCTGAGTGCTGGGATTACAGGCGTGCACCACCACTGTCTGGCCGTAGTTGGTTTTGATTTATAGCTTTGGAGGCCCACTGTTTTGGGCCTGCGACAAGACAGTACACTATAGTGGGGGTATGTGTCAGGATAAACTGCTGACTTGATCACCAGGAAGCAAAAAGGAGAATGAAGAAGCTAATTTTCAAAGCCATGTTTCCATGGCCCCAGACTTCTCACTAGGCTCCACTTCCTACAAGGTTTCATCTGTTCTCATAGTGCAAGGCTGGGAGCCGAGCACTAGGGAATACTCAACATTCACGGACGACAGCCTCAATATTTAAAAATAGAGAAACAACACGAACCTAAATGAACTAAAGAGTCATTGGACTTCACATATAAAGGCTAGGTAGGACATATTTACAAAATTATTGCTAAATAAAAAATGAAATTATATATATCATTATTAAGATAATATACAAATAAATGCACCTTCGGAAAGTACTGAAAAGGACGGGCATACAAAGTTAAAATTTGTACTGATAAGACATAAGGACAGAGGAAAGATTTGAATTTTTAATTACTTTAATGGTGCTAATTGTATTGTTTTAAAAAGTTCTTCAGGCTGTAGACAGAGTTCAGTAGTACAGGCCTAACATGTACAAAGCCTGCAATCAACTCTTACCACTGAAAGCAACCAGAGTTTATCAAATTAACCTTTCCCTACCTTTGCTCTGCTCACAATTGCAGTTCTCATTTGCTGTATCTTTATGTCTCTTGAAACTACTCACACAATACTGTTTGAAGTATCTGAAAATGATAAATACCTTCATTCCCTGGCACTCTAAAAGACAGACTGGTCAGAAAGACCCAGTCAGGAACTGTAGGTGCCACTCACCAAGAAAGTCTCCCACAGCTTGAATCGGCACGGTCAGATAGGTCCAGGCTTGGGAAGTTTTGCAAAGCAGACCAGATTGAAATACAGTCCAAAAGGATGTGAGGAGTAAGGAGAAAATGGAGGTTGGACATCTTGGTTGTTTGGAAGAGTGACAGTGCCTAGTGCCACAGATGAGCATGAGAGGAAAATGTTTGGCTAGAAGTTGAAATTCCATTTGAAGAGTAAAATGAGGGACCTATGGGGAATACAAGTCCGTGCACTGATAGAGACTTGTAGGTAATGTGGTGGTGTGAATGAGAATGGCCCCCATAGGTTCATATATTTGAATGCTTAGTCAGCAGGTTTTGAGAAGAATTAGACCAATTAGGAGGTGTGGCTTTGTTGGAGTAGGCGTGGCCTTGGTGGAGGAAGTGTGTTACTGGGGGTGAGTTTTGAGGTTTCAAAAACCCATGACAAATCTAGAGTCTTCTCACCTACAGATCAGGATGTAGCTAGCTCTCAGCTACTGTTCCAGTGCCTAACTACAAGCCACCATACTCCTGTCAAGATGGACTAAACCTCTGAACCTGTAAGCAAGTCTCCAGTTAAATTCTTTTTATAGCAGTTGCCTTGTCCGTGGTGAGGTAGGTAGGCAGGTCTACACATGGATGGGAAAATCAATGTGAGGTCAGGGAGAAGACAGAGAGAAAAGAAACCATGAGCTAAATAGAAAAGAGAAGCAACAGATGTGAGCAGCACAATCAGAACACAACTTTTTGAAAAAGACTGATTTGGTATATATAATACTGATTTGGCAAATATAATAAAAAAAAAAGGGACTCAAATGAATAGCACCAGACAGAAAAAGAGGCAAACAACTACAGAAACGTAACCGATTCCCAAACTGTGAAAACTTCATAAGCAACTCCAATGACAGCCAAAAGTGACTGAGAAAAAGCCATGTACTCATGTTCACACGCATATGTGTATATCTGTATATACATGTGTATACATATATTTATATATAATACGCATGGTGATCTTTGTTTCTGTTTCCCTTCACCCCTATCCCAGCACTGAGGCAAACTGAAGCCAGTGTCTTATATGTGCTTAGCACACTTCAGCATAATTAAACAAAACTTTCTTTCCTGTGACTACTGTCCCCTTCCCTTTAGAGAAGGACAGAGTATGTCTCTGTAAACTCTGGAGTAAACTAGGATTTATTTTCTTTAAGTATTTAAAAATTCTTTTTCTGTATATGTGTGTAGTGCCCACGGAGCCTGAAGAGGGAGTTGAAACCCTGTCTAAGGAAGGGTCCTAAACAAACATTTTTTAAAAATATTTGTGGTTGTGAGCCTAACCCTTAATGGCTGAGCCATCTCTCCAGCCCAACGAACATTCTTAAGCAGTATTCTGAACAGCTGAATGCCGCTGAAAAGACTAACAAACTGGACTCTTCTAAAATTAGCAACTTCTGTTCAAAAATTTGGCAATATAAATTATTGACCTGTACATTTTTTCTTTACCCTAACTCATTCCTTTCCAGTACTTGATTACTGATTCAACAGAAGCCAAGAAAATAATTTCATATTACCAAATGTCACTCAATTGCATATTGTACACTTTGTTGTAAATAATGGTGAACAGCGGTCAAGAAATAGTTTTATATTCCTCTAAAAAAGAACTGTTCATAAAGCATCCCTATAAAATTGTGAAAAGGAAATTTAAGAAGTTAAGATATTTACTATACATTTGTTTTGGCAAATTACTTCTATGAAGAATGTATCTGTAGAATTCCTACTCATCAGTAAGTCAGACAGCTGTGCCGATTTTCACTATTCATTAGGGAAACAAAAATTAAAACCAGAACACCCTATCATTGCTACCCACCAGAAGACTTGTCCCTAACAAGATGAAATGTGCTCAACATACAAAATATACCTGAAAAATGATAGAAGTCACCAACGTGGATGAAGATGTAGAGCAGCTGCAGCTGTGGGAAGGAACACATCTCAGCAGTAGCGCTTGGAAACTGTACCTATTAGAGCTAACCGCACACATACCCTCAGACCTAGCAGTTCTACTCCTGTCAACAGGATTCCCACCATTGATGTGTATTTGAGTGAGCACCACGCTCCATAAGTCTGAGAAGTACTAGTCCTAGTGACCCCCAAGTTGGAGCATATCCAAATGTATACCAGCCACAGCATGAACAAATACATGCTAGCAGACAGAAGGATGCCAATGTTCTTGTTAACTAGAGTAAAAACTGTGAGGTGAAAACTATGTGTTTCTAAGCAGCTGTAGTATCCCACTTCTCGATCTGACTGATGTATTTGTCAGACTATTCAGTAGGGCCAAGATGGGTTGAGACAAGCAAGAGCCCCGGGAGAACAACATAAGGAGGCTCTAACTCTTGCCACTTGAGGGTGTCCATCCTCCCCGGGCATCTTGCTTACCTTGATGGTACAGCGCCGAGCACAGCTGCCTTCCTAGGCATCTTGCTTGCCTCACCCATGTCCCAGCCCTACTGTTCAGTCTGTGTGTATTTACTGAGCTGTATCACTACGTTATCTATTTGTCTGCATGCATATAATAATTAGACATAAAACTGTCTGCTCTACCTCATACCATAAATGAAATATGCTTTATATAGACCTATATACATATATAGATAGTATATACATATGTGTGTGTATTTAAGTAGATAATTTCTTAAGAATACATTAAAGGAATAGCTTTTCTTTACCGAAAGAACACTTAAAGATATGACAAGCCAGTAAAATAGACAAATTACTGCAACATAAATAAGTAAAAAAGAACGATTATCAAAATATTTTTCTTTCAATTTTGTACATTGTACATAGATATCTGTCTATCTGCTGTGCACACAATACAGGTGCCCTCAGAGGCTAAACAATGGGTCCCTCTGAAGCTGAAGTTACAGGCAGTTGTGAGCCCCCTGACATGGGTGCTAGGGACTGAATTCAGGTACTCTCTAAGAGCAGTATACACTGTAACCACTGAGCTATTTCTCTAGCCCCCAGAATATTCTCACATGAATGAAGAAAGATAACTCAATGCATCAGAAAACCAGAATGACTAATGAAAAAATGCTCAAGCATCAACAATAAGAAAATATACTAAAATTATGAGGTGTTGGCGTATCACGCAGACTACAGAAAAGATAAACTCTGGCAATAATTAAGTGTTTACAAGAATACAGGATCTCTCTTCCACTGTTGGTATAATAAACATGGGTATAGTCCTTTGGAAAACTATTTTGTCCTTTCTAACAAAGTTGAAAATGTGTAAACCTGTGGTGGTTTGAATAAGAGCCCCATGGGTTCATCTATTTGAAGTCTTAGTCATCAGGAAGCAGCACTATTTGAGAAGAAGTTAGATCAATTAGGAGGTATGGCTTTGTTGGGAGTAGGGGTGGCCTTCCTGGAGGATGTTGGAGTGGGCTTTGAGGTTTTAAAAACCCATGCCAAGTCTAGAGTCCTCTGCTTATGGATCAGGATATAGCTCTCAGAGACTGTCCCACTGCCTGCCTGTATGCCGCCATGTTCCCTGACATGATGATAATGAACTAACCTTCTAGAACTGTAAACAAGGCCTCAGTTAAATGCTTGATTTTATAAGCTGTCTCTTTACAGAGACACATCATGTTATCTCTTAACAGCAATAGAGCAGTGATTATGACAAAGCCTAAAACTAGTATTTTCCCTGTAGACACTCTTTTGCATGTGTACCAGTAAGTGTGCATATAAATGTGGCGCATAACTTTAATCCCAGCACTCAAGAAGTGGAGGTAGAGCTATGTGGATCTTTATGAGTTCCAGGCTAGCCAGACTGAAATATCTAGGCAGGAAATACCTTTCAGTGACACAGAGACTGAATCTTGTCTCATAGAACAGGATCACTTGAAGTCAGAAAACTGAGATTAGTTTGGGCAACACAGATTCTGTCTCAAATAACAAAAATAAGGGCCAATCTGAGTGTACACAGAGTTAATTCCAGTACATGAGAGGAGCAAAGCAGGCAGATTTCCCTGAGTTCTAGCCCAGCCTTGTCTGTACAGCAAGTTCCAGGCCAATCAGGGCTATATAGTGAAACTGTCTCAATAACAACAAAAATAAAACAAAACAAAACCCCAAACAAACAAACAAACAAACAAAAAGAGTAGAATACAGCAGTGGAAAGGAAAAATAGACAATAATGAGATCACATTCTTGACAGTCCAGCAAGACAGAAATTATAGTCTTCGAGTATGATTACAGCTATATGTTTACTCACACTAATAATCTCCAAGATAGTAAAATTACAAGAAAGAGCTGTAAAGAGAACTTTTCTCAAAAATGTTTTGATTTTAAGTAATAAAGATGAAGGTTCTGTGTATCTATGTGTAGGAATGTGGGTATGAATACTTTCTAGGAAGAAAACACTAGAATAGTTTAGTGGGGAATGTCAGTGGTACTTAAGTCACTGAATTCTCTCAACAAGTCCAGACCCTGTCACTCCCGTTTCCCTGCCAGGCTGCTCTGCTTACATGTATTTGTTAAAAGAGAAAGACAATTATCTTTTTTTTCTTTTGGTTTTCTGGTCTCAGATAGCCCAGGGTGACCTCAAACATATTATTTAACAGTGGCTGCTCATAAATTTCTGTTATCCCCACATTTGTTCCTAAGGTTGGAGACATGTACAACCATGCCTACCTCTTTAATTATGTGTAGTCTTGATAGAAAGTATTCACATTTATACACATTCACACACATATGAAGGGTATGTGCAAAAGTGGGTATGTGCATATGAGAGTGGTGCCCATGGAGGCTGGTGGTGACAGGATCCTTCTAGAAGTTGAAGTTATGGGTGGTTGTGAACTATCACACATAGGAGCTAGAAATGAAACTCGGGTCCTCTGCAAGAGTGGTATAAGCTCTTAACCACTGAGCCACTTCTCCAGTCCCTTTACATTTTCTTCTTTCTTTCTTTCAGTTCTTTCTTTTAAGACAGGGTTTTTCTATGTAGCCTTGGCTTTCATGGATTCACTATTTTTATTTATTTATTTACTTACTTATTTATTTATTTATTGGTTTTTTTTTGGTTTTGGTTTTGGTTTTTTCCAGACAGGGTTTCTCTGTATAGCCCTGGCTGTCCTGGAACTCACTCTGTAGACCAGGCTGGCCTCGAACTCAGAAATCCGCCTGCCTCTGCCTCCCAGAGTGCTGGGATCACAGGCGTGCGCCACCACCACCCGGCTTCATGGACTCACTATTATTGTTGTTATTATGATTAGCTTTTCCATGTTAGCTATGTCCGATTTGACGTGGAATCAAAAGAAAAATAATGCACCAGAAACTAGTTATTTTCATGTCCGACACTGAAAAAAGCTTTAAAAAAAAAAAAAACAAAAAAGACAAAAAAAAAAACTGTTGTTTGGTTACATTTGCATATTAACTGAATTGAGACTAGGATCTTCTTTCAATATACTAAGCACAACACTGAGTTAAGGATTTAGAAGATACTTTTAGAAACTGCCCAGTGCAGTTAGCCTTCAAATTCTTGTTGTTGTTGTTGTTGTTATATGTATGGATGTTTTGCCTGCAGGTGTGTGCTTTGTACCCATGGAGGCCAGAAGAGGGTGTCAGATCCCCTGGAACTAAAGTTACAGATAGCTGTGAGCTGCCATGTCTGCCATGCCTGGCTCCACTGGAAAAGCAGCCAGTGCTCTTAACTGCTAAGCCAACTCTACAACCTCTATAGTAGTCATCTTTTAAAAGCAGGATTCTAAAACAACAAAAAATATTTTTATAGTATCCCTTTCCACTAAACAGCCTGAAAATGTTTTAGTTCCAGAATCCTTCACCTATAATATTAGCACACAACAAACATTATTATCCAGACAACTGCTAAATCATAGTATGGGCATTCCTACAAAACAGAGCCTTAGCAAGTCTGCAGTTAAGTCTTTACAGAAACAAGCGAAGTCAAAGGCTCTAAGCTCTGCCTGTCACTGGGACCTGTTGCAAGCCCTCAACCCTCAGCTCTCCCCAGCAATCAAAGCGCAATGCTTATCATGTCATGCTCTCTCTCTCTCTCTCTCTCTCTCTCTCTCTCTCTCTCTGATTCTGTAAAATTTTTCCTCCCTAACCACCCTCATGGCCAGTTACTACAGTAATCAAGAGCTAATGTAAACTTCTATTGAGTATGAACATGTCAGATACTTAGAATATGTTAAGTACTATAAAACACTCTGGGATTTTTTTTTCTTATTGCCAGACAATAAGAAAATATACAACAGCATATATTTCCTTCTAGAAGGACTTTTTAACTAAAAAGTCCTTGACGTCACAGGTAGTTTGTTTCCGTTTTCATAGCTGGCATGCTCCACTGGACTCTGTTACTGTGACATGACCTAAATACAAACTGGAAATGTCACCTGTGTTTAAGTGAAGCAGTGAAGGGTCACTAAGAGTTGGCCTTACTTGACTGCCGCAGGCCTCGTCTTCCTCGTCACAGTCGAGACCCTGATGGGCTATCTCGGTAGTACCATCATCCTGACAGACACTGTTCTCCCCATCGAGCATTCTGGTGGCCTCGGTAGTGACTTTTACTTTCATGCTGTGAAATCCAGAGGAGACTGAACCCATTCGAAGGCTTACAGGCTCCCCCTCAAACAACAGGAAGTGTGAATTCACCCCTTCTTTAAAACCAGGGGGTTGGTAATCATGTGGGGTCACTGCAGGAGGACAAAAATATTGCAAATTAAGTTTCAATAGAAAAAAAAGTTTCAATAGAGTAAGTGGCATTAATATTTCATATACAGTAAAAAACATCTTTCAGATGCCTATAAATCCTTCTACTTATACACAACATCACTTGAGCACTTAACAAGGAATTTGACCAAAGGCTTCTACCTACCTGAGTTATAATAATGGAGTTTCATAGTAAGTATAACATCATTAGGAAGGGGTCCAAGGTTCTGCATCAGTATATACAGTTGACGGATTAGTAGGGAACAGGCTTTCTTAATATCTTCACTGTTTGTCCCACTTTCAAAGCTTGTACTACTGCTATAGTCACAGAGAAATGGCACTTTTCAATCATATATAACATTTGCAATATACTCCAAAACAATACAACTTTTGGCTATGTCATCTAATAAATTAAACATTAGGACACTTTGTAGGCAGTTTTTAAGAGGTTACTTAAGGAAATAAAAGTACTTTCTGCAATGTGTATGCACAGAATCTCTAAATAACAGACACTCCTGATGCATTTTAAGTATTTTAAAATTTTGACTTTCAAATAATCACATGTCCTAATAATAAGAACAATGGATTTGTAATTAGGTGACCTAGAATCTAATATCAACTGTACTCTTAGCCAGCTGAATGAGCTCGGTCAAGTCATTTGCACACATTCTAGGTCAGGTAGCCCATTTGTGAGATAAGTTTATGGACATTTCTGCAGCTCTCCAAGCATGAAATCAGTCTCTAGCTCTATGCTTATCCACCATCTGATTGTCTCTCAAAGAAATCCCTTCCTCACTCTGACATAGGTTACTAAAGCATCTATTCTTCTGGCTTTCTTTTTTGTCTACACTTGAAGACATTCTCCACACTGCAGCCAAATTACTACTCCCAATAGGAAGGTCTACTTATATCACCTTCATGCTAAAGTTTTCTCTTTACATCTGTCACCTTTGAACCAAACATGAGATATGGCGTATGTACAACTATTTTTCACCCCCTCGAATCGCCACAGCTGTCACCCAGTTTGTTGATGGATACACCCAGGTTGCATCTACAACCATATGGTACTTCCTGTTTCTCATCCTGATGCTCCCTTAGCACCTACACAGCTCATGTGCCTTCTCCTCAAGAAGTCTCCCCTATACTCTGCACCTCCCCTCAGAAGAACTATCTGCCCCCATACAGACTATGAATGGCTAAAGCTTTCATCTCCATAGTACTGGGTTTGGTATCCATCTACCCAATACATATTTGCTGAATTGATGAATGAAAGAGTTGGACTAATTATCTTCTAATTAAATTTTTCTTTATTTCTCTACAAAGTTTTCTTCCCAATTAGTCTCACATTTGAGTGTCTTCAAGGGCATGTGCCAATGGCAATATACTTGCAGTACCTTGAACATACTGGCACAAAGCACTGCAAAATAACCCCAAGTACTTCAACTGTCAGCTCTCTCCCTGATCTCTGGAGGCAGTGAGAGATCACAAAGTAAACAAATGTACATTAACTGGCTATTTTACCTTCTGTATCAATTTCCAACAACTTAAAAGATCTGCCTACCAGGATTTTTAATCAGAATGAAGGGGTATAGATATGTAGCTCATAAAACCTCAGGAAACATCAGAAGATCATATTAAGGAGCCTCATTTAAGCAATATTCCTAGAAATTTATACTACATATTGCCTTCCCACCTCCTGAGTTTTTGAAAAAATTACCCACTTGCTTTACTGTTTACCTTTCAGGATATGTATCTCTAAAACAAACAAAAAGATTAATCTGGTTGTCCAGAATACATATATTAGAGGTTTGGAGAGTTAAGGACACTGTTGATGTTTGTGGGGGAAGTGTAAAGTATGTCATATACAGCTAGGCTCCGTTGAGCACAAATGAGAGGATAATTAAGGAAGAGCATATTGGAAAGAAGGCATATGGCCAAATTTCTCTTCAGAATAGTTCCTTTCAGGGTATCTATCGCCCCTTGAAGATAACATTAACAATCTTTTTATAGAATCAGTGTCACCAACCTCTATCTCATCTCATCCGCAACCCTTGGTTTGTTACACCTGTTGGCTGATCTAAAGCCAAAAGCTTATGAGAAAATGATGCTCCTTAGCAAACATCTCCATATGCACTGGGGTCTTCCTTGGTTTTGCTCTCTGACCCATTACTATATCTTAAAACATGGATTTTAAGACTTGATAGGGCTAAGCAGTGGTGGTACACACCTTTAGGCCCAGTACTCGAAGACAGAGACAGGCGGATTCTGCGTTTGAGGCCAACCTGGGCTACAGAATGAGTTCCAGGACAGCCAGGGCTACACAAAGAAGCCCTGTCTCAAAAAACAAAACAACAAAAAACTTATAGGAAAATACAGTGCATATGAATTTTCCTATATGATGACACATTTAGAAAATGGTACGTATATGGATAGGCAACTGACAGCATTTGTGCATATAGGCAAATAAATTAGGAGTTACATTTCCCTCAGGCTCAGTATTCCTCTATTGAAAATGGAAAGAATCAACATCTTTGCATACCAACAGAGCTACTGGATTAATAGCTAGAGACAGTCATATGGGTTCTTTAACTAACATCATGTTGACAGCCTCATTAACATATTTTTAAATTAAATCTTTTGTTCCTTCAAGAGTTATTTTTGGTTATTAGTAGGTGTGTCCACATGTGGGGATGTGCACATGAGTGCAGGGACCCTCAGAGGCATGACTCATCTGCAGCTGGAGTTATAGACAGATATAGGCATTTGGAATTGAACTCAAGACCTCCGGAAGAGTGCTTTCTTAACCACAAAGCCATCTCCCCTCCCCTTTACTAATATAATTTTAAGAGTCATGATATCCATCATTGCCTCTACTTTCATCAGCCAAATTTATTGACTTCAGGCCTTAAAACAATTATTATAATTTCTATTTGTGATAGTGAGGTTTTGATAGGGCTACGAGAAAATTACAAAAAGATGTTAAGATTTCTACTGGCCATATAGAGGCTTATATTTACTGCATTCCTATACATTTCACATGTTCGTTAAAAATTAGAGTCTACCTGTCAAAGTCCATAGTGGTTCCCTTTTTTGTGTATTTGAATTTGAATTGGTATATCTCAGTCACTTTCTAGAAAAACCAAAGAAAGCAGAAAAAGAAGTTAATTTTTAAACAAAACCAGATTTTTACTTCATAAAAAGAATTCTTCGTTGACCATCCCCTATGTTTTCTCTGTATGTTTGTCTCACAGCATTACTTTATCAAGGAGTAGTGGTTCCAGATGTAATGATAACTTAATCTCTCTCCTCTCAGCTAAAAATAAGTTAGCTAGCAAATCTTTCCATTAGGTATTACCAGTTGAGGAATCATTTGTTCATGTAGTGAATGTTTTATCAAATTATCTACTTTAAGCTAGAAACTGGAGTCATTGTGGTGAACAAGGCAGAGAAGATTTCTTTCCACAGAATCTACAGAGTTAGCTAGTAAATAAGAAAACAAGGTAATTTCAGATAGAACTTGTGCCATAGACAACATAAAGCAGATGGTGTGGTAGAACGTGCATAGTGGAAAGAAAGAAGGGCTCATTAGATTTAGAAGGGTCAGGAAAGATTTGCCTGAAGATGTGATTCTTTTTTACTTGTAGAGCCCACCTCCAGCAGAAAGTCAGGGTATCAAGTGAGGGGGATTTGTTACCATCCCACAGTCAAAACTCTGTTCCTGTCTGAAAGAACTGCAGGGATGGAAATGAAGAGGAAACTGAGAAAAAGAAGGTCCCGCAACAGGCCCAAAGTGGAATCCAGCTCAAGGGAAGGCCCCAAGGCTTGACACTATTATTAAGGCTATGGGGCACTCACAAAAAGGGACCTATCATGACTGCCCTCCAAAAGACCCAACAAGCAGCTGAAAGAGTCAGATGCAGATATTTGCACCCAACCAATGGAGAGAAGCTGCTGACCCCTATGGTTGGATTAGGGGAAAGCTGGAAGAAGCTGGAGAACAGGGCAACCCTGTAGGAGCACGAGCAGTCTCAATTAACATGGACCCCCAACACATATACAGCAGAGGACTGCTAGGTCTGGGTTCAGTCAGAGAAGATGCACCTAACTCTCAAGAGACTGGAGACCCCATGGAGTTTAGAGGTATGGTGGGGTGGGGGGATCGGGGTGAGAACAACCTCGTGGAGACAGGGGGTGGGGGTGGAGGTCGGGGAGGAGGTATGGGATGTGGACCAGTCAGAGTGTGGACTGGAAGGGGGAATAAAATGTGGAGTTAGAAAGAAAGAAAGAGAGAGAGAAGAGGGAGGGAGAGAGAGGGGAAAGAAAGAAAAAAGAAAGAAAGAAAGAAAGAAAGAAAGAAACAAAGAAACAAAGAAAGAAACAAAGAAAGAAAGAAAGAGAGAGAGAGAGAGAAAGAAGAAAGAAAGAAAGAAAAAAAGAAAGAAAGAAAGAAACAAAGAAACAAAGAAACAAAGAAACAAAGAAACAAAGAAAGGTCATATACAGATTTGTGAGACAATGCCTCATTGCCTTGTTGATAGAACAGTAATGCAAAAGGAGGTCTATATTGAGAAGGGATGTTTTCTCAGAATCCAAAAAGACGCCAACTAATTGGAAATGAGAGATGTTGTTCAGACTTTGTTGACAATAGTAAGAATTTTGGATTTCATTCTAAGTTCATCAAATTCAACTGAAAGTTTAAACAGATCAGTGGTTGGCAGTTTTTAAAGATCTCTCTCTCTCTCTCTCTCTCTCTCTCTCTCTCTCTCTCTCTCTCTCTCCTTATTTACCTTAAGAATACAAACAATGGGCTGGAGAGATGGCTCAGCAGTTAAGAGCACCCACTACTCTTCCAGAGGTCCTGAGTTCAATTCCCAGCAACCACATGGTAGCTCACAACCATCTGTAATGCGAATCTGATGCCCTCTTCTGGTGTGTCTAAAGACAGCAACAGTGTACTTACATACATGAAATAAGTAAATAATCTTAAACACACACACATACATACAAAATTTAAATAAAACAAACAGCAACTCTTAAACAAACAAAAAGAATACAGACAGGGTTTTGGTTTGAATAAGAATGGCCCTGATAGGCTCAAATATCTGAATGCTTAGTCACCAGGAAGGGGGCGGAACTATTTGAAAGGATTAGAAGGATCATGAGGTAGAGCCTTGTTGGAAGAAGTATATCACCGGTAACACCAGGCCCAGTGTCTATCTCCCTCATCCAACTTGGCCTATAATTCAGAATGTAGCTATTAACTACTGCTCTGGTGTCTGCTGTATGCTGACATGTTCTTCACCATGATGATAATAGACTAAACCTCTGAAACTGTAAGCAAGCCCCCAGTTAAATGCTTTTTCTTATAAGAGTTGTCTTGGTCATGGTGTCTCTTCACAGCAAAAAAACAGTGACTAAAACAGACAGGGAATGAGTAGGTGTGATGGTGTGTGCCTTTAGGCAATCTCTGTGTGCTTGGGGCCAGTTTGTGACACACAGTGTGTTCTAGGACAGCCAGGGCTAAGCAGAGAAATCCTCTTTGAAAAAAATGAAAAAGGAAGGAAAGAAGAAAGAAAGGAATGAAGGAAGGAAAGAAAGAAGGAAGGAAGGGAAGGAAGGAAGGGAGGGAGGGAGGAATGGAAGGAAGGAAGGAAGGGAGGGAAGGAAGGAAGGAAGAAAGGGAGGGAGGGAGGGAGGGAAGGAAGGAAGGAAGGAAGGAAGGAAGGAAGGAAGGAAGGAAGGAAGGGAAGGAAAGATACAGGCAGGGAAGCCATACAGTCACCTTGAAAACCTCTGTGGTAATTTAGGGAAGAAGTAAGTGAATGACTACAGGAATTTTAAAAATTGGAAAGGAACTGAGAAACTAAGGCATTGAGTTTTGTTTCCTGCACTAGAAGCTAGTGCTGCCATCTGCTCTCATCACTGGTAAGAATGTGATGGAATATAAAGAACAAATTTCCTCATTAAAAACAAACTCAAATAGTTCTTTCAGGCTGTCAACATAGCTGAGAGGATAAAAGTGCTTACACTGCAAGCCTGACAACCCAAGTTTTATCCCAGGAACCCAGAGTGGAAGAACAACTGACTCCTCAAGTTGTTCTCTGATCTCTATACACTTGCCACTCATACCTCCATACACTTGTGTGTGTGCGTGTGCACGCGCACACACACACACACACACACACACACACACGTTCGCGCACATGCTCACACACATGCACACATATGCACACACACATGCACGCACTCACTCACATACACACCGGCACACACATAAAATTTAAAATACTTTAGCTTAAAAATAACTGTTTTACCTAGATAAATTAGACAGTTTGCAGACAGAGCCTAAGGTGCTAAAGGTAGATAGAGTATGGATTAAAATCAGAACACAGACCCTCATTCACCTGACAATGTGGAAATGGGGATGTTAGACTGATCAAAAGCACTGTTCGTGTTCCTGTTACTTATCTCTAAGATTTGAACTCAAAGCTCCGCTGATCTTTAGTATACAATTTAACCACAGGTGATCAAGTCCTGGAAATCAGCTCATACTGCCTGAACCTAAGGAGATTGATTGTAATGTGCTAATGTTAAAAGAGAATTGCTGTTATAACTGCTCAGCCTATTTGCAGGAGGCTATTTTGTGAATACAATAGAAGAGATAGGTCAGATCAGAGGTGGCTGCAGGTGCCTAAGCGCGACACATTTACTCCAGATTGGCAGACACTGTGTCCTCTCTTAGCCAGTGCTAAGTGTAATTGTCCTGCCAAGCAAACAATGCCTATTCTTCTTGCCTGTCCTTGTTTCTAGTCAACTCTAGCCTCTTAATACTATGGGAATGTATTTTGTAAATAAGAGAAATCTTTAAATAGTTGGTCTTTTTTATTATTTGATTTGTAAACCAGTTGTTTTACTTTTGAGATATATAACTGTTTTTAAAAGATGTTAATCACGGGGCTGGAGAGATGTCTTAGGTTAAGAGCACTTTTTACTCCTACAGAGGAGCTGGGAGGCTTAAAACTTCCTGGAACTAGTTCTAGGGGATCTGACACCCGCTTCTGGATTCTAAGGGCACTGTACACACATGATGCCCATACAGTCAAGTAGACACAAATGAATACAAATATAAATAAATATTTTAAAGGGTTAATTCTTGGTAAGTTCACCATCTTCCAAATGTTTCTTACTCCCTACTCCAAGTCACTGGAAAGACTTCTCTGGTCTGTCTCCAAAGTGAATCCCGAATCCATGTGATCTTTAGTCTCTGTTCTCTAGCCAAGAGTTTTGAAAGTACAAACCAGGCTAGGTACAGACTACATATGCTTGCACTCAGGAAGTGCTACTCAGAAAGGGAAGTCACAATTGAAGGCCAACCTTAGTAACATACTGTTAGTAACATATCCATCTCAATAATGTCTAACAACAACAACAACAACAACAAAAAGGCAAGGGAAAATCTAGGTGAGGCCTGAGTCCAATTCCTCAGACTACAATGAAAAGAAGCGTTCCAAGCATAAATCAGACCATGTGGCTCCTCTGTCACCCTCCCCTGGCCTCTCACTGTCCTTGTGATAAAGCCTATGGTACCTCCTCATCTCTCCACTTAGCTCTTCTGCTGTTTCCCTCTTTTTCACTTACGAGACAGATCGGGGTATCCCTTCTGCCTATAAGCACTCCTGTCTTAGGGCCTCCGTGTGTCTATATTCTGGATCATGCCACCAACACTCTGAGGTAGGCATCAATGTCAGTATTGACAAAGCGAGCCCGTGGCAGAGCTATGGCCTGTCCCAGAACCTGGTGTTCCCCTCAGGGCTGTTTTGCCTGTCATATCCTGGTGCCTTGCACAGATCTGGAAAAGCTGATTCTTCATTATTCCATCTCAGCTCCAAGAGCAGTGCACCCCCCGGGGATGCTCCCTATGGCTTTGCCGATCTAAAACAGGCATCCGAGCCCTCCTTCCGTCTTTACCTTTCACTGATCAGGACAACACCTTTTCAAACTTTCTTCATAGCATTATGACCTTAAATGACTTTTACTAAATTCTACTTACTTACTATTTACCCTTCTTCATACAAATATAAGCTTCTAGAGGGCAGAGACTTGGTCTGTCCCATTTATGTCTGTAAACAGTGCTAAATACAAAAAAAAAAAAAAAGCTATAGAAGAATTTCACTTACAAGGACTTATTCTTGACATAGAGTCTTTCTATGTTGTGCAACTAACCTGAAACTAATGATACTCCTGCCACTCCTGAGTGCTGCGATTATAGGTATAGCTGTGCTACCCACACCTGGTCTCTAATAGAGAAGCTTTTTTAAAAAAAAAAAAAAGTCTCTAGGTCAGACTTAAACCCAACACTCAGAAAGCTAGGCGGTGGTGGCACACGCCTGTAATCCCAGCACTTGGGAGGCAGAGGCAGGGAGACATCTGAGTTCGAGGCCAGCCTGGTGTACAGAGTGAGTTCCAGGACAGCCAGGACTCTACAGAGAAACCCTGTCTCGAGAAGCCCCCCCCCCAAAAAAAAACCCAACACTCAGGAGACAGAGGCAGACAGTTCAAGGACATCCTGGTCTACAGAGCAAGCTCCAGAACAACCAGGGCTACACAGAGAAAACCTTTTTGGGTCTCAAAAACCCAAAAACAAGCAAATAAACAAACAAATGAATGAATAAAAACAAATACAGTCTCTAAACATATATTTTAGGATCACTTATTGTTCAGTGACTGAAACAGGCAATTAAAATTGTGTGATCACCTCCAATAGGCACAAAGGCCTAGACAATGAAACACAGTAACACTGCTCAAAAAACTTGGATATGTAATGCTTTTGTATTGTTTGCAAGTCATGGTTTCTCTAGGTAGCCCTGGCTGTCCTGGAACTTGCTGGATAAACCAAACTAGCCTCAGACTCACAGAGATCCACCTGCTTCTGCCTCCTGAGTGCTGGGATTAAAGGCCTCTACTGCCCCAACTCATAAATGTAATTCTTAATGGTTTATCACAAATTAAGATTTATTTGCTTCAAATGCCTCCCACTTTTCAGTGTGTGTTTGTAGAAAAGCTTGTTGTCAGTCTTTATTACTTTAGTTTTCAGGTTCTCTTTCACAACAGCAATCAGAACAAAAGTATAAATGCAAATGTACTACAATTGTGTGCACAGCTTTTAATTCTCTTGAATTTAAGCTATGGTTCAACTGTTGTACTTGATATATTCTTCACAGGAGTGCTGCAAATTTTAGTCCCATGTGTAAAGTCTATTTTTATTCCTAGTAAATATTAATACTGTTATTTTTGTGCCATTTTGTTTAGGGAAGGTTATCCTTTCAGTGATGACTCAAGCCGTTGGCAAAAGATCAATAAATGCCAGAGATTAAGTTGATCTGAAAATGTTGTCTCATGATTATTTAAGAGAATGAGGTCAGAGAGTTACACAGTTTTCTCAGTGACTTGATGTTAGGCAGCAGCCAAGCCATAAAACAGTGGAACCTTGTGCGTGCTTTTAGATACTATCAACAGGGTAGAACTAGTGTAGTAGTGAAACTGTAATCATCTTTGCTGTGGAGATCTGAATGAAAAATGTCCCTCATAACCTCAGTCATTTGAATATTTGGCCCCCAGTTGGTGGCACTGTTGGGGATGTTGTGGAACCTTTAGGAGGAACCTGACTGGAGGAAGTGCGTCACTGGGGTAGGCTTTGGTATTTCTAACCTCATTCCCTCGTCCAGTTTGCTCTCGCTTTGTGTGTGTGGCTGAAGGTGTGAGCAGTCGGCTCCCTGCCCTGCTGCCTGCCTGCTGCTGCTCTCCCTCCTTGCTGTGATGAGCTCCCCTCTAGAACTGTAAGCCAATACAAACTCTTCTCGAAGTTGCCCTTGGTGATGGCATTTTATCAGAGCAGCAGGAAAAGAACTAATACAATTACTGACTTTGTTTTGTGTTTTTTTAAAGACTCAAATACTCTACCATTTTTTAGTAATCAGATGTGTGCTATGAAAACGTAGCACTTAGGGATTGCTACCATAGAGAATAAATGGTAAGTGTTCAAAATATTTTTGTTGGGTCATGGATAGCTTGAAACTTACACAAAACACTCTTGTTTCAAAACTTCATTATTCTATATGCTAGCATCAAAACTAATTTAGCAGTTTTATTCTCATTCTGTCAGAATTTTCCTGAGGTAAACTCATTTTACCTCTAAATCTACTGATTTATTTTTTAGCTAAAGTCTATTATTTTAAAAAATCTACAAACAAATAAAACATTATGCAACAAACTAACCAGATTTCAAACTAGGAGATGTGAATGCATAAGGAAACACAGTAAGTTCTAGAAGAACAAATCTGTCCTAATTTAAAAAAACAATTTTTTAAAACTAACTAGGAGAAAAAGATCAGGATGGTTGGTGGTAGAGCGCCTATCTAGAATGCAGACTGGGTTCCAGCCCCAGGGCTCAGTAAACCAGGCAAGGTGCTGTCTTGTAATCTCAACACCGTACATACGCAGCTGGAGCATTTGGTAAAGGCAGCAGGAGCTGAAGCTCAAGGTGATTCTCAACTACATAGTGGGTTCTAGAAACAGAGCCTTAGGGAGGAAAGACTCAGAAAACAGGACCTAAGACCCGTTTGGGCATTAAGGAATTGCTATACACTTGTGCGCAGTAGTTATTTTCTTCGCCTGCATGGTTATTTGCAATCTTGCAAAGAGAAAATACTAAGGACTTAAAAAACAATTTAGTCTTGAATGTCACCAGTTAGACTAAATTAGGCTTAGAGAAGAAAAACTCAAAGCAAGGGGGAAAAAAGAGAAGAAAGCTAGGGGAGAGACAGAACAGGGTGAGAAAACAAAGGGCTTCTCACTGTGTTCCTGTCACAGGTAGAAAAGCCACTGAAGTGGCACAGGTAACTATGTTGTATTTAGGCAATACTAGTCACTCTGCAAACTAAAAAACAGCACACTTCTCCCAGGAACTCGTAATCCTAATCTTCTTAAGAAATATATGAATCAACCCAGAGGGTTAAACTGGGGCTCTGCTTAGAAAGGACTTTAGAAAAACGTAGAAGTTAGTACAGACCATGAGCCAAAGAGGATTTCACAAAAGATCTGAAAAGCAGCAAGCTGCAGGGGTCACTAAGCAAGCCCAGGAATCTAAAGATGAGAGTAAAGACCTAACGCTCTCCAAGTTTATGAAAGTGTCACCAGACAGCATTCAGGTGGCAAAGAGCTCAGAGTAATGCTGTAGCTTTGACTTTTGCAAAAGATCATAAAACAAATAATGAAAATATATTTATTAATATATATAAATGCTTATTATTTCTATATTATATGTTAATAAATACAAATATTATAAATAAAATTACTTTTATACATCTATGATTAGGAGAATCTTAATATTGACATGTTATAGAATAGCCTCAGTTCTAAACAGTGTTTTTGTTGTTTTTTTTAACATTGTATAAGAGGTGTTTATATAAAAATATCTACTTTCTAAAAAAAACTATAATAAAAGACTGTTTTCATTTATAATAAAACATAAAGCTCATGATGAATTGCTCTGTGTATGTGTTAGTCTAGTAACATAATCCACAGCCTCAATTCAAATAAACATAAATACAGTATACGTACACTACTATCTTACCTCAGGCTCCTTGGGATTTGTATAAAGCTGTTTAAGAGAAAATATAAAGCACTTAATTTCCAAAGCTTACTAGGTTTCTGCTCATCAGATACACTGTCTTTGTAAAGAGTTTAACTTGTGCTTTGTTAACTGAGTACCAGCTAGGCATATTTCAAGCTAGAGATAAGATGAGCTCTTATTTTACTAAAAAAATCGTAATCTTTAG
This sequence comes from Apodemus sylvaticus, assembly GCF_947179515.1. Classification (NCBI taxonomy): domain Eukaryota; kingdom Metazoa; phylum Chordata; class Mammalia; order Rodentia; family Muridae; genus Apodemus; species Apodemus sylvaticus. Next base: position 79,525,515 of record NC_067482.1, read on the forward strand.
AACTTTCTATGAACACTAAATATGAGGAAGTTTATAACTGATGTAAAGTATCTGTGATTAATATGACTAAACTACAAATAAATCTTTAATGTTATGACATAAATATTTAAATAGTTAATATATTTTATTAATGGTATCTCAATGATGATCTACCATCATTTTATACCCATGGGTATATAAAACTTCAAAAAGAGTCCACAAAACTTTCAAAACAAAAAACTTTGAACTGTTACATATCTAAAAATATATTTAAATCCTGAGTTAATATGATATATTCTTTATGTTCTCTCATATAATAATATATATGCCAAAGAAATATACTGACCATTTATAATATCTTACTAAAGTTCTGACAAATCCAATTTTTAAATGTCATAAATCTCAAGAAGGGAGAAAGGGGAAAATTACTGTTTAAATGTTTTACTTGCCAAAAGTTAATGTAGAGACAGAGACTTGGTCTTTAAGTTTGTACTTACTGTTAATATTGCCATGTGTAGCTTCAAGAGAAAATAAAACTGCTGTTATCATATGTTTGTATTATAGTATTGACATTTCTGATAGAGACTAATTCAAATATTACTTCAGAGAGAAAATATTCAGAAGGTCAGAAAAAGGAACTAATTCATGCAGTCAAACAATTTCTATTACAAACAATGGCTTTACTGTTACAGAAGAAGGAATATAAAAAAAGTTTTTTATTTTCTAATTTGGGAACCAAAAGATATATTACTTATATTATATTAGAATCCCTAATAAGTACTCCTTTTAAAACTTACCAAGAAAGGTAAACTAATTAGAAAGTCTGATGTATCTCCCAAACTTGTGCTCTCTATGTACCACAAAACTACAAAGACATTCTCTCAGCTTTAAAGAAATATTGAATATACAGACATAGATACAATCAAGGATATGATAAATTCTTAATGGCTCAGTGGTTAAGACTGCTCTTCCAGAGGTCCTGAGTTCAATTCCCAGCAATCACATGGTGCCTCTCAACCATCTATAATGGGATCTGATGTCTTCTTAAGGTGTGTCTGAAGACAGCTACAATGTACTTACATTTAATAAATAAATCTTTTTTTTTTTAATTCTTAAACCTAAAATATAAAATTTGAGGACCATAATTCTGCAGCAGTTGACTAAAACTTTAGTGCCACCTTGTGGCTATTTTAGCATGTAACTTATTTTTATGACCACACAGTGAAACTGTTAATAGTTTATTGGCACATTAAAAAACAAAGACTCTGGCCAGCCACTGATCTCAAGAAGCATGCTGATTAGCAGGGGGACTAAGGGTAAGAGAACACATGGCCACACTGTTATACTCAGGGTCTGCTGTGAAGAAACAGCTCACAGTGTCAGGGGAACCCTCAGTGAGGGACAATTTTAGCTGCAGGACAAACTGGAGCTAAGCAGGCAATGGGCACAGGGACTGAACAGGAGGAACAGTATGTACAAAGATACAAGGAACTGGTATCCTACAGTCTTCACATAGCCTGGGCACGAGAGTGAGGGAGGGTGTCTTGGAAAATCAATAGGACATTCAGGCCTGCTTGACCGTGTAAAAGGCTTTGAACACTATTTTTAAATTCCTGGAAAACTTTTAGGCATAAAGAATTACATGATCAGAGTTCAGTTTCTGAAAGAATGTAGTGTGGACCATGAGCAGGAATTGTGAGATGAAAGGGGGAATGGGGGAAGCTATACAGTTTTTTTTTTGTAAGAATTATTTATGTGCTTACTTTAAATAATTCAATTTTATCATAAAATGTAAAGTACCCAGAATTTCATAATTAGTAAGATTATGTTCTTCAACAGAACATCTTCCAAGGGCACTTGCTACTGAAACTTGGTTTTACTTAAACTACTTTTTGTTCCTTTGTTTGGTTTTTTGAGACACGGTTTCTATGTAACAGTCCAAGTAGTGCTGGAACTCACTCAGTAGGCCTGGAACTCACAGAGATCTACCTGCCTCTACTTCCTGAATGCTGAGTTTAAAGGTTTATGCCACCATTAGCCTGCTTTTTTTTTTCTTTTTTCTTTTTCTTTTTCTTTCTTTTTCCTTTTCTTTCTTTTTCTTTTTCTTTTTTCTTTCTCTTTCTTTCTTTCTTTCTTTCTTTCTTTCTTTCTTTCTTTCTTTCTTTCTTTCTTTCTTTCTTTCTTCCTTTCTTTCTTTCAAGAAACAGGGTCTTGTCTCAGCCTGGATGGCCTTGATCATGACTGTTAGCTGAGATTTATGGTGCTGCTCTTCTGAAGGATCCAGAGTCTTTGCATAACTTAGTCCTAAGACATACCTGGCAAACCAGGAAGTCTCCTGGCTGAGAACTGCTTAGGTAATCATCCTTCACACAACTCCTAGATCAGATAAGAGGTTTTGCTATGCGGAAATTGACTTGCTAAAAGTGCTTTTTGTGTAACAATAAAGTGCTTGTGAAAATTTCCTAGGTTTTCAGTCCTTCAAAGGCTGATCCATCCTACTGACAAGAAGTCTAAATTCATCCTGCAGTGTCTTTTCTCAACTCAGGCCGCAATCAACCAATAGTTTAGCACCAGGTACAACTGAACCAGTAGATAACTAGCAATCATTAGCCCTCATTCGAGCAGCACTCACCTTCTCTAAGGGTCTCTAAGCCCTTCCTTCCCTTATCTGTTTTATCTTTGTATCCCCCATCCCCTGGGTCAATATGGGATGACTGTGAATAACTGTCCACTGGAGAGTGGGCAGGAACGAGGGAACCTATGACTACATTAATACTACAATGGAAAGCTTCTTCACAACATTTCTGAAAGTGGAGCTGACAGGTAAAGACACAGGGAAAAAATGGAGGGAGCACAGGAGCAGGAATTTCATTTATATGCATCTCATCTCTTCAGCCAGACCTTGAGCCTTCACTTTTCACTTTCTTCATACATGTTTACTGAAACATGAGAGATCATATGCACATAAAATCTGAGCTGTGTCTTTTAAAAGTTCAAAGTCATACACAGGAGTTATAATTAACAAAATAAAATAGAGTAAAATTCATTATTTAACTATTTCTTCTTTTCCATCTGCAAACTGAATCACCACTATTTTGAATATGTTCAACGTGCTAACTACCAGATTCTTGTCTTCCTTAGCCCACATCCTGTGGGTCTTGTCCAGTGACTTCAGAGGAAATTCTGTGGTTAAAAAAGATATGCGTATATAAAAAGGAGAATGAAGCTTTCGTTTCTAATTGATGTAAGGGAGACAACAGTGGGGCAACACAGACCAAAAAACAAAAAAAAAAACCAAAAAAACAAAAAAAACAGAAACGATTAATAGATACAAAGGCAGCCACTGCTATACTGTTAAACATTACAGAATAAAATGTCTAAACTTTTTTAAAGAGTAAGGATGAGTCTTTAATCTGGAGGTAAATTTTCAAACATTCTTACGTATCTCTTTTCCAAAGCATCAAAACAACCTTGAATCCTGTCAAGAAATAATATCCAATGTCACTTTAGCCCATATGAATAGCCAAAAAAAAAATAAATAAATCCAAGTATGTAATTAGTTTGCACTTCTATTTTGAAGTATATAAATTAACAATCATTCTGCCTGTTCTATTTAATCACCTTTTAAAACCCCAAACACCTTTCTATATATCTATAGAATATTATAAATATTAGACAAGCAGTTCTGAAGCACAGAACTATGTTCTCTCTTCCCACCAAAGCAATGTTAGTAAACAGGCATATGGTGAATAATCGTAGTTAGGATATTTTTTCGTTATATAAGTCCATTTTCTTCTAAAATAAAATCAATAGGTTAAAATAATACTGAACAATTGCTACAATTTTCAGGAAAGAGGACTAAGAAAAGTAGTTTTAGGAAATGATTTTAGAAAATAAAGTTTGATGGGTAATTTTATAGAATTTACTTACCATTTAATAATATGTAATGACCCAGGACACTTTTTGTCTTCTCGGAGAATTTTTAAACTGAGGCCTAGAAAAATAGAAACTTTTTTTACTGAAAACTTCATGTTAAATAAGGCATTTCCTTTATTTTTTATTTGTTAAATTTAGTTTTATGACTTATATTTCTATCTTTCTTTGTTTTTTGTTTTGTTTTGTTTGTTATTGTTGTTGTTATTGTGTTTTTCAAGACAGGGTTTCTCTGTGTAGCCTTAGCTGTCTGTAAACTCACTCTGTAGACAAGGCTGGCCTTGAACTCAGAGATCTGCCTGCCTCTGCCTCCTGAGTGCTGGGATCAAAGGTATGCACCACCACTGCCTGGTTTTAATGTTTAAATACCCACTTACACCTGAACCCTATGCTGATAGGTACCTCATTCCTAGTTTTGAAGCAGTGTAGCGGACTCCCACTATGGCTTCTTTTACTTATTCCCTTCTCTCTAAATAATCTAAGGTGTCACTAACAAGTTAAACACACTCCCAATTTCATTCTTTATTATTTTACCGCTTAATAAAAAAATTAAACACGAATGCATAAGTTATTCTCAAACATCTCCACGGGAGATCTCCCACTTTCCCATATGAGGGAAGAAAAGAAGACATAGGTGTACACAGAAATCTGTATAAAGTTACTGACCCACTGATTATTAATAACAATTATAACAATTATTAATGATTGTTAATAGGAACCTCTTAAATCATCAGGTGTTTATAAATTTATGGATTTGCATACGTGTATGTGCAGTGGAAAGGTGTGTGCCACACTGCATGTGTACAAGTCAGAAGAAGGCACTTACAGGGGTCTCTCCTCACTGTGTGGGTCCCAGATCGTTAGGTTCCGCAGCAAGTGTGTCTATACCTGCGGAGCCATCTCGCCAGCCCTTGGAGTCCTCTATCTTTTCATATGGTTTTCCTATGCTAAAATTTACATCATTCCTACCATTGCTGAGGAACAGAAAAATTATTCTACTTTGACATAATACTTAGATATTACTAAAAAAGAGTGCCATACAAATATTGAGCATTTTTGTGACATGTCACTTTAAATAGAAACACATTAAGGAAGACTAGCATCAACTATAACAGTCACACACACACACACACACAAAATGGAACTGTGAGCAATGCTTTTGCCTCTGTGCCTAGGGCAGTGTGAGGCAGTGCTCCTGGAGAGAAGCCGTACTTCACGAGGCTGACTGATTAAAGCTTCAGTGGCTGTGAAAAGTTGGGATGTTACAGGTCCAGAGGTAAACTACAAATTACATTATCTCTCGTCCCCTCACAGCCAGTTACTGCCTAACTCTGCTTATGAGCTAACATCCTTGTGGATATTAGGTAAGTTCTCTCTGGAATGTACCAACAGACTCCCTAGCTTACACCAACACAAAAGCTAGAAATGTCAGCAGACAGCACCTGAGGCTGACAGCAGAGATGCCCCACTTGGCTATACCCCCGACTTTCTATGACTTTCTTTGTTCCGTTACTGTAAGAACTTCATGAAACTTCTTTCATACCAGCACACAGAATACGGCATTGGCAGCAACCTCAGTCTGTGTCCCTGGCCCATGTCACTCAAATTTGGCCCTAGAATAAACTATCTCTTATATCTCTTGCTTCAAGAGCTGTGGGTTTTATTTTATTTTGTTGTTTTGGATTTTTGTTTTGGGGTTTTTTGTTTTTTGTTTGTTTGTTTGTTTGTTTGTTTTGGCTTATCAAGACAGGGTTTATCTATGTAGCCCTGGCTGTCCTGGAACTCACTCTGTAGACCAGGCTGGACTCAAAGTCAGAAATCTGCCTGCCTCTGCCTCCCAAGTGCTGAGATTAAAGGTGTATACCACCACCGCCCTGCCTTGTTTTAGTTTTTTAAATGTTAGCAGTAGTAACTGAAATTCAAAAAGTGTTTATTTTCCAAAGTATGCCTTCTTTTATAACTCCATGTTCCAAATAGGAGGGAAAACAAATTATATGCTCCCTGAAAACACACTAAATCTTACAGATTTCACTTCTAAATTAAAAGGAGTGATTAACAGGAAGGAAGGTGTCATAATTACAAGTACCATGCTACTGTGTTTAGAGCAAACATGCACTCACTGATGTTCATTTGGAGAATCAATATTGCCTAAGAAAATTAAGTTAGAATGAAGCCATGGTATATTATTAAATATAAACATGAGAAATTTCAAATTAGATTTGTAATTCCTTGTAAATAACACTTTACAAGGAAATATGTGCACACGAATAACAATAAAATGAATAGGTAGGCTATTGTAAAAAAGAACTTAACTGATTAAAATAACTGAAAATTAACCATGCTATTCAACAAATGGATTTATGTCTCCTGTGCCTATTTCTATATGTTAATAGGGAGATACTTCTCACCTGATTCCTTTGAATTTCCCCAGGGTTAAAATGTACTTCAAAGAACAAAGTCAACTGAGGCACAAAATAATGTAAATCTTCAGCATTAAGATAGACTTTGTACTCACTTTTACAAGGATGGCTTAGAATTATTAGATATAGCTTAACAGGTTTGTTTTTCATTTGATAGCTAGCTTGAAGTTAATAGTCCCTATAAGTAAAACCAGTACACACAGCAAAATTAAAATAGAAAGTGAATTAATAAATTGATCATGAAGAACATGCCCATGAGTTAGAATTAATGTACTCTGTAAGAGAGGGAAGCTTTGTCCTGCTGAGAAGAAAAAGGGACACTAGTCAAAGCAATCATTTAATCCAACTTTACCATCCAAATGGCGATCTCTATAAGAGCTCTCTGGAAACAAGCCCCTCAAATATGTTATACATGAGATAGAAGTAGCAAAAAGTTTCTTCACCATCACCAGTGACTCATGCTCATTTGTGATTTGGGATGGGAAAATTGTGTTCTGGAAGAAAATCAAAGATGATAAAAATCAGTATTCATGAATATTCAGCCCATCAAACCATTACCACAGATAGGACAGAAACTTTTTAAGACTTAAAATCTGATTTCTAGATAATCAAAAGAAAACGGGGCTCTGAGTACTGAATTAAAACAGGTCTTCATATAAGCAAGACAGAACAGAATAGCAGGCAAATACTGGAGTAATTCAGAATGAAAACAATTTATTTCAATGGCCCATTAATCCGAATCAAAATTGGGAGTTTCCCTATAATTCTATAACCTCATTCCTCTCTTCATCCACTCTCTAGACTTTACAGTTATCTGAATTTTTACCCTTGTCTCTTTTATACTGTTCTCTCCAAAGTTACCACATACAACTCATCAGAGTATGCATCCCTTGTCTGGAGCATCTGACACTATATCCATATGTCCCCCTCAAACTGCCTTGACACTGTTTTGTTTTCTTGTTGTTTTGGCAGAACTAGGAATCAAACATAGGACCTGGTGCATGTTAAGCAAGAACAGTATGGTTATTGAGCTAAACTGCTCCCTGCTAACACTATTTCAGCTTTCATCCATCCCTACAGAGCTGAATCCCACCCCACCCACCCATTCCCTGAAACAAGGTCTCACTGTGTAGTCCTGGCTAGCCTAGAACTCACTTTATAGACCAGGTTGACCTCCAACTCAGAGACCTGCCTGTCTCTGCCTCCTAGGATTAAAGGGTGTGCCACACACCCAGCCCATCTTTCTTTTTAACCAGCCATCCTCCCAGGAATGTCTTCAGTCCTTTCCTTCCTTCACAGTTCTCTGGTCTGTCCTCACAGTTTCAGTTATAATATATAAAGAAGACTTCGATTTCTAATTTATGTTCTCTGCCTATATTTCTAATATCTGGGCATCTGTTCCTACACTACTCTGTAGACCCTGAAATACAGCTTGTCTCTGCTATCGGGCATAAAGCATGGTCCCCAGTTTCATCCCTAGACAAATAAATCAGCATCTATTCCAGTCACCAGGCTAGAAGCAGCTTCAACCATTTCTAACCACCAAATTGTCTCTTTTAATAAACCATTTTTTAAAGCAAGAAAAGAAGAAAGAAAGCTTCTCTGTGTGCTCTGTGTATGCTCCTGTGTGTACAGGTATATACATGTGCAGGCATGCAACCATGTGTGTACATTTGCACATGGACACCAAAGGTCAACCTCTCTCTCTCTCTCTCTCTCTCTCTCTCTCTCTCTCTCTCTCTCTCTCTCTCTCTCAGATAGCATCTTTCACTGCCCTGGGAGCCAAGCAGTTAGGTTAGCAAGCACTAGGGTTCACCTCACCAATGCTGGTATTACATACATGCACAAGGCCTGGGATCAAGCACAGGTTCTCATGCTTGCAGAATGCAGCAGTAAAGGAAATAGTCACTTGAGAGTGCCTTGAGAGTAGAATGGTGAGGAGGAGGCGGCACAGAGGAGAGGTTCAGGCACAGACTGCATTCGATAACCAGGTTCAAATCACTATTCTGTTACAAACACAATTTATGATTTGGGCGGAGGTCAGCAGCCTTTTCTAGTAGATGCCCAGATAGTGAAAGTCTTAGCTTTTGCAGTTAGTTCAGCCATTGTGACAAGAAAGAAAATATAGACACATTATAAGTAAAGTTGTTACAATAAAACTATTGCTAATAAATTGTTGCAGGTATCTGATTTTGCATAAATCCATCTCTCTGTACCTCACTCAATCCCTTCATCTGTAAACAGGGGTAATTAAGATCTACTTGATTGAGGATTAAATAGGCTAAAGCCTATAAAGTGCTTCACATGGTCCCTAGTTCAATCATTTATTGTGTTTTAGTGTGTATGTGTGATTTTACTTGTTATGTGAACATGTATTAACTACTCTGTTAATTTGTAAAACATCAATTACAAAGCAAGTTCCAGGACAGCCAGGGTTATATAAGGAAACTCTGTCTGGAAAAAAGAAAAAGAAAGCTATAGGTGAACTAAAGAGAGCGTGTGTACTCTAATGGAGTTTACAACCCAGGTGCAGACAGGAAAGACTTAGGCTACAGGAGCAGAGACGAGGAACCAATGAGTGGGGAGAGTAGAGACTGCGCGCACCAGGCAGGAGCAGCTATTCACCTGAGTAAAAGGCTGTGGGAAAGTGAGACTAAATTGAGTCCTAAAGATAAGTGGCAAATAAGAGGAATGTGAGTAGGACAGTCAAGAGGGCGGGACACTGTGGCATGGGGGTGGGACCCTCAGATCAGAATAACCAATCCTCAGAGTTCACGCTGGGCAAAGTGAGAGGAAATGAAATAGAAGCCAATGTGAGCAAAGTCAGGGCACCATACTAAAGAGACTGCATTCCATCTTTAAAGCAACAGAAAGCCCATGAAAGCTGAATAATGACTTTCCTCTTTTATCCAATACTTGAGTTGTTTGTTTGTTTGTTTGAATTCTGCCTCTGGGACCAGCAGAAATATTTTAGAGGACTGTGAGCCCTGCCAAGATCGTGAGCGGCAACATACTAATCCTAAAAAGCAAACAGAATTCTTCTTAAGACCAAGACATTCTTAGAACTTTTGTTGTCACCAAGTCTCCAAACCATAGAGTGTATTTGGTTAAGGTAGGGAAACTGTAACATTTAGAGACAGTGTAAGCTTTCCCTGTGTTACTGGAATGAGACCACACTGATGGAATCAGAGCCTTAGTGATAAATAGGCTAAAGAGTTTCTCTTTCCAGGCCAGCAAGATAGTTCCTTGTGTAAAGGCACCACTTTGCAGGTACAATAGGGTACACTGCTCACCCCGATAATCAGTGTCTTAGTTAGGGTTTCTGTTGCTGCAATGAAACACCATGACCAAATGCACCTTGGCCAGGAAAGGGTTTATTTGGCTTAGACTTTCCACAGCACTGTTCATCATTGAAGGAAGTCAGGACAGGAACTCTAGCAAGGCAGGAGGAAGACAGGAGCTGATGCAGAGGCCATGGAGAGAGGCGCTACTTACTGGTTTGCCCCCATGGCTTGCTCAGACTGCTTTCTTATAGAATACAAGACCACCAGCTCAGGGATGGCACCACCTCACAATAAGCTGACCTCTTCCCATCAATCACTAATTAAGAAAATGCCCTATAGGCTTGCTTATGGCCCAACTTATAAAGCCAGTTTCTTAATTGAAGATCCCTATTCTCTGCTGACTCCAGTTTGTGTCAAGTTGATAAAAACTAGCCAGCATACTATACACACACATAAATAAACATGTATACATACATATATTAATAAATAAATGACTGTGATAAAACTTTTTTTAAGTTTCTCTTTTCTATTTTTGGTATGAATGAGAATTTCCCCCATAGACTCATATGTTTGAATGCACTGTCTCCAATTGATTGAATTGTTTGGCCTTGTTGGAGGAGGTGTACCACTGAGGGTGGGCTGTGAGGCTTCAAAGCCATTCCATGGTCATTCCCAGATAGTCTGCATACATATATATTTCCCCCCTCCCTTTCTCCCTTTCCCTCTCCGCTTCTCCCTCTCCCTCTCCCCCCTCTCCCCTCCCTGTATCAGGACAGGAGTTCTCAGTAGCCACTGCAGTGCCATGCCTTCCCATCGACTGCCATCATGGTCATGTGCTCACTCTCTGAAACTGTAAGTTTCCAATAAACTCTTCTTTCTATAAGCTGCCTTGATCATGGTGTCTTAGTACAGCAATAGAAAAGTAACTAATGATTTTTTTTTAATCAAAGATAATTAAATCTAATTCTGGGGACGTTGCATTGTATTTTTAAACTGGGAAGACTTGAGAACTCATTTAACTCAATGTATTCCTGTCATAGGTTCTAAAAGGAAATCTAGAAAGATAAGTAATTTGCCAGATCATACAGCTGGCAAGTAACAAATGTCCTTTTATTATACTATTCAGTTCAACTGCTGGACTTCTAAGAATTCTAATAAAGTTACTTAGAGATAGTTACTACATACAAACATCTGTTCAGATAAAAAAAAAAACTTCCAAAAAGTTCACATACAGGTGCACACAGAGATACATACACACACACATACACACACACACACACACACACACACACACACACACATATATACACACATATTCCTAAAATGTCTTCAGGATATTCTAGATATGATTTTGCCATATGTAAGAATGTATTTTCTTTAGTAGTCTATATAATGACAATGAGTTATCATTTTATGTTTTTGCATTATATTCTGCTATTTTAAAGCCATTTAATTTTTTCTCTTTGAGTCCAGACATGGTTATTCACTCCTATGATCCTCGTACTAGGATCCTATTATCCTAGAGTTGGAAGCAAAAGGACTGCAGCTCATGGCCATGGGCTTACATGGTACGTAAACTACACAGTGACCTTGGGCTATGCAGTGTACATCTAAAAAGTAAACAGAAAATCTGGGATTTTGAACGCATAGATCCTGAGAAATTAAAAGTTTCTTTGACTAACTGGGTAATAGCTGACATGGAATACATGTAATGACTCATTGAAAGCATTCCAAAAGTAATACATGAATAACTCATTTGTAAAGCTAAATAACTTGAAAAAAGCCTCAAAAGGGCTATTTATAATAACAAAGATCAACAGCTGGAAAAGGGATTTTCTCCTTAGATCAGATAGTCTAACAGTTAAAATGTTACTGGTGATGCTGTAAATATCTAATATATGAAAATATCATAGCTTGAAAATAGCAAGCACTGTCTGTTCTGGTAGTAAAGCTACTGTTGACAAGTGAGCTGCTGTGTGCCCTGAGCTGGACACTTTACTTCTCCAAGATGCACTTTTCTTCTCCTTCTTCCTTCTTTCCTCCTCTTCCTCCTTCCCCTCCTCCTCCTCCACATCCTCCTTCATTTCAAGACAGGGTTTGTGTAGCCCTGGCTGTCCTGGAACTTACTCCATAGACCAGGCTGGCTTTGAACTCAGAGATCTGCCTGACTCTGCCTCCCAAGTGCTGAGATTAAAGGCTCAGTTTCTTCCTTATTGAGAGTTTTAACTAAAATAATAACATAATGCCCTTGGTCCAATGCCTGGAACATAATTAAATGCTGAATGAATTCTGAATTCTACAGTTATTATTGATAGGTTATTTCTCTGCCAGTGAGTCAATTCAAACCAGATTAGATTGAAGGCGGGTTTATTGAGCAGCTGTTCTCCAGTGGGCAACTTCACTGCCCAAAGGAGGAGGCCAGGGAAGCCACCATGGTAGGGAAGAGGGAGAGAAAAGGCTCAATACAGAGAGAAGGAGAGCAAGGGAGGAGAGAAGAGAGAGAAGGGGAAGGGGTATAGAAAGAGCTAGTAAAATGCCTGGATTCTATAGAGAGGAGACTGTGGGAAGGGCAGCCTAACCCCTGGGCTGGAAAGTTCAGAACTGGGGGCAGGATATGCCAGGTAGGGACTGAGGGATGCTGGGAGAACCTAGAGGCCAGGTCTGCTTTTATATGTACCTCAGTCCCTTGCCCTGGGTCCAAAACCAAATAATTATCATTGTTTTTAGTATCAAATAACAGAACTACACTGTCACATGAAATTTACTGGGAAAAACAGCTCATGCAACTCAAACAACAAAGATTCAGTTGAACCAAAAAGTCAAATTGTTCATTTACAATGAGAAAACTGGCTGCCATGCTGACTGCAATTCACATACCCTACTCAACATTTCCCCCAGGTGAGGACACTCCCTTAGGATGAAATTGGGTGTTGGCTTGAGAAAAACAGTGGCACAAAGCCAAAGAGGCGACTGCTTGCTTGATGCCCAATTTCTCCTTCAACTTCCAACCTCTCTTTCTCTCTCTGCTACCTTTTAACACTCCTAAAACAAGTCTATACTCACTCTTCTAATCAACCAAACCTTCTGACCTGGCACTGGCTACAAAATAAAGCATCAGTTCTTTAGCCTGGCTTCTAAGATCCAAATTTATCTGTGCCCCCGGTCAACATGACAGCTTTAGTACAGAAAGAGCAGCTTTCCCTAAGACACACCACGCTTACTTCTTATCCTGAGCCAAGGCATAGGCCAGGTTTCCTCATAAAATTTTCTCTCCTCTATGAGCCTTCTCATCATTTCAAATTATACAAACCTGGGGAGGTTGCTACAGTTTGAATTACTGTATTCCTTTGTAGGTTGAGAAGTAGAGTCAGCTTCTCAGTCTAGATCAGGGTGACCTGGAACCCACTCTGGAGCCCAACTGGTCTGAAGCATGTGACCATTCTCCTGATCTCTCTTTTTCATGTGTATGTAAATATAGGTATATTGACTTAGTTACCATAAATCTTATTTTTCTTAATATGATTACAAAGAAGATAAAGACCATCATTTTTATTTTCACATTATTATACATATATTATAAGCTGAATCTAAATAACTATATGTGATGCATTAATCACTATTCTGGGATTTACTGAAATAGCCTGGGTAAACCCAGCAAGGTTTCCTGTCCTGACATACTGTAGCTTGTTATGTCTGAATCTTAAATGTCCCCTGAAGTTGAAGGCCAGGTCATCAACCTGCTGTGATACTGGGAGACGGCAGAACTTTAAGAGACAGAATCTGCCAGGCAATGGTGGCTCACGTCTTTAATCCCAGCACTTGGGAGGCAGAGGCAGGCGGATTTCTGAGTTTGAGGCCAGCCTGGTCTATAGAGTGAGTTCCAGGGCAGCCAGGGCTACACAGAGAAACCCTGTCTCGAAAAACCGCAAGAGAGAGAGAGACAGAGACAGAGAGAGACAGAGAGAGAGAGAGAGAGAGAGAGAGAGAGAGAGAGAGAGAGAGAATCTACTGGAATGACAGCAGGTTATCTCCCCCTCCCCACCCCGGCCTCGTCGTGACCACTGTATGTGCTGCTTTGCTCTACCATGGGTTTCCCCTGCATGTCTCCATGATGGTCTGTCTGCCTTGATGCTGAGTCAAAAACAATAGAAGCAACTTCTGAAACTGTGAGCCAAAATAAATCCTCCTTCCTTTTAAGTTTATTATCTCATATATTTTGTCATCCCCACAGGAAGTGACTAATACATTCTTCCCCAGACTCTTAGCTCAAAGCTTCTTTCAGATCTCTCCTCTTTCATTCTGAAAATTACAAGTTTCCTAATTGCTTCAGGAAGTACATGCCTAACAAAGAACCTTCTCTTTAAACATCGTTTTGTTTCTGATTTCTTTTACTCTAGTAAACATGAAACAAGCACCCAGTACATAACTTTATAATTGGTCACAATTTTCTGAATATCCCCAGTCCACTAGGCATTAAAATGTAGACATACTTTCCCAGAGTGTTATGTGCCAATTAACTGATAAAACTGCTGCTAAAGAAATTTTAAAATAAGTAACTCACTAAATGGTCATTGATTTTTCTTTTTAATTCTTAACAAGTACCTTAGATGCCTTCAGTGTTCTGGCGCTGTGCGAGAGCTGCGCAGTAGCCATCACGAGAGTCAGTCAGGATTCTTTCAATAATTCCAACCTGCTTAAAAAAAAATGAGAGATTTTCCCTAACATAATACTTACTAGCTGGTCTTTCCAATATGGAACTAAACTCTAAAACCAAAAATTAAAATCAAGTACAATTTCTCAGACTGTCCTGTTATAAGAAAACTTTACCAAGCTCAATTTGAAAATACAAAGGGAGAGCAGAGCTAAAATAGTTCTTCTTGGACCTATAAAAATTACAAAAATTAATCTGAATTAGAAAAATTCTTATTTTCAATTTTCCAAATGAAAGCTATGTAAGTTAACTGTGATTTTGGTAACTAATTTTAATAACCATTTTAATTTTCACTATAAGCTTTTACTAAATCTGGCATAAAGTCTCTGCATTAAATTTCAGCAACTCAATATAAGTTGTAAAATAATTTATTCATTGATAAACACATTCACAGAAGAAAAATAAGTTACAAGTCTCCTAACCACTCAACAATGTCTCCCATTCATCTTTGTTGTGCCCTCACGAAGGAACTGTCTTCTTGTGTTCAGCGGGGCTCAAAACATTTTTTTAGGTTAACTTCAGATTTGTTTACAAACCCAAAACCTACTCCAAAAAAAAAAAAAGAAAGAAAATAATGAGCGTTAGTGAAGGGATAGAGAATTAAAATCCTCATCACTGCTGCCTGGAATGTAAAACAGCCCAGCCATCGTGGAAAATGGTATGCAGTTCCTCAAATTTCCAAACAGTTACACCAGTATCCAGATTTCCACTTCTAAGTGTTCAGCCAAAAGAAATAAACAGGAGGAAGGAGCAGGGCGGAACAGGGAGGAAGGAGCAGGGACACTCACGTGCCCAGCAGCATTCTCTTCCTCAGGTCAAAGGTAGAAACGATCCGATTCATCAGCAGCAAACAGACAACAGCCCAGCCAGGGACAGGGATGCCTACTGCGTGGAAGCTGGGGCAGGGCAATATCTGAGCCCAGGACTTTGTCAGCCCGGACTAGACCTCATCTCAAAGAAAAAGGGGCAGATGAAGGGATCAACAAAATGTGTTCTGTGATATGTAAAGGCTACTCGATCTTTAGAGAAGGATGAAGTTGTGGTAATATGCCACAATGTAAATGAACCTTGAAAGCACACTTTTAGGTTAAAATTAGGTCTGTATCTATCAAAGCCAGATACAGACGGACAAATATATGCTCTTGCATATGAGTACCTACAGTAAATATACAGACAAAAAGTAGATGAGAGGTTATCTGGAATTGGATGAGGCTAGAAGAAACGGCAGTTTAATAGGAGAGTTTCTATCCACGATGGTGAGATGTTTTGGAAACTGCAAATGGGTAGCAGTTGTCTCCTGACAGCTGAGCGTGACTAGACTATTCATGAAGAATGGCTGACATGATCAGTTCCCCAGTATGCACATAGATTACAATGAAGAACGCAATGGAGTTAGGGAAACACACAACTATACTGCTGAGTCTGGGAAAACATTTTTTAAAAGTCTAAGGGTTAGGAATTAAAAGTGTACTATTCACCCTTTTTTGCTGCAGTGTAAATTTTTTAAAGTAAATCTTTCATTTTCTTTCTGAAGGCCTTAATTTTATTTCAACTGGTGGCCTTACTTGTAATAACCTGTTTAAAGAAAGTTCATTCTGGCTCACCCAGGGCAATCTGTTACATGTTATATTAGCAATTAAGGCAAGATTCTGGGAGAGTTTTGCAAATAAGGGGTTAGAATTATTTGGAGACAGTGCCACAAGGTGGTGATAGAGACTATAAACAGATACTATTGAATTTCTCTTAAATGATTTCTTCAAGCAGCACTAGGGGACACTAGTACAATACTGATACACGAAGCTGAGATCTACCTAGTGGTCCTTGAGTAGTCATTAAATGCTCTTTTCTTTCGTTGTCTTTAGAGTGTAACTGTCAAATGTGACCCAGAATGTCTCCTTTATATTTTAATAAATAAGGAAGGAAAAGAAAGGTAGGTATAAGGATTTAAGTTCCAGGTCTAACCCATTAGAATATAATCTCCCACAGGGGAAGCAATAACTATAAGGAATAATGGTTTTCAAATCACTTTCTATATTGGTAGGATATTAGACACTCTCTTTACAATCCTAAGATATTTCTGATAGCATCTACTGATTAGACCACCACATACATACAGTTAGGCACCCGCATTTTTAGAATACATGGATGACCCAGATTAAATTAATAGTACTGAAAATTAATACCTCCAGGGCTGTTGCATCTGAAAAAGGATTAAAAATATTTATAAAACAAGTAAAATTAAATTTTATGCAACACAAATGGATATGTAAGAAAAAGTGGCTAACAATACAATCTAGCAAAAATAGGCTTTGTAATTACAAAATCTGTGTTCAAATTTGGATTCTATTATCTAGCAGTTGTATAACTCTGGCTAAACTAATTCCTCTGAGATTTGGAGGTTATTTTGTTTTGTTTTGTCTTCTGAGACAGGGTTCTGCTGTATAGCTCTGGCTTTCCTGGAACTCACTCTGTAAACCAGGCTGACCTCGAACTCAGAAATCTGCCTGCCTCTGCATTAAAGGTGTGCGCCACCACTGCCCAGCCTTGGTTTCTATTTTTGTAAATATAAATACAGATCCAGCTTTCAGGTCTTGCTTACTATACATCGGGAGTAGTAACATAGGGCAGGGGTTAAACACGTGAACTTCTGAAACAAAACTACCTAAGATCACACCTCTGTGTGCAGTTCACTACGTAACCTTGGACAAGATGTGAACCTCAGTTTCTCCATCTGTACAGAAAAAAATGTAACAGTGACTATTACACAGTTATTTCAAGATTAAACTTATTAAACTAATATATTACTTAGAACAGTTTTTGATATACACTTCATTAAATGTAAGAAAGTATGTTTGCTTTCAAAACAAAACACCTGCATATTAGTCTTCCTTTCCTGGTGTTTCCCAGACTCGGCTGCCCCCCGCCACCCACCAGCCTGCAGTCTTTTCTCCCTGCCTCTTTTCCTCCTTTATCAAGTTTCTGTACTAGTAATCTTCTGTTACTAACTTATTTATTTATTTATTGAGACGGTTTTTCTGTGTAGCCCTGGCTGTCCTGGAACTTGCTCTGTAGACCAGGCTAACCTTAATTCACAGAGACTGGCCTGCCTCTGCCTCCCGAGTACTGGGACACAAGGTGTGCCTCACCACAGCTCAGCTTTTTATAAACTTCTAAACATAGCCACTGAACAAACAAATATACCCCCATTATTTCAATTACTATTTCTAGTCTAATGATTTTTGTGTGTATATTTCCGGCCCAGGTCATTCTCATGAAGTTACTGATGTACAATTCTGCCCATTAGACAATTCCCAATCTGATGTATCCAAATGCAAATTCTTTCCCCTCAAACCCTCTGTTTCCTATCAAATGACATCATCAAGTACTTAGATCACTCAGTCTGAAGATGGCTGACTCAACTCTGCCCTATTTCTTTGTTCAGTCAACTCGGTATTTCTCAATGTGTCAACCGCTCACTCTCTCCACACTGTGGTTTACTTCTATTGGAGAGGGTCTTCTTCTGTTGTTATGGTTGAGGCTGCTACTGTTGCTCTGATAGGATCTCACTACATGGTTCCAGCTTCCTCAAACTTGCTATATAGCCAAGCAGCCTTGAACTTGAGGCTATATTCTGCTGCCTCCACTTCACAAGTGCTGGCATTACAAATGTGTACCCTTACACTGGGCCTGCCATCGCTACTTTAGATCAGAACAGCTTCATCTTTTCCCTGAATTGCTGCAAGCACCCATCTGCCTGTCGCTGTGCTTGGCCATCTCCGCTCTACGTCTCAGCTGCACTCTTCTCATTACAACCTTAATTCTATATCGTTTCTAAACTGAAGTACTTACATAGTTCCCCAACTACCCTCAGGGAAAAAAATCAAAACTCTCTACCATCTTTTCAAGATTTGCCTCATGCTCCCCTAATTTCTTCAATCATTTCCCCTGATATTTTTTATGCACCAGTCATTTGTACACCTTTACTCTCTTTTAGCAATATTCTCCTGGTCTGAAACATCCTCTTCTACTTCAAATTACTACTTATCTCCTGGATATGGTTTAGTTTTTCAAGAAACAATGCCCTGATTTCTACTACCACCTCTACCAAGTTCAAGTTATTTTCTCATTACAAAACATAGTATCATTATATCTATTTTGTGTATGTGACTACCTACTATGAGTTAAACTAAAAGTAAATTTATATCTGTTGAGCTTGGTATTTTTGAAGGTTTTTTTTTAAAGTGTTCCAGCTTCAATGAGAGTTCCTATCTTAAAAAGAGAGGGAGAGAGAAAGAGAGAGAGAGAGAGAGAGAGAGAGAGAGAGAGAGAGAAAGAGAGAGAGAGAGAGAAGGTAAAGGAGCCAGAGAGGTGGCTCAGTGGTTAAGAGCACAGACTGTTCTTCTAGAGGACCCAGGTTCAATTCCCAGCATCAACATGGTAGCTCACAACTGTCTGTAACACCAGACCCAATGAATCTGATACCCTCTTCTGGCCTCTGTAGGCACTAGGCACCCACATACATAAAGCAAAACACCTATGCAAGTTAAAAAAATGATAATACAAATAAAAACATTTTTAAACACTAAGCAAGCAAAGAAGATAATAGACATTAGCATCTGACCTCCAAATGCACATGCATTTCTGGTGAATGAAAACACACACATGCACAGTAAAAAGAGAGAAAGTAAAATGTACCAGGCTGGATTGGCGCACACCTTTAGGGTGGCACTCAGGAGGCAGGGGCAGGTGATCTCTGTGAGTTGGACAGGCAGGGCTACACACACACACACAATCTGCCTCAAAAAGCAAAAAAAAAAAAAAAAAAAAAAAAAAAACCCAAAAAACAAAAAACAAAAAACAGAAAACAAAAAAAAACATAAAATAAAGGAAACTGAAGATCAGCAAGAGAATTTAGTTTGCCGAAGTTCTCCCTGTTAAGTCTTTTGCTGAGTGTACTTCAATAAATTATTAGCCACCATTTTTGTCCCTGATAATTCTGCAACTTCATGCTTGCTCGGACTAAGGGGTTCTCACCGTATTAATTGGGTATTTGTTTATGCTCTTTGGTTTTTAAAATATATTTTTCATGATATTTCCATTAATCCATTTATTCAATGTTTACTGTGCAATTCTACTGTTCTAGGTCAAACACAGAATTACAAAAAGTAAACTATGGTCTTTACCTCAAGAAATGTATGTTCTGATGAACTTGGGCCGTCATCCTAACAGAATCTAACACCTTCTAGGGGCAAGACCCACGCTTACACTTTGCGTTCACCAGGTGACAGATAAAGACTGCACGGCCCACTCAATGCTCACACCATGTGTGTGGACGACGAAATCGAGATTCCGCATATAACGCGGGAAAACGCGGCCGTGTGTCGTTCAGAGTCCGGCTGGTTTCACTCAACTCGGTGATCCCAGGTCCGATTTAGAAAGGAAGCCTAAATCACACAGCTATTAAAAGGACGGAAACTCAAGGTCTGCCAGTCCACTTCTCGCCACCACGGCACCACCGCCCCTTTGGTTAATGTGTGAAAATTTTCGCCATCCAGAGTAGGAAACCGTGTTACCTTCGGGTCCTTCTAGGCCTTCGCGGCGGTAGACTTCTCCTCGGGGGGCTTTCGAGTTCCACGAAACACTTCCACATCCAACCAGTCAATTAAAAAGAACAGAGCCGTGTGAGCTCGAAGACCAGAACGCCTTCCTCTGGGCGTCGCGTGCGGACACGCGGCAAGGCCTTCCCTCGGCCTTCACCTGAGCCGAGGCCAACGGCTTTTCCCGGCTAAAGCCCGCCCCTTGGCTTGACGCCTTTCCGGCCAGGGCCACAGGAGTCTCCTCAGGAATAACCGGTCACTCTGAGGTTTAGCCCTTAGCAAGCCTTGCTCTACCTCATGAATATGCAAATTAGAGCAGGAGCCCACCTGCCCCTCTTGACTGTGGGCGGGGCCTAACCCACCCGGGCTGTGGGCGGAGCCTGCAGTCTCAATGATGGGAGCTTCTGGGGCTTTCCAGGGAAGGGGGGCGGACTGTGAGGGAGCATCTGCAATGGGCTTGGGTAACCTACAAGACCAGAACTGATTGAGGGGAGGCAGGGTGTGGCTGCTGGGGCCAGTAGCCCTGATGGGAGTTCCCCAAGACCTTTGGCAGAGCTGGTACCCCTGGCTAGAGCCTGGGAAGGCCTGGACTTAACCAGAGAGCTTTGCAGTCCTGAGGGCATCTTTTATCTCTTTCCTAGGCTTGGACCCCACTGTAATCTTCTACTGTAGTGTTTAATTATGCCGCTAAAACTTGGCTATATAACCCTTCTTTAAGCTTCGCCTATCTTAGCTCCTGCCTTCTTAGATCCTTTCCTCTGTGTGTGTGTGTGTGTGTGTGTGTGTGTGTGTGTGTATTAGGGAGCTTTCCAGAGCAATCCAAAGTTCCTTTCACAAAAGGGAGACATAGCCAGAGGCAGAGACATTTAGGAGAGTCCAAAGTGGTCATGATGACCCTGAATCATGTGAGGAGAGGGGGGAGGGTATGAGAAAGAGGAGAGAGGAGAACCAGGTACAACATGCAGGCGGCAAAAAGAAAAGGAGTAACCAAAATGATTGATTATATAGGGACGAGCAGCCCAGCCCCTGGGTGGAGGGTTCAGGGAGGAGACAGGTATGCCAGCCAGAAGGGCCCCGGTTGCCCTGAGAGATACTTGGGAGAACCTGGTGGCCATGTCTGCTTTAATATGTAAAATAGGCACCTCAGCCATTGGGGTTTGAGACCTAACATAAACCACAATCCAGGTAAAAATAGTCTAGATTTTCTCAACCTCTGCAGCAGTTAAGTTCCCCTCTCTCCAGTCTTGACAATCGAAATGGTTTCTAGACTGCCAGCAGTCCCTCCTTCCAATTAGGTTCTGCTTGGATCCTGTACTTTCCAGAAGTAACCTTTTATTTTGTTTTAAAGATCCATTCCAATCTCAAAATTAACTTTACTGGCTGGACCTCTATACAGCCTGTCTGTCTCTGTTCTCTATTTCCGTAGTAAAGACATCTTAACCAAAGGCAACTTAGAGGAAGAAAGGGTGTGTTTCATCACAGGGCCTACACTACCTCTTGAAGGGAAGTAGGAACTCAAGCAGGGCGGGAGCCCAGAGGCGGGATCTGCAGTAGACACCACAGAAGAGTGCTGCTTACTGGCTTGCTCCCTTGGTCTGTTCAGCTTGCTTGCTTTCTTTTTTCTTTTTTTTTTTCTTTTAATTTATTTACATTTCAAGTGTTGTCCCCTTACCCGGTTTCCCCCTCTCCCGGAACCCCCTCTCCTATCCCTCCTCCCCCTGCTTCTGTGAGGGTGTTCCTCTACCCACCCACCCACTCCCAACAGCTTACTTTCCAACACAGCACAGGACAGCCCTCAGTGGGCTGAGCCCTCCCACATCAGGAAGAAAATGCCTCCACAGACTTGCCACAGGCCAATCTAATGGAGGCGATCCCTAGCTGAAGTTCCCTCTTCCCAAATGACCCTGGCTTCTGTCAATTTGACCAGTGCATACACGCACGGCTGCATGTCTCCATACGCATGTGCGTAGACTGTACTAATGTCATCTGCTTTGCAGACTGAGCTCAGCCAACCACCACCATGCTCAAAGCCTTCTTTCTTGCCTTTACACTAAGGACCATCTACCATATTCTCAGAGCTATTTTCTCACATTTTTTATTATTCTATTTCTTTCATGGCACTTAATATGGGTTTCATTTCTTTCTTAACCTGTTCTATCTAGAATGTATGTGAGCTAAACCAGCTTCATCAGAAGATCTCCAGATAGTCAGGATAGTACCTGGCAAAGGGTAGGCACTTGACAAACATTGACAGGTCAAATGTATTGGTGTGTGCTGTAATTCTCAACCATCAGGGGGACTGAGACAGGAGGACCACTCTGAGTAGCTTAGTAAGTAAGGCCTTGCCAATCAATACATACATACATACATGCATACATACATGCATACACACATACATACATGCATGCATACATGCATGCATACATACATGCATACACACAACATAGAAGTGAAAAGAGGCATCATGGATCTATAGCTCAGTAGAACACCTGCCTGAGCAGCAGCCCTCAGGTAAATCCTCAGTATCTCAGAAATAAATATTAACCATCGGTGAGATGAACCGATCACTTCCCCTTGCTCCCTCCTAAGTCTGTTTGCAGTGTTTCTTTGCCATTGCTGGCGCCTTGTAATCTTTGTTTAGAACATGAAGGACGACTAAGCACCTGTCCTGTAGGGCAAGCGGGCCGGGCCACAGACAGAAGAATTGGCAAGGCTGAGCGAGCTCAGGTCCCGGGAACCTCAGAGGCTTGAGTTCCGCAGGAGTCGCTCTCCCGGCCCATTTCTGTACCTGCTCTGGAACACGTAATCATGACACCCCACTGAGAGGATCATGGCAATCAGTCAGGTAACATAAACCCCTGGAGTTCTCCATGCTAATGCAGTATCTAGATTAGACCCCAGCATTCAACCAATGAGCTGCCCTTCCTGGCCATTCCTTCCCCGAACGGTATTTAATCCCTGGCTCACCCTGAATAAAATGTATACATTCACATCCACCATCAAAGAAACCAGCATCAACAACCAAGGACCATTTCATCATTAAAGGCCGATGCAGGGAAGGCCCTCATCTGAAAGAGCCTCTTCTAAAGCTCCCTGGGAAGGCCTTCCCTCTTTCAACCCCTCCATACTCTGAGTTCTTACTCAGAACCGAATCAGGTTCTGCTTGTCCTGGGCTGCTCCTTCCCCTTCCTGCCCTTTCATGGACACCCTAAGGGGAAGCATGGACAGGGAGCCCTGTCCCTGATGCCCGGGGTACACCAGCAGCCCCGGGGTACACAGGAGATGGGGAACCACAGCGCTCATCCCAGACGCCACTATTTCTCCTTCTGGGAAATAAATAACTATTTCCCCTTCTGGACCGCCCTTCACACCCTTCGCCCTGCCTTCTGGCTGTGTGCCAGGCAGCATTCCGGGTTCCCCAGCAGAGATGTTCCATGCAGCCATGAGGAAAGGCTGCCTCTTTCCCACTGACTTATCAACTTCTTAAGGGCAGGAATGAGATGTTAAATTTACTTCGTGTTTTATGTTCATTGAAAGTATACAAGTAGATAATTGAGTGAACTGGCTACCGACTTCCAAGGAAAGCTGTGACGCCAGAGGAAGGCTTAGCGGGCATCGGAGCCTCCCCTCGCTTCACACGGGAGCCATTAAGTATTTGCGCATCCCTAGGCTTGCTAGGGGAAAAAATCACAAGACAACCCTTGGACTCACATCTCCCATTTCAAGGCTTTTCTGTCCATAGCCGGGCTAGTTTCTAATTACTTTTCTGTGAACCCAGCTTACAACTCAAACACAGAAATCCCCATCAAAGACTTGCTTCTTACCTGCTAATGACTTAACTTCTGCTCTTACATCAAGTCTACACTGGGATATGCATGCACCCAGGGAACGGAAAAAGCACAATGAGCCACCTGCCCTCCCTCCTCCTCTTCCTCCTCTTCCTCCTCCTCTTCTTTCCCTTCAGTAATGAAAACTGGAAATTGTCTCCACAAAGCACAGCATCATCTTGGGAGGTGAGTGCGAGCGTGCATTGCTTTAGCAATTGACATCTTTTTTTTTTTTCAGAAACATCCTCATTGTCAGAATTTTTCTCTTTGTCAGAGATTGACAGTTGTTAAAGTTCTGACGGCTGGGGGCTGGAGAGATGGCTCAGTGGTTAAGAGCACTGGCTGCTCTCCAGAGATCCTGAGTTCAAACCCCAGCAACCACACGGTGGCTCACAACCATCTATAATGGGATCCACTGCCCTCTTCTGAAGACAGTGATAGTGTACTCATATACAATAAATAAATTAATCTTTTTTTTTAAGTTCTGACAGCTGGAAGTTAAGGGGCACATGGGACAGATGAAAAGAGGCATGGGAGGAATCCTATTGGAGAGGGCTTCACAGCCCAACCTTTCTCTCTTTAGAAACATTGGCATCACTGTCTATCAGTCCCTAGTTAGAACCTGGCCCCTTACCTGCTGTAGAGAGTTTTTCCTTCACCATCAAAGGGAATTTGCTGTATCTCTGTCTGACTTGATCTCCTTGTCTACAGACATCGTCTGATTAGCAGAATCATGTGAACTCTTAGAATCTTTCTCCCAAAGCATCGTATGGCATACTGCATCACAGGAAAAGCAACTGGTTACCAAAAGGTAGCTATTTAGACTGGCTGAAACTGCACAGTACATACAGTTTAATCTTGTGAATCATTTGAGGATTATCAGAATAGACATCATATTGAAAACAAAGTATACTCCAAAGAGGACATCTCTAGAGGCACCGTCTCCTCTGTATATACAAATGATACCAAATACTACAGAGGGTGGAGGTTAGCCGCCAGATAGGAAGGGTGGGGGTGGTAATTTGTTTCCAGCTTTCATTAGGTCTCCTGAAACACCACAGCCTTCAGTCCTGCCGCTGGCACTGCGGTGTGTCCATCTGCAAGCACTCTGGTTGACTGTGGGGATCTGGGAGCCGACGGCTTGGACCCTGGGATGTTTTTAGTTTAGTGAGAAAAGGGAGCTATGACCACGTTAGAAACAGATAATAGTTTGCAAATTGCAATGGGGCAGAAGGGTGGGACAGAGAGCAAAGAAAATGGTCCACATCGGCTGTCCACATGGCCTCACCACGAGGGGGCATCTTAGAAGGAGGCCATGTATATAATTCCCTGGATCTGTTCTTTGACAATGGCTTAATCACTTCAAATCAATACCAGCAAGCATCTGACCCACCACAGGAGAGCCAGGAGAGAAAAGATGGAGTGAGTTCCTTTCTTTTCAATGCCAAGAACAGCGTGCTCCTGAACGCTAGGTGTGGCCTCAGTTAAGGGCAGAGCTGAGTGGGTTAAGTCTCCTGCCATCTCTGTTTTCTTCCTTATAAGGTATATAAGGTCAAACTGAATGTGGCCCTTTTGTGCCTGTATGGCTTCAAGCCCTCTCATTTCTAGGATAGGATGCTGTTTTATTTTTTATTTTATTTTGGTTTCCAAGGAGCATTCAGTTAGGTTATGGCTTGGATCTTAACTGTTCTCCATGCATTAAAATCTTGGTGGCCAGCCTGTCATACTGTTGGGAGGTGGTAGAACTTTTAGGAGGCAAGGGTAGATGGAAGGAAGGAAGGAAGGAAGGAAGGAAGGAAGGAAGGAAGGAAGGATACTGTGGGGTGGCTTCTCTTCAGCTTCTCTTCAGTGACGTGCTGCCTCCCCTGGAGCCCAGAAACAAAAGTGCCAACCAAACAGCTGAAATAGTAAAGCCAAACCACGTCTGTAAACTGTTGCTCTCCAGTACCTCAGTCATGGGATGGAGAAACTAAGGTAAGTGGCCATGCGGTTTATAAGGGGCAAGAGTCCTTCCTAGGTGCTCAGGGTGAAAGAGGAAACAATTCTGGAGTCCCAGGAGCTTTAGCATCATAGGAAGGAGAAGGCAAATAAATGATTGAGACAGCTCAAATTCTGAATGAAGCCTCTGTGTGTGTGTGTGTGTGTGTGTGTGTGTGTGTGTGTTTACATGTGTATTTATAATTGCCAGCTTGGCTAGGCTTCTGAACTTTCATTCTTTGGCAGCTAAAGAGAAGCTAATCAATATGAAACAAACTCTCGACTGTAAGGTCCAAACACAAATCCTTCTCCTTCTGACCCCATCTGTCAGCCTGCAGCATATGGCTTCCTGTGTAAGTGGAATTTACTGTGACCTTCATGCCCACTCAGAGTTGCATATCAACCCGTCCCCTCGGGGCTAATTTTTCTGACTGGTAGAGGATCTCCAAGTGGATGGAGTGCTTCCAGGAAAGCCAGGGTTTAATGAGCTGGAACAGGAAGTGACAGGAGCTGTGAGTGACAGGCTGCTTTGCTGATTGCTTGAGTGCCCAGATTAAGAAATGATGTCAAGGGAGACATGGAGTCCTCCAGGCATCATAGAAATAATGGTTGGCTACTTGGTTCTGTTTTCTACTGAATATCAAGTTTTGGTGACATATAAATGATGCTTCTTCTTAATAATTATCACTTAATGTGGGAAGTTTCAAATAAAGGAATAGCTTTGAAACTGGCTTTCTGTGGTTGTCACTGAGAATATCTTCACTGGGGATAGAAAATGGCAGTTACCAAAAAAGTGATTCCAGTGAGGCCACACTGCAGCCTCAGCCCCCAGAGGTTGTGTTTCTTTCTCCAGTTCACACTTAACAAGTGATAACTATACTGTAGTCTCTGATTGAGAGTGTCTGTAATTTAAGACCTAGAATTCTCAAGATCTTAGCACAGACTGAACATAATAGTGTAGGAAACATGAATCAGGCTTTTTAAAGATCTTTTCTGGTTAAAGAAACAAGCATCTAGTTCTTTCCTGCCAAGAAAAAGACTGAGCAGCTAGAAACTGGGAGCACTCACAGGAAAATTCCCGACATCACTTCAGAGTGGGAGGAAAAGACAATGGCAAAGGCAGTTGTGTTGGGGTGTTTGCTGGATAGACAGTCTTCTCAGGGAAAGCTAGATCCCCACGGGTGCCCTATTCCTAGTGCATGCATGTGTACATGTGTCAGTGTGTTCATACAGGTGCAATTGTGTACATGCGTATACAAAGACCCCGACTCCGTCTCAGGTATCATTCATTCCTCGGGAGACATCTACCTCGTTCTTTCCGACAAGGTTTCCGGTTGGTCCAGGGCTTTCTGGTTAGGCTAGGCTGGTTACCCAGCAAGCCCCAGGGATCTACCTGTCCCCGCCTCTCCAGCGCTGGGGTTTCAGGCACACACCACCACAACTGAATTTTTTATGTGGGTTCTGGAGATGGAACTGGAGTGCTTGTGCTGTCTCACTGGCTGAGCTATAGTCCCACCCCCTGGAGCTGTGCTTTCAAACGTGCCAGGCACTGTGCTAACCTCAGTTCTGTGAGGACCCAGCGTGGAAGGTAATGCAGGAAGAGGAGAGCAAGCCGGGTGGTGGTGGCGTGGTGGCGCACGCCTGTAAGCCCAGCACTCTAGGAGGCAGAGGCAGGCAGATTTCTGAGTTCGAGGCCAGCCTGGTCTACACAGAGAAACCCTGTCTCAAAAAATCAAAAACAAAACAAAACAAAACAAAAAAAAAAAAAAAAAAAGAGGAGAACAGAAAGGAGACCTGTATTTTCTAATAACTTGTTGATGTCACCCCCTTTTTTTTGATGAAGACTGCCTGCACATGAGCCATGTTGAACTGATGTTTTGTTGTTGGAAGGATCTAAATGCAAGTGATTTTCAGAGACATACTCAAATTGGGCATAATACAACTTATTTTTAAAAAGAAATACTGTAAATGTCCTATTTTGGTTGTTTATTATTGTTTTGTAGGTGGTTATTTTTGTTTTTAAAGTTCTGAAGATTAAACCCTTGCATATTCAAGACAAGCACTTCATCACAGAGCTATTCCCAGGCCTTGCATACTTTCAGTTTTTATTCTTCATGTGTGTGTATGTGCACGTGTGTGGAAGCCAGAGCCTTTTCTAACTGTTCTTCCCCTTGGTTTTGATATGCAGTGTTCACACATGTATCTAGACTGGCTGGCTAGCAGGCAGCTGACATGCATCCTCTCGCCAGCTCTTCAGTGCTGGGACGGAAGGTACGTACCACCGTACCCAGCTTCTTACGTAGTGTTGGGGATCTGAACTCAGGTCCTCATGTTTGTACAGAAATGCTCTACCAACTAAGCCACTTCTCAGCTTTGACTTTTAATTTTTGAGACCTAGTTTCACTTGGGTGGTTAGGCTGGCCTTGAACTCACTCTGCAGCACAGGCAGGCTTTGAACCTGCTGTTGCCCCGGCCTAAGTAGGTAGGATTATAGGCGCGTACCACCAGGCTTAGATTTTATTTTACTTCTTTATTCATCCTAAATTAAAACCATTATCTTTTTGTATGTAACCTTTGTTTTTAAGTATAGTATTCATATATAAACCCATCTCCTCTTTTGCGGTTTTATTTACCAACTTATGAAATCCATTGCTTTGAAGTATACAAATCAACGATGTTTAGTTTAGTCACAAAGCTGTGTAACCATCACCACCTACCCAATTCTATAATAATCTCTTTTGTCATTTCCAAGAGGAAGCCCGGCATACAAGCAGTCACTGCCTACTTCTCAGAGATGTCGGCTCTACACACTTGATGCGAAGAAATCACAATATGACTTCCTTTGCCTGGCTTCTTTCATGTAGTCTAATAATTAAAATATAATTTTCACCCTTGTTGTAACACATATTCCTTTTGTAACTAATATTCAGGTATATACAACATTGTGTTTGTATATCCGATTGGTGGTCATTTTGCTTGTTCACACCTTTTTGCTGTCCAGAATGACTGTGCTGTGGACAGAAGTGTGTAACTTGTTGTGTAGGCAGGCACTGCCTGGGAATAGGGTCCTGGGCACGGCGGTAACTTTTGAAGGACTCAAGGAGCTACGGCGCTGGAATGCACCCAGCCACGGCCCACTGACAGCCGCAGCTCTGTTCATCTGCATATCACCTGGCTGCTTCCTCTGTTCATTCTTCTTTGTCATAAATGGTGCTTTGCTGTTGTCCTGGTGTGCCTTCTCGTGTGACATGATGCTGAAGCGTCTTTTAACTTGCCTATTGGTTATCTTTGAAAAAGTTTAAGTCTTATGCCCACTTTTAAATTGAGTTACTTTGTATAAAGATTTATTTATTTGTTATATGTAAGTACACTGTAGCTGTCTTCAGACACACCAGAAGAGGGCGTCAGATCTCATTATAGATGGTGTGAGACACCATGTGGTTACTGGGATTTGAACTCAGGACCTTGGAAGAGCAGTCAGTGCTCTTAACCACTGAGCCATCTCTCCAGCCCTTGAGTTACTTTTTAATTGCTGCATTGTAAGAATAATGTCTTCTGGGTGCGAGCCTGTTATTTCATGCTTTTTAAATATTCCACCTCTTTGGGCTGTCTTTACTATCTGATGAGTCCTCTGAAGCCTAAAAGGTTTTAATTTTTTCTGCACTGATTGAACCCAGGGCCCGCACCTGAGGCCAGAACTCTAGGGCTGAGTACACTCCTAGTCTGCAAAGTCGCTCTTCTGGTAACGCCTTCACGTCCTCCCCGCTCTTCTGACCTGACTGGTGTCTGGCGATATGCTTGTGGGACCTTCCTTACATCTAATGAGTTGCTTCTCTCTTGCTGCTTTCAAAATTAGTTATCTTTGACTTTTGTTTTACATTATTAATTATGCATTTGTGCCAGGGCAGGGGGAGGGGTGCAGGCCACAATGCGTGTGGAGACCTCGGAACAATTTGCAGGAGTCTGTCGTCTCCATCCACCACGTGGGTCCCAGGGGTAGAAGTCAGGTCTTAGACATTCCAGCAAATGCCTGAACCCTCTGAGCCTCCTCAGCAGCCAGATTTTTGATAGGTTGTGTGTGTGTGTGTGTGTGTGTGTGTGTGTGTGTGTGTGTGAAGCCTTATCTGAATCCATTTCCCTTTGTCCTGGTTGGCATCCTTCGAATTTTCTTGAATTCTAGTGAGGCCTCTTCTCAGATGGTGGGATGTTACAGGTCATAGGACATTGTGTATTAGATACATTATCTGGGTCCTTTCTCTCTCTTCTAGAATTTCCAAAATGCATCTATTGCTATATTTGATCATGCTCTGTAATCTTCATAAGCTGTCTTTACATCTCTTCATTTTCTCTTTACTCCGTGGTCTTTACTGTCTACCTGCCTAGATTTAGAATCAACAAGAAAAGCAGGGTGTGGTGATCCACGCTCATGACCCCAGCACTCACAGGAGGTGAGAGTAAAATTCCCACCCCAAGCCAGCCTAGCCTATATGGCAAGTTTTAGCCTAGCCAGGGCTGCATAGTGGAATTCTGTCTTTAAAAAAAGATACCTAGAAGATAGTAGGACATGGCTCTGGTTGTATCTATGAGGGAATTTCCAGAGAAGATTAACTGAAAGAGAAATCTCCTGAAGGCAGAAGCTGCCTTCCATGGGGAAGAGAGTCGGGAAAGTGCCAGTGTTCTTTTTTCCTGGTGTCCTTCCATGGTGGCCTAAGAACTGCTGTGGTCCACCGTGTCTTCCCAGCCGCTGTAGACTAGGTCTTCCGTAAGCACAAAGTTATGATTCATGGTTCTCCCTTAAGCGTTTCTGTCGGGCGTTCTGGTCACAGCAATGAGAAGCGATATACTTCTCTCTTTGTCCATCCCCAGTGACTTGCCTGGAGATCACAGCTTGGTGGACTCTACAGCCAATCCATCCAGCACAGCCTTCTCTTCAGTTATTGTACCCGTCAGCTCCACCGGGATGTTGACCGGTTCCTTTTGTTGATTTTCTCGCTTTGCTCTTTGCTTGTTACCTGTACATCCTCCAGTTGGCTCGGTTCTCCTACCGCTCACCGAGTACTCTTCAAACAAGACTTTTGAGTTGTCAGGTAAACTAGATCTCTGAAGGTTTATCTTGGTCCTTTGGACCACGTATCCCTGTCTTCCATATGCGATATCTTGCTGGAGCATGAGCAATTGGAAGAATGCCTTGCCTCATCTGTCTTTACAGACAGCCACAGTCAGCCCAGCTGGAGATTCTTTGTGCCTCTCAACTCCCATTTTTTCCAGAGCTGCATCTCTTTGTGCTTAAGCGGCCCTGTTGTAGAAGGTTCTCCAAATTCGGGCTTCTTGCGCCCCCTGGTGTCTGCATGCAGTGCTGCAGCTAGCTGCGTAGGTTCTCTGATGTGCACAGAGTCACCAGCGTCTCCAGCGGCTTTTTAAGTGCTTCCGAGTTTACCCCTTAAACTTAGAATCAGACAAGGTAAAGCCAAGCGTTGGAAAGGCTCCCAGAGAGCCAGCGGGTTAGGCATACGTTCCATTCTTTCCTTCCAAAAGAAGAAACAGGAACTGGGCACTTTTCCTGGTCTCACGGAGCTGTCTGGCTCGTAGGAAGACTGTCGTACATGCAAGTAAGGGAGGCTTGCCCATCTAAGTTCAGCTGTTCTCGCCTGCGTGCTTTGCTGGGTTCGGTGACTTTCAGTTAGTTTTTGGAGTCCATAAAGCTTGATGGACTGTATATCGTGATAAGGACTGCTACTTTCTATTCTACCATCTTGCCATCCTTGCTCTAGAGTCTTAACTTTTGGAGTTGTGGTTTATTGATAACATGGTGAAAAGTGTTAAATTCCTACCTAGGAAAAATACACATACATAAAATGTGGGCTATAAGCCAGGGATGGAGGTTTGCACCTGAACTCCCAGCACCTGGGAGATACAGGCAGGAGGATCAGAATTTCAAGGTCAGCCTCAGCTACATAAGTTGGAGGTTAATTTGAGATAAATAGGATTTCCCCACCTGTGGTCTGTGTGTGTGTGTGTGTGTGTAAAAGAGAGAGAGATAGAGAGACAGAGACACAGAGACAAAAGGATAGAGAGAGAGAGAAAGAGAAAAGAGACAGAGACATACATTTCATAGAAATGGGAATATATTCCTAAGTATGTACTGATTTAGAAACCTTGATAGTCTGCACAGTGAAGAGTTAAATCAGCAGGTTCGAGGTACTCAGACTACAGATTCAGAAAAGGGCTGTCCCGTCACCAGCACTGAGAGATGAGAGATGGCCTCCGGAGTTTGACTACCCTGCCAGGGGCCTTTATCCGCCCAGGGCCTCAGGCCCCAGGATATGCATTTGTTCCCAGAAGTTATGCTGACATTGAGACCTACAGGGGTCATTTACTAAAGATTCTACCCTACTATGTGAACTTCCATAAAAATCCTGGACTCTTAGGCTCAGAAATCTTCCTACTGAGCGACACTTTGTAGATCATTGCTGAGAGAATTAAGCACTCTCCATGCGACCAGCAGCGGACAGCTGGAGGCTTGCGTCTGATTTCTTCTGGACTTTGCCCACGTGCCTTTCCCCTTAGGATTCTCTACCCCTTCGTTATGATATACTTTAATGTGAGTAGAGCAACATTTTCCGTGCCCCAGTAGCAAATTACCTTCTCTTGGGGACTGTATGCACTCTAAACCATCCATGCTGAGGAGGCCACCCTGCCAGGCCCCCTGCATTGCGTGACCTTCCTGTCATTCAGTATTTGCAGCATACATAAGCTGATCCAAAGAGAACATTGCTGTCTACGCACATAAAAGTCCAGGGATTCCGGGGGAATAGGCTGAGACCTTGATACCATCCTCTCCAGCTTTCTAATCTAAGTGGTAGAACTCTGCACACAGGTCGCATCCTAGCTTTCCGGTTGCAGCCAGTTTTTCTCATCATTCTACGATAGCCCCTCCCCTTTGCCTGGGGCGGGGCATACTCCGCGGGCCGCCAGTGGATGCTTGGGAGCTGAACAGCAACTCCAGCACAGGCCTCTCACTTCTTTCACGAAGAAAATCTGCTTTTATCATAAATTTTAGCATCTTTCCCCTACTGAGCGTATGATTTAATTTTTCTTTACTTACTACCTCAAGAACCTTCACCTTTCTCCTACAGGAAGTTGTTTACCCAACCCAACCCCCCTCCCCGCCTCTCTGTTGTCAACTTCCGTCTCTCTCAGTTTCTCACTCTGGAACCTTTCTGGACAGAATCGGGAGCCATCTAGTGTCTCCCACTCTGGTTTTGGAATTTTATCGCACCCGCGCTTTTGTGCCAGGGTCTGACTCTGCAGCCCAGGATGTCCTGGGACTCATCATGTGTAGCCCACACTCAGATTCCCAGCAGCCCTCTTGCTTGACTTCGCCTCTCTAGGATTCTAGGATCACAGGCCACCCTGCCCGGCTCTTTACAGTTGCTTCTGCCCAGTCTGTGGCTTGGGTTCTCATTTTTCTGACAGTGTCTCTTGCTGAGTGGTTTCTAGTTTTGAGTAAGAACATTTTACACTTCCAGCTCTCGATTTGGTTACATCGATCCAAGGGAGGGCCAGAGCCAGGACGCAGCTTCTGCAAACAGATATCCATCGCCATCTATTAAAAAGGCCCTCCTTCCTCCCACTATCAGCACCGTGGCGGAAAACCTATTGCCTCCGGTGTGTGTGTCATTTTTGACCTCCGTCATTCTATTAATCTGTATGTCTGTCTTTATGCTTTTTCTGATTTTGATTTCCATGGTTTTACAAGAAAGTCTTGAAAATGTCTGGCTTGGTTTCTCCGATTTCATTCTCTTTCCATCAGATTGCTTTGGCTTCAATAATTTTAGAATCAACTTGTCAATCTCTGCAAAATTACTGGCTGGGATTTTGAGTGGGTTTGTATTTAATCTTTAGATCAGTTGGGGAGGTTTAATAACTTAACAATTAAAGCCTTTTAATCCATGAACATGAATTCTCTCCATGCATTTAGGCTGTCTGCCTTCGGTGCTGCTCGGCGGTGTTTTGTAGTTTGCGCTGGGTGGGTCCTGTGATGTTTTGTTTAATTAACCCCTAGATGCATCCTTTATGTTGGCCAGCACTGCTAACACTATTGTTCTTTCATTTCAACGTGTAGTCGTTCTTTTGTAGTATAGAGAAGTCCAATAGATTTTGAACTTTTATGCACTCTGTATGCTTTTATTTTTAGATAAAATGGAGACAAATGAACTCTGAATGTGCTGAAGTGGTCAAAGGTTTTCTTTCTATGAACTCTGTGTTCCTTCGATTTCATAGTCATATTTGTCTGTCCTCTTTATTTTAGCAAGCACAAAGATATCACACAATGCTTACTATTTGACACGAAAAAGTCCTGTGTCATAAGCACTGTTATCATCTCAATTTAGAGATAAGGAAACAGAAACCTGGAACAATGGATTAATTACCGAAGTCCCACAGATAATAAGGGACTGGGACTGGGGATTGATTCTGGAGTCTGGCTTTTGAGCCCATGCCCTACATCAGAAGTCCTGAGACCTTTTGGTATCTGGACACCTTCATATTCTTAACAATGACTGAGCCCAGGTGTGCACAGAGAGAGACTGTGTGGCTGGGAAATGGTGAGTAAGAAATTTTGGTGGACTTAGTTAACCGCCAGATTTCCACGTTTGCCATAAAGCTCCAAAGTGAGAAGAACCCAGAGCAAACGCTTCGGTGTGCCCTCCTCCCCTGACAGTCCAGGGAGGATATGTCCCAGCTGCCCAGCAGAAGCCTGGAACCGGGCAGGTTTGAATCCTAGTGGAAATCAGACTTGAACTTTTTATCTTTTCCTAGAAGAGCAATAGACAGTGCAGGGCTCTGTTGAGCTGCTGGGCAGAGCAGTGAGCCATGCCTCCTGTCAGTCTTGTGACCACAGCAGTAAACAGTTGTAGCCTCGTCATATTCAATGCACTTTTTGACTTGGGATATTTCCATCTCACCTCCAGTCTATCAACTCTATTGTGCCAAGGAGCCTCTGCACAGCGTCAGTGTTGCCAGAAGTCTGCCAACCTTAAGCCTCCTGTAGTTTCTGCCCAGGGTGTTTTTGTACAGCTATGCCTGTGCCCTGAGGCCAAGCCAGTAAGTAGTAAGTTGCACAGTGTAAATATGCTTACAAAGGGAGATTCCTGCAGAATGCAGTGGGACTGGGCCTGTAGCACAACCCTGGAGCATTCTCCTAGTGTGCATGAGATCCTGGGTCCAGGTCCCAGCACCACAAAACAAACAAACAAAGTAAAAATGGAATGGAATACCGAGAGATTTCACATTGCTCTAAACAGTATTAAAAGTGGAAAAATTTAAAGTTATTAACTGTTTATTTTGGAATTTTGAATTAATAGTACTGGACTGAAGTTAACGGTAGGTGGGTGAAATTATGGAAATCAAAACCATGGGGAAGAGAGAGGCTAGTGTGTGTGTGTGTGTGTGTGTGTGTGTGTGTGCGTGTGTGATCACAGCCTCAGTTTTCTTGACTGGATAGAAGTAGGTAAAGATTTTGTCATAGCACAGAATGCATTAAACTGAAAACTAAGGCTGGAGAGATGGCTTAGTGGTTAAGAGCATTGACTGCTCTTCCAGAGGTCCTGAGTTCAATTCCCAGCAACCACATTACAGCCATCTGTAATGAGATCTGATGCTCTCTTCTGGTGTGTCTGAAGAGAGCAATGGTGTACTCGTATACAATAAATAAATAAATAGATAAATAAATAGATAAATAAATAAATAAATCTTAAAAAAAAAAAAAAGCAAAACTGAAAACTAAACATCGACAAATGAGGCCTAGGGAAAAGTAAGAAATCTGAGCTAGTGAAGTGCAAGAAGAAAACTAACTCTCAGAAGTTGTCCTTTGACCTACATACATAACACACTATGGCTCACACACACACACACACACACACACACACACACACACTATAAACAAAATAACATCTATCAAAATATATCATTGTAAAATGTGTTTTTGTTTTACCTGTACATCTGTGTGGCTCTGTGCCAAGTGCGCACAGTCTCCGACAGAGGCCAGGAGAGGGTGGTGGACCGGGAACTGGGGCTACAAGAGGGTGTGAGATGTCTGATTTGAGTGTTGGGACCTGAACTTAGGTCCTCTAGAAGAACAGCAGGTCCAGCTCTCTAGACCCTCAAAAGGTATTATTTAAAAAACTAGGTGGTGGGGTCGGAGTGACGATTCAGAAGTCAGGAGTGCATCTTGGCTCTCATAGAGGGCACAGGTTCAATTCCCGGTGCCCACTTGGAGACTCACACCTGTCTGAAACTCCAGGTCTGGGGATTTAATGCCCTCTTCTGGCCTCCTCGGACTCCCACACCCATGTGGGACACATAAAGTCATGCAGGCTCTCAGACATACACATAAATACAAAATAAAAAGGAAGGAAGAAGAGGCAGGCATAGCGACGGAGACCTTTAATCCAGCACTTACAGGGGAAGCAGGGGATCTCTGAGTCAGGAGCTATATTGTGAGACCTTGTCTTAAAAACACAAAACAAATAAACAACAAAAACCAAAAGAAAAGAAAAGAAAGGTAGACCACTTAGGGACTATTAAAGAATTCATATACAAAATATATTTAAAATTCCTTCAAATCTGAGTAAAAAATTAGTACATTACGCACCAAGAGACTCCTACAAAATGTTTGTGCCAGCTCTATAATTGGCTTAAATTAGACAGAATCCAAATATGCAACAAGAGGAAAATAAAACAATTTGTGATATGGCCATATAATGTAATATGATTAGTAGCAATAAAAGAAAGGGACTACTAATATACAGAAGACAAATGAATCTCAGACACATGCTGGGGAAAGGCAGCTGTAGTACTAGGGCGCGGCTCACTGGCCAGGCATGGTCCTTATGTGCACCAAGCCTTGGATTCAGTGCCCCTCCCAAACAAAAAGAAAAACACAAATATAAACACCTGGGAGCTCTGGCGCATATCTGTAGCCCCACCTACAAAAGAGATTGAGTCGGGAGGATCTCAAGTTCAAAGCCAGTCTAGGTAACTTAGCAAGACCCTGTCTCCAAAAGGGATAGGGGCTTAGCTGGAAGCCCTGAAATGCATACATACTGTATGCCTTCATTTATGTGTCATTAAAAACCAAGCCAAGTTAATATGTTATATATATGTATGTCAGACTGGTCACCTCTCAGAGGTGGACATTGATTTAATAATACATAGATGCCCTTCCAAGATAGGTTATGATATATGCATATATGTTAAAAAAACAAGGTAAATGTTTAAGATTTGTATATTTAACTGTATATGAACTGTGTCAAGCTCTTTGAAACACAGTATCACTATGTAACTCTGACTGTCTGGAACTCATTCTGTAGTCCAGGCTGGCCTTGAACTCACAGAGATTCACCTACCTCTGCCTCACAAGCTCTGGAATTAAAGGTGTGCGCCACCGTGCCCAGTCCTAGAAGTCAATTTTTAAAACTGTAAGTAGAACAAAGTGCTGAAGATCTCCCAAAGCCTATGTTTTGGTTTTCTATCAAATCTTAGAAATGGAAAGAGAAATATAAAAGTAGGAACTATTAAAATATTAAACTTGCTACATATCAACACACAAATAATATCATTATGCAAATAACTCCCTTTCCTTTCTATTCAACATAGTGTTTTCATGGCTTCTCTGTGAATCCCACATCATAAACTCCAATCATACTCACTGTCCAGTTGTTCTGTGTCTGCCTGCCACTCTCCCGTATCCCCCCAATCAACCAAAAAGAAGCAAGAAAAAGAAAAAAGCCAAGTCCAACTGTGCTCTCTGTACTCCCTGGAGCAGGTTCGAACTCTTGG
The DNA here is from genome assembly GCF_947179515.1 of Apodemus sylvaticus. Lineage (NCBI taxonomy): Eukaryota > Metazoa > Chordata > Mammalia > Rodentia > Muridae > Apodemus > Apodemus sylvaticus. Next base: position 79,563,084 of record NC_067482.1, read on the forward strand.
TGGCCTGAGTCGCCCTCCAGCACCCCCGCCCCCATGGAAGCCAACAATCGTGAGCGCCGACTTCAGCAGCATCACCACACCTTTCAAGAGTTCTCTTCTATGGCTTCCAGTTTAGGCTGCTACTGACTTTGGTGGAGGTGGGGAGGCTTGGAGTAGCGGTGTCACCAAAGCCTTCCATGTCTCTCCCGGCTATGCATCTGTGGTCATTGATATCACTGCAAAAATAACGTCCTGCTCCTTACAGTCAGCAGGAGCACGGATAACTCCATTTCTTTTTCTAAAACGTTTTTATCAATTATTTGTTTCACGTCGTCTCACACCTCTCCTGATCCCCTCCTATCTACCCTCTGCCCTTGCAACCTCCTCCCCAAAAGAAAACACACACACAAAAAAACAAAAAACAAACAAACAAACAAACAAAAAACCCAAAGCATAGAGAGAGAGAGACAGAGAGAGAGAGAGACAGAGAGAGAGAGACTGGGGCTAGCTCTCTTACGCTGCCCAGGCAAGATACACAGACCTCTCTCCCAAGTGCTGCAGCCGGTGAGAGGCGGGGCCAGCTCTCCTGCTCTCGTGGTCCCAGGTCATGTTAAGAGCATCTCCTCTAACTCAGGCCACCCACAGCAGATGAGTGTCAGGGTCAGCTCTCCCACGTTCTTGCCCTCGGGGCCAGCTCACATCCCTCTCCCTGCCAACCTGCACTCCTGCCAACAGGGCCAGCTCCACAGTGCTGCTACCTGTGAGCAGTGGGGCAGGCTCTCCAGAATGCTGTGAGGGATGGAGCTGGCTGTGCGGAGCCCCTGGACATCCATGTGGTCACTGGCAACTGCATAGACCAGGGCCGTATGTCCCCGTGATCTCTAGTGGTAATACCAGCCATGGACGTCGACATAGACCCCTGCTGCTGCACGCCACTGACCCAGACATGTCCCTCCAAGGCAGCATTGGTTGGGATGTCACCATGGCCTCAGGTGGCAGAGCTGGCCACGCATAACAGCCTGCTCCTCTCTAGTGTCAAGTCTCCAGTCCCATCTCTCTTCATAATGCTCAAGCTGTTCCATTTCTTTTTTCTCCCATCTGCCCACCACATACTTGCACGTTGTGGTTGCCTGTCCCACTTCAGGCAGGCCACAAGGCTGGCAGGTGACCTCCTCTTCCTCCCCACCCCCACTGCATGGCTTGGTGGCTACATTCTACCCATGTGGCATGGTTGAAGGTGAGTCAGGTCTGTGGGCAACCCCCACCCCTGCCCGCACCACGCTGAGCCAACTCGATTCTCTTAATAACAAAAAGCATCAAGCCATGTGCGCAGACCTGAAATCCCAGCATTCGAGAAGCAGAGGCAGAGGGTTGCACATCCTAAGCCAGCCTGGGCTGGTAGCAAGAACCTGTCTCCAAAAACAACAAAAACAAAAACCCTCATGAGAAAACTGACATTCAGAGTCTCCTTGGTGAGAAGGGTGACAGTATTGTACTTCTTTGCAGATTTCTTTAATGTCTGGCTTAAAAGAATTCAGCTGAGTTCAAAAACCTGTGTCTGCATTTAATTTGTTACAACTTCATATTAATCAGCCTTTGGAAACTCCAGTGTATACTTAGGGGGAAAGCAAATGAAGGGACAAACAGCAGGTTAGAATCATTAGGATGACAGCTTGGACCTCGTGACCTCCCGGGTCTCACAGAAGCGAGGTTGTTCCCCTTGTGGCAGGTTGACCCCTGCCTCTGACTCACCTCCCTTGGTGGCTTCTTTAGCACGTGGCTAGAAAAGGAATGAAACGATTTTTCAGAGTGGAGTTTGCATTCCTAGTACCTTTCAGATTTTCCTCTGTTCCACTCTTCCCTCCATGACATTTTGAAGGTTTGATGGCTTTGGTGCACAGGACATTTTTTTCCTGTCATCTTTTCTTCACTCGGAGACCATATTCCGACCAGCTAGACTCTGCACAGCATGGCAGAGTCAGTCTCAAGGTGACCTCTGTCATCACTTTCCTAGGATGATGGTTTATCTGAGAGCACAGCTAGAATTAGTGCATCCGTGTATGTGTGCAGCATCCAATTATAAAATGCAAGTGCAGAAAGGTCACTTTTATCCTGTCTCAAGTGCCGCCCCCTCCCCTCCCACAGGTACTTAGGAACTCTCCACATTTTGTTACCCAAAGCCGTGTGAAATCTCTTTAAAGATTTTAATTATTTTAATTTATGTGTCTGTATGTTTATGCCACACACATGGTATCAGAGTCCAGGATCTAGAGTCGCAGGGGGTCGTGAGCTGCCCAGTGTGGGGAGAGAGCACTGACCCGCCTCCCTCTGCAAAGGCAGCTAATCTTTGAGCCACCCCCAAATCTCTGCAGCCTCTGAAACTTGTCTTTAAATGACTTGGGGAAACCTGTGCACTACAAGGCCCACTAGTCTGAGTTAAGTCAGGAACATCCTCCAAATTTTCCCTAAATGGTAATAAATATGTTACGGGCATTTTTCCCCTCACAGACTATTTTAAATTGCAACGGGAACAAGCCTTCAAACCATGAAACACAATAAAACCTTTTTATTTCCATAACACTTAATTGCATCTTCCTAAGGAAGAATATTTTTATCGGCAAATTTGGAGCAGGAAAAGCAGGTTGCCGTTTCTCATTTCCACAACAGCGTTGTGAGTCCAGGCGGTCGGTGCTCTGGGTAAGGTGGAGGAGGAGGAGGTGGGGCTTCAGACTTGTGGGGGAGTGATTAAAGCCCGGAGACAACAAGGCCTCTTTCTCAGACAGCTCCTTCCAACATCTGCACTTCCGGCAGCTCAGAGCCTTTCATAGCCAGGAAAAATACATCCCGTAGTGCTCAGTCATACACTTCTCCAGGATTGTAGATAAACCCCATTATCAAGAAAAGGCTTGAGTCCCACTTATTCCCTTCTGTCCCACTAAAGTGGCTTTTTAGTGCTGGGGACCATTCTGGGCACGTCCGTGATGTCCTTGTGTAGACCTCTCCCCGTGGAGCGCAAGAATGAGAAACGTGCCCCCGGGTTCCAGAGAGTTTACAACGTTTCTAGTTCTTTTTTATGGAGGACACTAAGGGGATTCAGACTAAAACATGGGGGGGGGGGGACCTGTGGAAGGAAAATTGTGATCTAAGTTAAGCAGCTCTGGTGGGAAAGGCATCCTGGCAGTTAGGGAGCCAAGGAACACCACAGAGTCTCACTGCACAATAAAACCTCACACAAGAGATTGTGAGGGATACCCCAGGAGGTAGGGTGCCTTCGCTCAGGTCAGAAACAGCAGAGAACTGGGCAGAGAGCAGGGCTTATATAGGATTTCTTAGGGGGTGGCACTTTCCAGAGTAGCAATTTCCAGGGTGAGGATTGGTGGAATTTCAAGTCCTGAAGCTGGAGCTTAGGGATTGGTTAGTTTTTCTGTTCAGGGATTGGTGGGATTTTTTTTTTTTTTCTTGTAAAGTGTGGCCGAGCTACTCTCTCAGGGCTGGAAATGATTTTAGTTATAGCAATTAGAAAACTTCTTTTAGGGCTGTTATGGAAGTCTGGGGTGAGGCCTGGCTACTACTGGTGCTTCTCAGGAGGAAGTGGGGAGAGGGCGGGACTGGCTACTTTCCTGCCTTGAGGGTTTACCGTAAGTATTTCTACTTGGATGGAAGGGTAACCTGGGACTTGGAAATCCACACAGCTCTGAGGGAAGAAGGTATCCCAATGGAAGGACATCCTGAGACATGGGGGCCCAGGACCACACAGCTCTGAGAGGAAGCCTCCTCAGCAAAGGCAGTGCAGTTCCCAGGGGAGGGGATCCCCAGCTGAGCTCAGGAGCTCAGGAGCCTCAGCCCTGCCCCACTTCTTCATTTCCTCCTTCATTGCTTCTTGGCTTCTTCAGATGAGAGCCACACCAGCCAGCAAATGTCATGAAAGAGATTTCATTGGAGGGTCCGGAGTATGGAGAAACAAATCCAGGATGGCTGCCTCTGGCCTTGGGAGCAGACAGCAGGGAACCGGGCAAAGGGCGGGGCTCATATAGGATTTCTTAGGGGGCAGAGCTTTTCAGGGTAGAGATTTGCAGATAGAGGATTGATGGGATTTCAAGGTCTGAACTTGAGGAGCTCAGGGTGGCAATTCCTTCTCCGCTGAAGGCAGCTTCGGCTGAGGTGCCATCTCTCGAGCTGCTCTGGAACTCTGAGGAGGAGGTACTACCACCGCGGACTGCTGCTGTGGGACAGGCCTCGAGGTGGTATTTCATGAAGGCCTGAGGCAGGAAAGAAGGTGGACAGCTCCTCATGATGGCAGCAGGTTGAGGCGTTGCTGCTTTGACCATTGCTGCCATTTTGGCATCTTATGGTGGCCTTAGGCTGGGACAGGAAGGAGGGGACAGCTTTTGCGATGCAGTTTAGGAATTACTTTTACAAAACTTTAAAAAAAAAAAAAGTTTACAAAGTATACAAAGTTTACAAAGGGAGTCCTTCCCTACTGCTTGTGTTGGCGTGAATAAGCCAACAGCTAGGCCTTAGAATGCTGAACTCTATCGACCCGCGTAAATCCTGAGGGATGCGGAGTCTTGTACTCATTAGAGATGATGGCGCCCACACCGAGGGTGAGGAATTAAAGCCCGGAAGGAGTATGTTCCCAAAACCAACTAGTTAGCAGCACATTCTCAGTTTAACTCACTGAGTGAAAAACCCAAGTGTCTGGCCGGGCTGTGTTCCTTAACAGACGTCCCTAAAAGGTCGCCCCTCCCCAGAGCTGCCATTTCCGGCTTGCTTTCCTCCCCATCTCCAAGGCTGGCCTAATGAGTCCTGGTATATCGCATCTCTCTGCCTCTGGTCCCTCTACACCATGGCTATGTTAAGGACACTGTCAAGACAGTTTCCCATCTCTGGCTCCTCCTCGCTCTAATCAAAGGGTTTGAAGGATTAGGAACAGTTCACCATCTGAAGGCCATTATTCTAACTACATCAGGTAGAGTCCGGCTGGTATTAGGACGGCCATAGGGCCCTGAAAACTGCCATCAAGTGCTGTCTTCATGGGAAGTGGCTGGAGCACCACAGAAAACAGGGGTGAGCACTCCTCACTGTCTTCTAGTGCTCCCTAGTCTATCTAGTGTTCCCTTTATTTACAACTGATCAGGAACCACACTAGCCCAGCCTAACACAGAGTTCTGTGTGGCAGAGCAGAGTGCAGAAAGACAGGTTTGAAGGAATGATATAGCTTTGTAAGCAAAAAAGACAGCAGTTTTTAGAATTGCATGAAGATGTTCCTCATCCAACAGTGGTGCGGTGCCTCAGCAAATCTATTTTAATACATGCTTGCTTTCTGTCATAAAGGTGTGGATGCCTGGGACCTGGGTAAAATACCTGGGAGTGGCTGAGGCAGTCATACCTTACATCACTAGCCCAGGAAGGACATAACATTCAGACAAGAGCAGCTGCTCTTCAGTGGGCATCAATTTCACACCATCGTCCTAAAGCTGAAAATTTCTTAGGTCAAACCAATGTAAGCCGGGATGGTCTGTGTGCTTAATTGAAAATTTATAATTTGGCCTGGCAGTGGTGGTGCCAGTGTAGGATAAAAGGACCAAGGGAAGACCACACTGACCCAGACCTGACCCCAAGACCAGGCCCAAGAAACTGAATTCTACCAATCCCTGAGCTTGCCACACAAACCCACCAATCCCTGAACTCAAAACCTCTCTGACCCTGGAAGCTCCACCCCAACCTGCCCCCAAGAAATCCTATACACCCTGCTCTCTGATCAGCCCCCTGCTGCTTCACACAAGAGCAGAGGCAGCCACGGAGGCAGCCGCACTCCTGGGGTTTTCCCTTCCACTAAATCTTGTGTGTGAGGTTTGTTGTGTGGTGTGACTTTGTGGTATTCCTTGGCTCCCAACTGCCAAGATCCCTCCCTGACCAGAGCGGTAATACTTTTGCCAGAGCAGAGCTTTTGCTGGGGAAGCCTTCCCCTGTAGCAGCTGAAGCAGACCTGCCACACTTCTGTAGGGGAAGCCACTCCCTTCAGAGCACACCTAGCATTCAGGAGGCAGAGGCAAGCTTATCTCTGAGTTCAAGGCCAACCTAGTCTACAGGGCTCAAGGGGAAAAAAAAAGACAAAACAAAATGACAACAGCAACAAAAAGAAAGAAAGTCATAACTCCAATATGTAACTATTTTTAAACACTGTAAGAAAAAGAAAAAGATCCCAGCTGACTATAGTGGCACATGCTTGCAATCTCAGCAACTTGAGAAATTAAGGCAGGAAGATTACAAGTTCAAGGCTAGCCTGGGCACCTTAGAGAGACTTGTCCCAAAATGAAAAAAAAAAAGTTGAGGGGGGATCTGGAGTTCAGTGGTAGAGTGGGGTGGAGTGGGGGGGGGGAAACTGCAGGTCTGTTGGCAGCAGCACCCACACAAACATGATCAGTGCACTCTCTGAACAGTGACGCTATGATGACCACGTTATAATCAGGCAATAGGAAAATTTCAATCCCTTTATAGTTCCCTGGGACCGCTGACAGATAACACTGTCTGCCATTGCCCAGAATGTCCTTATGTCACACATGACTGCATACAGTGATGAGGGTGGGAGCCCTGTAGAGCAGAAAGCACAGAAATGCTTAAAAACCAAAACGATGGCATTGCCAATAAGAAAACCCATGAAGATGGTTTTTATGGGCTAGAGGGGCTTACCAAAAGAATACTGTCTTGGTTAGGTTTTTACTGCTGTGAAGAGACACCATGACCACAGCAGCTCTTATAAAGGAAACCCTTTAATCAGTTTTGGCGGGTTAGTCCTTATTGTCATGGTGGGAAGCATGGCGGGAAGCATGGCGGGATGCATGGCGGGAAGCATGGCGGGAAGCATGGCGGGATGCATGGCGGGAAGCATGGGGGATGCATGGTGGGATGCATGGCGGGAAGCATGGGGGATGCATGGTGGGATGCATGGCGGGAAGCATGGCGGGAAGCATGGCGGGATGCATGGCGGGAAGCATGGCGGGATGCATGGCGGGAAGCATGGCGGGAAGCATGGCGGGATGCATGGCGGGAAGCATGGGGGATGCATGGTGGGATGCATGGCGGGAAGCATGGGGGATGCATGGCGGGAAGCATAGCGGGAAGCATGGCGGGATGCATGGCGGGAAGCATGGCGGGATGCATGGCGGGAAGCATGGCGGGAAGCATGGCGGGAAGCATGGCGGGATGCATGGTGGGATGCATGGCGGGATGCATGGCAGGATGCAGGCAGGCATGGTGCTGGAAAGATAGTGAGTTCTATGTCAGGATTGGCAGACAGCAGGAAGAAAATGGGACCCTGCATCTAGAATCTCAAAGCCCACCCCTCAATGGCCACACCCACTCCAACAAGGTCACACCCATTCCAACAAGGCCACATTTAATCCTTTCAAATAGTGCCACACTCTGTGAGCCCATCAGGGACATTTTCATTCAAACCACCACAAACACCAATGGCAAAAGTGGACCCAATTGAGCAACAAAAATGAAGTAGGATGTAAATTTGTTCTTGGAATTAGAAGAGATGATACGACACGGGGTTATTAAGGAGATGATTATACATAAAGACAGAATCATCCATCTCCGAAAGACTGGCAGTATCAGCATGTCAGCCCTGAATTACAGCCCAGCTATGAAGTAAACACCACAGGCATCTATTTTGACTTTAATAAATGACAGTATAAATCAACAGAGGAAACGGCAAATCCTCTGTGCAGAGGAACTCCAGATACATCGATTTTTCTTAGGGCGTGGAGACTTTTCTCTGTAACCCCTGCATTAGTGAGGTAGCAATGTGAGATCAGGTGTTCAAAGCCATCTTGAGCTATACAGTGAGTTAGAGACTACTCTAGCCTGGGTGAGACCTCCAATCATTAATTGCGGGCTTCCAAAGGGAGCAGTGTGGGCTGGGAGTAAGGTTTAGCGGCGCAGTACTTGGTGCAGTACTTGGTGCAGTACTTGCCGAGCATGCTCAGTCAAGGTCATGAGTTTGGTTTCTTCCCCTGCCCCCAGACTGCAGGAAATTATAATTCAAAGCTTTTTTAGGTGCTGGGGTTGAACTGAGCGCCTTGCTGATGTACTAGCACTAAGACAAGGCAAGCCTGGGAAGTTCAGAGAGACATTAAGTTCCCAGAAAGGTTTTTCTTTTACAAAAATATATGTGCATTTGAAAAAATTAAAATATGATTTTTGTTCAGTCCAGAAACACTATTTTTCATAACTTCCAATTAAAATAGTCCTGACACAGGCAAAAGAATGTTAGAGCATAGGATAGCAATGGGTTATCTGTCTCCAGGGTTGAGCGCTGTCCGGTGGGGCACAGTCTCCTGAGGACCCATGCATGACCGTCCTGAGGCGGGATTTGAGGGTGCTTTACCAGGCCAGGGTGTCACACGGCCAGCAGAGACGGCACAGGCTCGGTTCGATTTGGTTTGTATTTTTGTCTCTCTCAGGGCTGAGAGTAAATCTGGGGTCTTATATAGGATAGACAAGTACTCTACCACTGAGATGCATGCACTCCACAGGGACACTGTGTCTCCCTTGGGCTGCCAGACTCTTAAAACAATGGGTCCCAGGGAACGGAATTTCCTCAGGAATCTCAACCTAGGAAGGAAAAGTTTGAAGCCTGGGGCAGCTGGAGGAGGAACTTGTCTCCCAGGGAGAGATTCCTAAGTTCTGATGTGTTAGACCACCTAGCAGGAGAGGCTGATGCCGGGGCATGAAGACAGTGGGACACTGGACACCTTGACCAGTCTAGTTATGCACACAGCTAGCCCTAAACTTCAGCCTCATGCCAGGACCCCACAGATGAGTCTAGGTGCCAGAGGTGGGCTGGGGTGCGGTGGGGTGGGAGGGGTCACCAGATGTCTCTATTTCTCGTCCCAAAGTGGCCACACTGAATAAATCTTTCTTTGCTTGATGTTTAATTAAGGACAGTTAGCTTGTTAGGGTTGCCAGGGCCCAGGCTCCAACTCTTAACAATTCCAGTAACAACTGGGAGGCTGAGGCAGGAGAATCACTTGCTTGAAAGCAGCCTGGGCTACACAGTGATACTTTGCTTCATGAAAGCAAGACACACTGAATGTGATCCCCAGGGGAAACGGAGCTCTGCGGCTGACAGAACGAACGGGAGAGCTGACATATAGGCTGACTGGTTATTTGTGGTGGCAGGAAAAGCTCTGGAACAGCTGTCACCGAAGTCCCAGTGATGAAGTGGGATTTGGCAGACAGATTAGTCCCATTGTTGATGGGTACATTTCTTTGTGGCTAGAGTTTATTTAGTTGGGAGCAGGAATGTGACCTTGCTGTATTTACCAGCAACATGCATTTTATTTTTGATTAAAACTAAATCTCTACACGGGGTCTACGTTTGCTCTATGCCCCTTCTGGACCTGCTCCAACTGCTCACAGCTCCAGATTGCCTCAAAACTCTAGATGGCCTCCTCTCCCTTCCCACCCAGCTCCTCCCTTCCCACCCAGCTCCTCCCTTCCCACCCAGTTCCTCCCTTCCCACCCAGCTCCTCCCTTTCCACCCAGCTCCTCCCTTGCCACCCAGCTCCTCCCTTCCCACACAGACCCTCCCTTCCCACCCAGATCCTCCCTTCTCACCCAGTTCCTCCCCTTCCACCCAGCTCCTCCCCTCCCACCCAGCTCCTCCCTTTCTATCCAACTCCTTCCTTTCCATCTAACTCCTCTCTTCCCACCCAGCTCCTTCCTTCCCATTTAGTTCCTCCCTTGCATGTTGTTCCCCAGAGGATATGTTCCTTCTATTTTTTTTTTCAAGACAGGGTTCTCTGTTTAGCCCTGGCTGTCCTGGAACTCACTCTATAGACCAGACTGGCCTTGAACTCAGAAATCTGCCTGCCTCTGCCTCCCAAGTGCTGGGATTAAAGGTGTGCACCACCACCATCCTGACCGACCTTTCATTATTCTTTTACAATCTTACTATATTTTGGTCATTTTATTCCCTAGTACCCTTCCCATCCCCTCAAAACTCCAGCTTGCTCTCCTCCTTTCCAACAAGCTGCATCCTGTTTATCTATGTGTGTGTGTGTGTGTATTCATGTATGTGAGTGTATCTGTGCATGAGTGTATGTGTGTGTGTACATGCATGTTTGAGAGTGTGTGCAAACATGCATATGTGTTAGTATATGTGTAAATGTGTGTGTGCATGTTTATGAGTGTATGTGTGTGTGTGTGTGTGTGTGTGTATGCATGCATGTTTGTTGCAGGATATTCAATTACAATTGTGTTGTTTACTGGAAAAACCTGTTTCTAGGTGTGGTGTGGCTCGGCCCTTAGGAGACACCTTTAATCCCAAACAGTAGAGGTAAAGTTAGTTTGTAGAAGGAAACACTGATGTTTGAAAGTGACGTCTAATTGAGTGGCAGACAAAGTGATGAATCAGAGAAAGGTTTGATAGAATGGGATCTGCACAACTCTCATGAGGAGAGGAAGGGAAGCTACTTAAGGGTCAGTGCAGAGAAGAGGAAGGAGGCAGTCTTACTGCGACAGTCGCACAGAGACAGCCAAAGAGAGAAGAAGCTAGACACAGGTGAAGACAGAATAAGAAGGAGCCAGAAGATTACAAAAGATTGCCAGAATTAGTTTAAAGCCAAGCAGAGCAATTCAGAGGCCGAGAGAGAAGCCAGAGTGAACCAGTCAGCTTAAAAAGGGTCTGAGCCAGAACATCTGAGTTGATCAGCCAACCAGAGCTCAGAAAGAACTAGAAAAGGGTGAGCTTATTCAGCAGTAAGACTCAGAGGCTGAAAACATTCTAGGCCCAGATTGGATTGTATGGAGGCCTGAAGCTTCCAGGACTAGGGCAAGGTCAGCAGACAGAGGCAGCAAACCTCCTAGATGACAATTATATCAAGTGAATAAAAGTTACTTTTACTCATGCATTTATGTGTGTACATCTGTATATGTGAGTGTATGTGTCTATGTGTCTGTGTGTTTAATTTGGGTTGCTTGCATGTGGGATTGTGAGGTGTTATTTATCAAGCATGGCAACTTACAGGGGCCACACTACTGAAGAAAAGGACTTCCCTCCATCAGCCACCATTAACTGCCAACAGTTCCTCAGAGAAGGGTGTGGCTTCACAAGGCTGTCCTCCACCCATGATGGACTGTCAACAGCCCTTATGTGCAGGTTTTGCAGGTAACCACACCTCTGTGAGTTCATGCCTGCAATGGCTACACCTTGTCCAGAAGAGGCAGAGCTGTTGTTTCTTGAAACATAGGGTTATGGTGCCCCGTCCACTCCACTTGGGAGGCAGGATGCAGGAAGTTGACCCGCTTACCCCATGCTGTTGTAGGTCGGGTGTCAGGTTGTAGGGAAGCCCTAGGACACTGCCGCAGGGATGGGGAAGCACAGTCTGAGGCGCCAGACAACCGGGAGCAGGGGTGGGGGCAGGTTCCCCAGGCCTGTGGTGAGGCTGGGGCCTTCTGGTTCTCAGGCTCTCTTGACACCCAGGCGCTGCTGGAAGCAGCAGAAGAGCTGAGAAGGGAGAGCTCCCCCCCCCCCACCACCTGCTGATCTAGCCCAGGGTTGGGGATAGGGGATGGGGATGGGGGAGCTCTGGCTGGTCCCGAGGTGGGAGTTCTTGGCTTGTTGGTGGCAGTGAACCTGAGCTTGTTTGCTGCTGTAGCTGGAAGCGCAGGGAGATTAGATGGCAGTGCTGGAGGTGAAAGCCTTCTCCATAGCGCCCCATGGAGGATCCCCATGAAAAGAGGCAGCCCATGCTTTAAGGCGTTTATTGTCATGGCGGAAAGTGGATGAGTAAAACTGTACCCCCCTTCTCAGGGTGGGCCTGGGGTTAAATTCCTTTTGCAGGGAGAAATGTCTGGGAAGGAAAGCTTATTGGCTAAGTCCTCCAGGCCTTTAGGTACCTCATTAAAATGGAGCTCTGTCTTGAGCCTACATGACCATAGGTCACATCCCAGGGGCTTGGGACATTGCCCTTCCGTGACTGATGGCCACAATCTATAGAGGGCTGCAGACAGTGACAGGGACCTGGTGCCCAGGAACAGGCGAGATGCCTACCGTCCCTTCATGCTCTCCAGGGTTTTGTGCCTTAGCTCAGACAGGAACTAGGCTGCCTTTCCTGGTCCCACAAACCGTGATCTCACCTGGTGGGTTTGTTTTTGTTTGTTTGTTTGTTTAGTGTACAGAGTCATACCTCGAGGTAGGAACTTGACATTGACCAAGGACAATCCCTGGCTTGAATGGCAGGAATCTGACATTAGGGCATAATAGGGAAGTAGGTTACAGCAGGAATGTTTATGGGGTGGAGAAGCTCAGGAGTGAAGGTTAAGCTCATTGTTCCTCCAGGTCTAGGAATTCCTGAATTAAGCAGGTGACCCACCAGCTGCCAGAGCAGTCAAGCCAAGGACCACCAGGCGAAGCTAGTTGACTTCTGCTAGAACTCAGCCTGGAGTCTGGGGGGAGGGGCTTGCCCAAATTGTTAAAAGGTCTGACCCCCATTAAAGTTGGGGCCTCGACCAGTAAAATATTGTCCTGGCCCTTCTTTCTTTTCGCCCCTTCCCCATCTATCCCTCAGTTTCTGTTCCAGCAACCCAGTTCGTAGTAGCTGCAGGCAGCTACAGAATATAACAGCTTAGTTCTGGGAACTGTCCCCAGAGCATGCTGGGCAAGTGCGGCACACTGCCGTTAAGCCTGTCCAGTCCCTCCCTGCTGCTTTTGGCACCATAGTATCCAATCTTCCTTCTCTCTTGGTTTTTGCCGGAAGTTCAAACTTTCCCCTGAAGGTTTGATATTTGAATCTGACAAAGTAAAGCCAGCAGTTAAAGGAGAAAGCACTTATTTACTCAGTGTCACATGACAAGAAGGCTCCAGACCAAGACCTGAAGACCCGGTGTGAAGGATCCACCTCTGTGCTTGGGTTCCGTAAAGGCATGCGCAGCCAGGAGAGCTGTGTCCCTACTCTTTGTGAACTGTCAAGAAGCAGGCTGTGGCCTGGGGGACACAGTCTCCTGTTCTGGTTCTTCTTGGCCACCCAGTTTTAACATGTCTGCTCCAGGGTGTGAGGCAGTCCTCCCTGCCACCTATAGCCAAACACCACAGGCTTTGCAGCCAGTTCTTAGAAAGGCAGGGAAGGATCAAAGATGGTTTTAGTTTTAAGATAGACCTTGCAGCAAAGAGGATCTGATTTCTATCCTGCTCTGAGGAGAGTGACTTCTGTTCCCAGGGCTTGCCTGGGGGGGGGGGGAGGGTTCAGGGGGCAGGTCAGAGGGGAACTTTGTTTCTGAGGCCATGTACACTGCCCAGCGGAGAGTCATCTGCCCCTCCCCGCCCCTCCCTCAGCCTTTATTCAGCTATTACTGTGCTTGGCCTAGCAGGCTCCTTCCTTCAATCTCTGCCTTAACCCTGCTCCCACTGCCTCCAGAGCTTCCTCAGAGAGCCAGCTAGAGAGAGAGAGAGAGAGAGAGAGAGAAGAGAGAGAGAGAGAGAGAGAGAGAGAGAGAGAGAGAGAGAGAGAGAGAGTTCTTTAAAATGAGCTCTCTGGGCTCATTTCTCAGCAGGTAAGGACACTTACACCTGAGTTTGATCCCAAGGACCTAGAACCCACAATATCAATGAGAGATGAGTTACATGTTGTCCTTATCTGTGTGCCACAGTCTCTCTCCCTCTCCCACTCCCTCCCTCTCCCCCAGGAAGCAGCCAGCCCGGCCCCTCTTTAGCCAGTATGCATGACAAAGGCCTGGGCCATGTCCTCTTTGTTGCCAAACACTTTCTAGGATCCCTGTGAGTGTCCAGTGCCTCCTGGAAGTTTTGCACAGAGCACTCTGCTGCACGGAGCACTCTGCTTCACGGAGCACTCTGCTGCACGGAGCACTCTGCTGCACGGAGCACTCTGCTGCATGGAGCACTCTGCTTCACAGAGCACTCTGCTGCACGGAGCACTCTGCTGCATGGAGCACTCTGCTGCATGGAGCTCTCTGCTGCACGGAGCACTCTGCTGCATGGAGCACTCTCCATGCTGCTCCCGATATACCGTGTCTATGCTGCCTGTGTCCTGACAAGAACATGCTCTGTTCAGATAAGCTCATCTTCCCCCTGCTCAGAGGCTTTCTTGCTCTGCGACTTGAAGCCCCCACTGCCTAGTTGCCTCCTTTCCTCATTTTCCTCTCTCCCTACCTGCTTCTTATTTTTCTCATCTTATTCAGGTTTTTTGGTTGTCTGGGTTTTTTGTTTTGTCTTGTTTTTTTGTTTTTTTTGTTTTTTGTTTTTTTGTTTTTCACATAAGGTCTCACTCAGCAGCTTAAATTGCCCTGGAACTCAGAGTGGCTCTCCTGCCTTAGCCTCCAAGTGCTGAAATTATAGGTGGAATATTTGTAAT